>NC_142711.1:16997660-17327700 GCF_055471065.1 Atractosteus spatula | reverse complement strand
GTGGATTGAGAATTTTGATTTTCGACCGTTTTCGACAGCCGCGCGACTTAGCAAGAATGGCAAAATTGGGTCAAATTTCTTTTTCGAGGAAACAGCAAAACAACACTTTTCCTGCACTGCAAATACATCCTAAAGCACAGCAAATGCATTAGACAATGTGTAGGTGTTGTTCCAACACTAACCCTAACCCTACCTCGGACACTTTTGCAACAGACTTCCAAATCCCTGCTTTAAAAACTGTGATCAAAAAAGTCCAAAATGACTCCCAATTAGTCAGAATCATGTCAATTACCAGTTCACAGTTATTGTTTAATGCATCTAGAGTGAAAGGGTTTCAATTCTGTGGCATTGCTTTTTTTACCAAACTGCTGCTGGAAAGACATTTCAAATATGCCATTATCGATTGGTTTTCACGTGAGCATTACAATTACCAGAAAGGCTGGGCCAAAATTGTTCTTTCCTCTAGTTTTACAAATAGAAAAGAAGAAAGTTTAGCATGTTCATAGTGTGGATTGAGAATTTTGATTTTCGACCATTTTCGACAGCTGCGCGGCTTAGCAAAAACGGCAAAATTGGGTCAAATTTGTTTTTCGAGGAAACAGCAAAACAACACTTTTCCTGCACTGCAAATACATCCTAAAGCACAGCAAATGCATTAGAAAATGTGTAGGTGTTGTTCCAACACTAACCCTAACCCTACCTCGGACACTTTTGGAACAGACTTCGAAATCCCTGCTTTATAAACTGTGTTCAAAAAAAGTCCAAAATGACTCCCAATTAGTCAGAATCATGTCAATTACCATTTCACAGTTATTGTTTAATGCATCTAGAGTGAAAGGGTTTCAATTCTGTGGCATTGCTTTTTTACTAAACTGCTGCTGGAAAGACATTTCAAATATGCCATTTTCGAGTGGTTTTCACGTGAGCATTACAATTACCAGAAAGGTTGGGCCAAAATTGTTCTTTCCTCTAGTTTTACAAATAGAAAAGAAGAAAGTTTAGCATGTTCAAAGTGTGGATTGAGAATTTTGATTTTCGACCATTTTCGACAGCCGCGCGGCTTAGCAAAAATGGCAAAATTGGGTCAAATTTGTTTTTCGAGGAAACAGCAAAACAACACTTTTCCTGCACTGCAAATACATCCTAAAGCACAGCAAATTCATTAGAAAATGTGTAGGTGTTGTTCCAACACTAACCCTAACCCTACCTCGGACACTTTTGCAACAGACTTCCAAATCCCTGCTTTATAAACTGTGTTCAAAATAGTCCAAAATGACTCCCAATTAGTCAGAATCATGTCAATTACCAGTTCACAGTTATTGTTTAATGCATCTAGAGTGAAAGGTTTTCAATTCTGTGGCATTGTTTTTTTTACAAAACTGCTTCTGGAAAGACATTTCAAATATGCCATTATCGAGCGGTTTTCACGTGAGCATTACAATTACCAGAAAGGTTGGGCCAAAATTGTTCTTTCCTCTAGTTTTAAAAATAGAAAAGAAGAAAGTTTAGCATGTTCAAAGTGTGGATTGAGAATTTTGATTTTCGACCATTTTCGACAGCCGCGCGGCTTAGCAAAAACGGCAAAATTGGGTCAAATGTGTTTTTTGAGGAAACAGCAAAACAACACTTTTCCTGCACTGCAAATGCATCCTAAAGCACAGCAAATGCATTAGAAAATGTGTAGGTGTTGTTCCAACACTAACCCTAACCCTACCTCGGACACTTTTGGAACAGACTTCCAAATCCCTGCTTTAAAAACTGTGTTCAAGAAAGTCCAAAATGACTCCCAATTAGTCAGAATCATGTCAATTACCAGTTCACAGTTAGTGTTTAATGCATCTAGAGTGAAAGGGTTTCAATTCTGTGGCATTGCTTTTTTTACAAAACTGCTGCTGGAAAGACATTTCAAATATACCATTATCGAGTGGTTTTCACGTGAGCATTACAATTACCAGAAAGGTTGGGCCGAAATTGTTCTTTCCTCTAGTTTTAAAAATAGAAAAGAAGAAAGTTTAGCATGTTCAAAGTGTGGATTGAGAATTTTGATTTTCGACCATTTTCGACAGCCGCGCGGCTTAGCAAAAACGGCAAAATTGGGTCAAATTTGTTTTTCGAGGAAACAGCAAAACAACACTTTTCGTGCACTGCAAATACATCCTAAAGCACAGCAAATGCATTAGAAAATGTGTACGTGTTGTTCCAACACTAACCCTAACCCTACCTCGGACACTTTTGGAACAGACTTCCAAATCCCTGCTTTAAAAACTGTGTTCAAAAAAGTCCAAAATGACTCCCAATTAGTCAGAATCATGTCAATTACCAGTTCACAGTTATTGTTTAATGCATCTAGAGTGAAAGGGTTTCAATTCTGTGGCATTGCTTTTTTTACAAAACTGCTGCTGGAAAGACATTTCAAATATGCCATTATCGAGAGGTTTTCACGTGAGCATTACAATTACCAGAATGGTTGGGCCGAAATTGTTTTTTCCTCTAGTTTTAAAAATAGAAAAGAAGAAATTTAGCATGTTCAAAGTGTGGATTGAGAATTTTGATTTTCGACCATTTTCGACAGCTGCGCGGCTTAGCAAAAACGGCAAAATTGGGTCAAATTTGTTTTTCGAGGAAACAGCAAAACAACACTTTTCCTGCACTGCAAATACATCCTAAAGCACAGCAAATGCATTAGAAAATGTGTACGTGTTGTTCCAACACTAACCCTAACCCTACCTCGGACACTTTTGGAACAGACTTCCAAATCCCTGCTTTAAAAACTGTGATCAAAAAAGTCCAAAATGACTCCCAATTAGTCAGAATCATGTCAATTACCAGTTCACAGTTATTGTTTAATGCATCTAGAGTGAAAGGGTTTCAATTCTGTGGCATTGATTTTTTTACAAAACTGCTGCTGGAAAGACATTTCAAATATTCCATTATCGAGTGGTTTTCACGTGAGCATTACAATTACCAGAAAGGTTGGGCCAAAATTGTTCTTTCCTCTAGTTTTAAAAATAGAAAAGAAGAAAGTTTAGCATGTTCAAAGTGTGGATTGAGAATTTTGATTTTCGACCATTTTCGACAGCCGCGCGGCTTAGCAAAAATGGCAAAATTGGGTCAAATTTGTTTTTCGAGGAAACAGCAAAACAACACTTTTCCTGCACTGCAAATACATCCTAAAGCACAGCAAATGCATTAGAAAATGTGTACGTGTTATTCCAACACTAACCCTAACCCTACCTCGGACACTTTTGGAACAGACTTCCAAATCCCTGCTTTAAAAACTGTGTTCAAAAAAGTCCAAAATGACTCCCAATTAGTCAGAATCATGTCAATTACCAGTTCACAGTTAGTGTTTAATGCATCTAGAGTGAAAGGGTTTCAATTCTGTGGCATTGCTTTTTTTACAAAACTGCTGCTGGAAAGACATTTCAAATATGCCATTATCGAGTGGTTTTCACGTGAGCATTACAATTACCACAAAGGTTGGGCCGAAATTGTTCTTTCCTCTAGTTTTAAAAATAGAAAAGAAGAAAGTTTAGCATGTTCAAAGTGTGGATTGAGAATTTTGATTTTCGACCATTTTCGATAGCCGCGCGGCTTAGCAAAAACGGCAAAATTGGGTCAAATTTGTTTTTCGAGGAAACAGCAAAACAACACTTTTCCTGCACTGCAAATACATCCTAAAGCACAGCAAATGCATTAGAAAATGTGTACGTGTTGTTCCAACACTAACCCTAACCCTACCTCGGACACTTTTGGAACAGACTTCCAAATCCCTGCTTTAAAAACTGTGTTCAAAAAAGTCCAAAATGACTCCCAATTAGTCAGAATCATGTCAATTACCAGTTCACAGTTAGTGTTTAATGCATCTAGAGTGAAAGGGTTTCAATTCTGTGGCATTGCTTTTTTTACAAAACTGCTGCAGGAAAGACATTTCAAATATTCCATTATCAAGTGGTTTTCACGTGAGCATTACAATTACCAGAAAGGTTGGGCCAAAATTGTTCTTTCCTCTAGTATTAAAAATAGAAAAGAAGAAAGTTTAGCATGTTCAAAGTGTGGATTGAGAATTTTGATTTTCGACCATTGTCGACAGCCGCGCGGCTTAGCAAAAATAGCAAAATTGGGTCAAATTTGTTTTTCGAGGAAACAGCAAAACAACACTTTTCCTGCACTGCAAATACATCCTAAAGCACAGCAAATGCATTAGAAAATGTGTAGGTGTTGTTCCAACACTAACCCTAATCCTACCTCGGACACTTTTGGAACAGACTTCCAAATCCCTGCTTTAAAAACTGTGTTCAAAAAAGTCCAAAATGACTCCCAATTAGTCAGAATCATGTCAATTACCAGTTCACAGTTATTGTTTAATGCATCTAGAGTGAAAGGGTTTCAATTCTGTGGCATTGCTTTTTTACAAAACTGCTGCTGGAAAGACATTTCAAATATGCCATTATCTAGTGGTTTTCACGTGAGCATTACAATTACCAGAAAGGCTGGGCCAAAATTGTTCTTTCCTCTAGTTTTACAAATAGAAAAGAAGAAAGTTTAGCATGTTCATAGTGTGGATTGAGAAGTTTGATTTTCGACCATTTTCGACAGCCGCGCGGCTTAGCAAAAACGGCAAAATTGGGTCAAACTTGTTTTTCGAGGAAACAGCAAAACAACACTTTTCCTGCACTGCAAATACATCCTAAAGCACAGCAAATGCATTAGAAAATGTGTAGGTGTTCTTCCAACACTAACCCTAACCCTACCTCGGACACTTTTGGAACAGACTTCCAAATCCCTGCTTTAAAAACTGTGTTCAAAAACGTCCAAAATGACTCCCAATTAGTCAGAATCATGTCAATTACCAGTTCACAGTTATTGTTTAATGCATCTAGCGTGAAAGGGTTTCAATTCTGTGGCATGGCTTTTTTTACAAAACTGCTGCAGGAAAGACATTTCAAATATTCCATTATCAAGTGGTTTTCACGTGAGCATTACAATTACCAGAAAGGTTGGGCCAAAATTGTTCTTTCCTCTAGTTTTACAAATAGAAAAGCAGAAAGTTTAGCATGTTCATAGTGTGGATTGAGAAGTTTGATTTTCGACCATTTTCGAAAGCCGCGCGGCTTAGCAAAAACGGCAAAATTGGGTCAAATTTGTTTTTCGAGGAAACAGCAAAACAACACTTTTCCTGCACTGCAAATACATCCTAAAGCACAGCAAATGCATTAGAAAATGTGTACGTGTTGTTCCAACACTAACCCTAACCCTACCTCGGACACTTTTGGAACAGACTTCCAAATCCCTGCTTTAAAAACTGTGCTCAAAAAAGTCCAAAATGACTCCCAATTAGTCAGAATCATGTCAATTACCAGTTCACAGTTATTGTTTAATGCATCTAGAGTGAAAGGGTTTCAATTCTGTGGCATTGCTTTTTTTACAAAACTGCTGCTGGAAAGACATTTCAAATATGCCATTATCGAGTGGTTTTCACGTGAGCATTACAATTACCAGAAAGGTTGGGCCAAAATTGTTCTTTCCTCTAGTATTAAAAATAGAAAAGAAGAAAGTTTAGCATGTTCAAAGTGTGGATTGAGAATTTTGATTTTCGACCATTGTCGACAGCCGCGCGGCTTAGCAAAAATAGCAAAATTGGGTCAAATTTGTTTTTCGAGGAAACAGCAAAACAACACTTTTCCTGCACTGCAAATACATCCTAAAGCACAGCAAATGCATTAGAAAATGTGTAGGTGTTGTTCCAACACTAACCCTAATCCTACCTCGGACACTTTTGGAACAGACTTCCAAATCCCTGCTTTAAAAACTGTGTTCAAAAAAGTCCAAAATGACTCCCAATTAGTCAGAATCATGTCAATTACCAGTTCACAGTTATTGTTTAATGCATCTAGAGTGAAAGGGTTTCAATTCTGTGGCATTGCTTTTTTACAAAACTGCTGCTGGAAAGACATTTCAAATATGCCATTATCTAGTGGTTTTCACGTGAGCATTACAATTACCAGAAAGGCTGGGCCAAAATTGTTCTTTCCTCTAGTTTTACAAATAGAAAAGAAGAAAGTTTAGCATGTTCATAGTGTGGTTTGAGAAGTTTGATTTTCGACCATTTTCGACAGCCGCGCGGCTTAGCAAAAACGGCAAAATTGGGTCAAATTTGTTTTTCGAGGAAACAGCAAAACAACACTTTTCCTGCACTGCAAATACATCCTAAAGCACAGCAAATGCATTAGAAAATGTGTAGGTGTTGTTCCAACACTAACCCTAACCCTACCTCGGACACTTTTGGAACAGACTTCCAAATCCCTGCTTTAAAAACTGTGCTCAAAAAAGTCCAAAATGACTCCCAATTAGTCAGAATCATGTCAATTACCAGTTCACAGTTATTGTTTAATGCATCTAGACTGAAAGGGTTTCAATTCTGTGGCATTGCTTTTTTTACAAAACTGCTGCTGGAAAGACATTTCAAATATGCCATTATCGAGTGGTTGTCACGTGAGCATTACAATTACCAGAAAGGTTGGGCCAAAATTGTTCTTTCCTCTAGTATTAAAAATAGAAAAGAAGAAAGTTTAGCATGTTCAAAGTGTGGATTGAGAATTTTGATTTTCGACCATTGTCGACAGCCGCGCGGCTTAGCAAAAATGGCAAAATTGGGTCAAATTTGTTTTTCGAGGAAACAGCAAAACAACACTTTTCCTGCACTGCAAATACATCCTAAAGCACAGCAAATGCATTAGAAAATGTGTAGGTGTTGTTCCAACACTAACCCTAATCCTACCTCGGACACTTTTGGAACAGACTTCCAAATCCCTGCTTTAAAAACTGTGTTCAAAAAAGTCCAAAATGACTCCCAATTAGTCAGAATCATGTCAATTACCAGTTCACAGTTATTGTTTAATGCATCTAGAGTGAAAGGGTTTCAATTCTGTGGCATTGCTTTTTTTTACAAAACTGCTGCTGGAAAGACATTGCAAATATGCCATTATCGAGTGGTTTTCACGTGAGCATTACAATTACCAGAAAGGCTGGCCCAAATTGTTCTTTCCTCTAGTTTTAAAAATAGAAAAGAAGAAAGTTTAGCATGTTCAAAGTGTGGATTGAGAATTTTGATTTTCGACCATTTTCGACAGCCGCGCGGCTTAGCAAAAACGGCAAAATTGGGTCAAATTTGTTTTTCAAGGTAACAGCAAAACAACACTTTTCCTGCACTGCAAATACATCCTAAAGCACAGCAAATGCATTAAAAAATGTGTAGGTGTTGTTCCAACACTAACCCTAATCCTACCTCGGACACTTTTGGAACAGACTTCCAAATCCCTGCTTTAAAAACTGTGTTCAAAAAAGTCCAAAATGACTCCCAATTAGTCAGAATCATGTCAATTACCAGTTCACAGTTATTGTTTAATGCATCTAGACTGAAAGGGTTTCAATTCTGTGGCATTGCTTTTTTTACAAAACTGCTGCTGGAAAGACATTTCAAATATGCCATTATCGAGTGGTTGTCACGTGAGCATTACAATTACCAGAAAGGTTGGGCCAAAATTGTTCTTTCCTCTAGTTTTACAAATAGAAAAGAAGAAAGTTTAGCATGTTCAAAGTGTGGATTGAGAATTTTGATTTTCGACCATTTTCGACAGCCGCGCGGCTTAGCAAAAATGGCAAAATTAGGTCAAATTTGTTTTTTGAGGAAACAGCAAAACAACACTTTTCCTGCACTGCAAATACATCCTAAAGCACAGCAAATGCATTAGAAAATGTGTAGGTGTTGTTCCAACACTAACCCTAATCCTACCTCGGACACTTTTGGAATAGACTTCCAAATCTCTGCTTTATAAACTGTGTTCAAAAAAGTCCAAAATGACTCCCAATTAGTCAGAATCATGTCAATTACCAGTTCACAGTTATTGTTTAAGCATCTAGAGTGAAAGGGTTTCAATTCTGTGGCATTGCTTTTTTACAAAACTGCTGTTGGAAAGACATTTCAAATATGCCATTATCGAGTGGTTGTCACGTGAGCATTACAATTACCAGAAAGGTTGGGCCAAAATTGTTCTTTCCTCTAGTATTAAAAATAGAAAAGAAGAAAGTTTAGCATGTTCAAAGTGTGGATTGAGAATTTTGATTTTCGACCATTTTCGACAGCCGCGCGGCTTAGCAAAAATGGCAAAATTAGGTCAAATTTGTTTTTCGAGGAAACAGCAAAACAACACTTTTCCTGCACTGCAAATACATCCTAAAGCACAGCAAATGCATTAGAAAATGTGTACGTGTTGTTCCAACACTAACCCTAACCCTACCTCGGACACTTTTGGAACAGACTTCCAAATCCCTGCTTTAAAAACTGTGTTCAAAAAAGTCCAAAATGACTCCCAATTAGTCAGAATCATGTCAATTACCAGTTCACAGTTATTGTTTAATGCATCTAGAGTGAAAGGGTTTCAATTCTGTGGCATTGCTTTTTTTTACAAAACTGCTGCTGGAAAGACATTTCAAATATGCCATTATCGAGTGGTTTTCACGTGAGCATTACAATTACCAGAAAGGCTGGCCCAAATTGTTCTTTCCTCTAGTTTTAAAAATAGAAAAGAAGAAAGTTTAGCATGTTCAAAGTGTGGATTGAGAATTTTGATTTTCGACCATTGTCGACAGCCGCGCGGCTTAGCAAAAACGGCAAAATTGGGTCAAATTTGTTTTTCGAGGTAACATCAAAACAACACTTTTCCTGCACTGCAAATACATCCTAAAGCACAGCAAATGCATTAAAAAATGTGTAGGTGTTGTTCCAACACTAACCCTAATCCTACCTCGGACACTTTTGGAACAGACTTCCAAATCCCTGCTTTAAAAACTGTGTTCAAAAAAGTCCAAAATGACTCCCAATTAGTCAGAATCATGTCAATTACCAGTTCACAGTTATTGTTTAATGCATCTAGACTGAAAGGGTTTCAATTCTGTGGCATTGCTTTTTTTACAAAACTGCTGCTGGAAAGACATTTCAAATATGCCATTATCGAGTGGTTGTCACGTGAGCATTACAATTACCAGAAAGGTTGGGCCAAAATTGTTCTTTCCTCTAGTTTTACAAATAGAAAAGAAGAAAGTTTAGCATGTTCAAATTGTGAATTGAGAATTTTGATTTTCGACCATTTTCGACAGCCGCGCGGCTTAGCAAAAACGGCAAAATTGGGTCAAATTTGTTTTTCGAGGAAACAGCAAAACAACACTTTTCCTGCACTGCAAATACATCCTAAAACACAGCAAATGCATTAGAAAATGTGTAGGTTTTGTTCTAACACTAACCCTAACCCTACCTCGGACACTTTTGGAACAGACTTCCAAATCCCTGCTTTAAAAACTGTGTTCAAAAAAGTCCAAAATGACTCCCAATTAGTCAGAATCATGTCAATTACCAGTTCACAGTTATTGTTTAATGCATCTAGAGTGAAAGGGTTTCAATTCTGTGGCATTGCTTTTTTTACAAAACTGCTGCTGGAAAGACATTTCAAATATGCCATTATCTAGTGGTTGTCACGTGAGCATTACAATTACCAGAAAGGTTGGGCCAAAATTGTTCTTTCCTCTAGTATTAAAAATAGAAAAGAAGAAAGTTTAGCATGTTCAAAGTGTGGATTGAGAATTTTGATTTTCGACCATTGTCGACAGCCGCGCGGCTTAGCAAAAATAGCAAAATTGGGTCAAATTTGTTTTTCGAGGAAACAGCAAAACAACACTTTTCCTGCACTGCAAATACATCCTAAAGCACAGCAAATGCATTAGAAAATGTGTAGGTGTTGTTCCAACACTAACCCTAATCCTACCTCGGACACTTTTGGAACAGACTTCCAAATCCCTGCTTTAAAAACTGTGTTCAAAAAAGTCCAAAATGACTCCCAATTAGTCAGAATCATGTCAATTACCAGTTCACAGTTATTGTTTAATGCATCTAGAGTGAAAGGGTTTCAATTCTGTGGCATTGCTTTTTTACAAAACTGCTGCTGGAAAGACATTTCAAATATGCCATTATCTAGTGGTTTTCACGTGAGCATTACAATTACCAGAAAGGCTGGGCCAAAATTGTTCTTTCCTCTAGTTTTACAAATAGAAAAGAAGAAAGTTTAGCATGTTCATAGTGTGGATTGAGAAGTTTGATTTTCGACCATTTTCGACAGCCGCGCGGCTTAGCAAAAACGGCAAAATTGGGTCAAACTTGTTTTTCGAGGAAACAGCAAAACAACACTTTTCCTGCACTGCAAATACATCCTAAAGCACAGCAAATGCATTAGAAAATGTGTAGGTGTTGTTCCAACACTAACCCTAACCCTACCTCGGACACTTTTGGAACAGACTTCCAAATCCCTGCTTTAAAAACTGTGTTCAAAAAGTCCAAAATGACTCCCAATTAGTCAGAATCATGTCAATTACCAGTTCACAGTTATTGTTTAATGCATCTAGCGTGAAAGGGTTTCAATTCTGTGGCATGGCTTTTTTTACAAAACTGCTGCAGGAAAGACATTTCAAATATTCCATTATCAAGTGGTTTTCACGTGAGCATTACAATTACCAGAAAGGTTGGGCCAAAATTGTTCTTTCCTCTAGTTTTACAAATAGAAAAGCAGAAAGTTTAGCATGTTCATAGTGTGGATTGAGAAGTTTGATTTTCGACCATTTTCGAAAGCCGCGCGGCTTAGCAAAAACGGCAAAATTGGGTCAAATTTGTTTTTCGAGGAAACAGCAAAACAACACTTTTCCTGCACTGCAAATACATCCTAAAGCACAGCAAATGCATTAGAAAATGTGTAGGTGTTGTTCCAACACTAACCCTAACCCTACCTCGGACACTTTTGGAACAGACTTCCAAATCCCTGCTTTAAAAACTGTGCTCAAAAAAGTCCAAAATGACTCCCAATTAGTCAGAATCATGTCAATTACCAGTTCACAGTTATTGTTTAATGCATCTAGACTGAAAGGGTTTCAATTCTGTGGCATTGCTTTTTTTACAAAACTGCTGCTGGAAAGACATTTCAAATATGCCATTATCTAGTGGTTGTCACGTGAGCATTACAATTACCAGAAAGGTTGGGCCAAAATTGTTCTTTCCTCTAGTATTAAAAATAGAAAAGAAGAAAGTTTAGCATGTTCAAAGTGTGGATTGAGAATTTTGATTTTCGACCATTGTCGACAGCCGCGCGGCTTAGCAAAAATAGCAAAATTGGGTCAAATTTGTTTTTCGAGGAAACAGCAAAACAACACTTTTCCTGCACTGCAAATACATCCTAAAGCACAGCAAATGCATTAGAAAATGTGTAGGTGTTGTTCCAACACTAACCCTAATCCTACCTCGGACACTTTTGGAACAGACTTCCAAATCCCTGCTTTAAAAACTGTGTTCAAAAAAGTCCAAAATGACTCCCAATTAGTCAGAATCATGTCAATTACCAGTTCACAGTTATTGTTTAATGCATCTAGAGTGAAAGGGTTTCAATTCTGTGGCATTGCTTTTTTACAAAACTGCTGCTGGAAAGACATTTCAAATATGCCATTATCTAGTGGTTTTCACGTGAGCATTACAATTACCAGAAAGGCTGGGCCAAAATTGTTCTTTCCTCTAGTTTTACAAATAGAAAAGAAGAAAGTTTAGCATGTTCATAGTGTGGATTGAGAAGTTTGATTTTCGACCATTTTCGACAGCCGCGCGGCTTAGCAAAAACGGCAAAATTGGGTCAAATTTGTTTTTTGAGGAAACAGCAATACAACACTTTTCCTGCACTGCAAATACATCCTAAAGCACAGCAAATGCATTAGAAAATGTGTACGTGTTGTTCCAACACTAACCCTAACCCTACCTCGGACACTTTTGGAACAGACTTCCAAATCCCTGCTTTAAAAACTGTGTTCAAAAAAGTCCAAAATGACTCCCAATTAGTCAGAATCATGTCAATTACCAGTTCACAGTTATTGTTTAATGCATCTAGAGTGAAAGGGTTTCAATTCTGTGGCATTGCTTTTTTTACAAAACTGCTGCTGGAAAGACATTTCAAATATGCCATTATCGAGTGGTTTTCACGTGAGCATTACAATTACCAGAAAGGCTGGGCCGAAATTGTTCTTTCCTCTAGTTTTACAAATAGAAAAGAAGAAAGTTTAGCATGTTCATAGTGTGGTTTGAGAAGTTTGATTTTCGACCATTTTCGACAGCCGCGCGGCTTAGCAAAAACGGCAAAATTGGGTCAAATTTGTTTTTCGAGGAAACAGCAAAACAACACTTTTCCTGCACTGCAAATACATCCTAAAGCACAGCAAATGCATTAGAAAATGTGTAGGTGTTGTTCCAACACTAACCCTAACCCTACCTCGGACACTTTTGGAACAGACTTCAAAATCCCTGCTTTAAAAACTGTGCTCAAAAAAGTCCAAAATGACTCCCAATTAGTCAGAATCATGTCAATTACCAGTTCACAGTTATTGTTTAATGCATCTAGACTGAAAGGGTTTCAATTCTGTGGCATTGCTTTTTTTACAAAACTGCTGCTGGAAAGACATTTCAAATATGCCATTATCGAGTGGTTGTCACGTGAGCATTACAATTACCAGAAAGGTTGGGCCAAAATTGTTCTTTCCTCTAGTATTAAAAATAGAAAAGAAGAAAGTTTAGCATGTTCAAAGTGTGGATTGAGAATTTTGATTTTCGACCATTGTCGACAGCCGCGCGGCTTAGCAAAAATGGCAAAATTGGGTCAAATTTGTTTTTCGAGGAAACAGCAAAACAACACTTTTCCTGCACTGCAAATACATCCTAAAGCACAGCAAATGCATTAGAAAATGTGTAGGTGTTGTTCCAACACTAACCCTAATCCTACCTCGGACACTTTTGGAACAGACTTCCAAATCCCTGCTTTAAAAACTGTGTTCAAAAAAGTCCAAAATGACTCCCAATTAGTCAGAATCATGTCAATTACCAGTTCACAGTTATTGTTTAATGCATCTAGAGTGAAAGGGTTTCAATTCTGTGGCATTGCTTTTTTTTACAAAACTGCTGCTGGAAAGACATTGCAAATATGCCATTATCGAGTGGTTTTCACGTGAGCATTACAATTACCAGAAAGGCTGGCCCAAATTGTTCTTTCCTCTAGTTTTAAAAATAGAAAAGAAGAAAGTTTAGCATGTTCAAAGTGTGGATTGAGAATTTTGATTTTCGACCATTTTCGACAGCCGCGCGGCTTAGCAAAAACGGCAAAATTGGGTCAAATTTGTTTTTCAAGGTAACAGCAAAACAACACTTTTCCTGCACTGCAAATACATCCTAAAGCACAGCAAATGCATTAAAAAATGTGTAGGTGTTGTTCCAACACTAACCCTAATCCTACCTCGGACACTTTTGGAACAGACTTCCAAATCCCTGCTTTAAAAACTGTGTTCAAAAAAGTCCAAAATGACTCCCAATTAGTCAGAATCATGTCAATTACCAGTTCACAGTTATTGTTTAATGCATCTAGACTGAAAGGGTTTCAATTCTGTGGCATTGCTTTTTTTACAAAACTGCTGCTGGAAAGACATTTCAAATATGCCATTATCGAGTGGTTGTCACGTGAGCATTACAATTACCAGAAAGGTTGGGCCAAAATTGTTCTTTCCTCTAGTTTTACAAATAGAAAAGAAGAAAGTTTAGCATGTTCAAAGTGTGGATTGAGAATTTTGATTTTCGACCATTTTCGACAGCCGCGCGGCTTAGCAAAAATGGCAAAATTAGGTCAAATTTGTTTTTTGAGGAAACAGCAAAACAACACTTTTCCTGCACTGCAAATACATCCTAAAGCACAGCAAATGCATTAGAAAATGTGTAGGTGTTGTTCCAACACTAACCCTAATCCTACCTCGGACACTTTTGGAATAGACTTCCAAATCTCTGCTTTATAAACTGTGTTCAAAAAAGTCCAAAATGACTCCCAATTAGTCAGAATCATGTCAATTACCAGTTCACAGTTATTGTTTAAGCATCTAGAGTGAAAGGGTTTCAATTCTGTGGCATTGCTTTTTTACAAAACTGCTGTTGGAAAGACATTTCAAATATGCCATTATCGAGTGGTTGTCACGTGAGCATTACAATTACCAGAAAGGTTGGGCCAAAATTGTTCTTTCCTCTAGTATTAAAAATAGAAAAGAAGAAAGTTTAGCATGTTCAAAGTGTGGATTGAGAATTTTGATTTTCGACCATTTTCGACAGCCGCGCGGCTTAGCAAAAATGGCAAAATTAGGTCAAATTTGTTTTTCGAGGAAACAGCAAAACAACACTTTTCCTGCACTGCAAATACATCCTAAAGCACAGCAAATGCATTAGAAAATGTGTACGTGTTGTTCCAACACTAACCCTAACCCTACCTCGGACACTTTTGGAACAGACTTCCAAATCCCTGCTTTAAAAACTGTGTTCAAAAAAGTCCAAAATGACTCCCAATTAGTCAGAATCATGTCAATTACCAGTTCACAGTTATTGTTTAATGCATCTAGAGTGAAAGGGTTTCAATTCTGTGGCATTGCTTTTTTTTACAAAACTGCTGCTGGAAAGACATTTCAAATATGCCATTATCGAGTGGTTTTCACGTGAGCATTACAATTACCAGAAAGGCTGGCCCAAATTGTTCTTTCCTCTAGTTTTAAAAATAGAAAAGAAGAAAGTTTAGCATGTTCAAAGTGTGGATTGAGAATTTTGATTTTCGACCATTGTCGACAGCCGCGCGGCTTAGCAAAAACGGCAAAATTGGGTCAAATTTGTTTTTCGAGGTAACATCAAAACAACACTTTTCCTGCACTGCAAATACATCCTAAAGCACAGCAAATGCATTAAAAAATGTGTAGGTGTTGTTCCAACACTAACCCTAATCCTACCTCGGACACTTTTGGAACAGACTTCCAAATCCCTGCTTTAAAAACTGTGTTCAAAAAAGTCCAAAATGACTCCCAATTAGTCAGAATCATGTCAATTACCAGTTCACAGTTATTGTTTAATGCATCTAGACTGAAAGGGTTTCAATTCTGTGGCATTGCTTTTTTTACAAAACTGCTGCTGGAAAGACATTTCAAATATGCCATTATCGAGTGGTTGTCACGTGAGCATTACAATTACCAGAAAGGTTGGGCCAAAATTGTTCTTTCCTCTAGTTTTACAAATAGAAAAGAAGAAAGTTTAGCATGTTCAAATTGTGAATTGAGAATTTTGATTTTCGACCATTTTCGACAGCCGCGCGGCTTAGCAAAAACGGCAAAATTGGGTCAAATTTGTTTTTCGAGGAAACAGCAAAACAACACTTTTCCTGCACTGCAAATACATCCTAAAACACAGCAAATGCATTAGAAAATGTGTAGGTTTTGTTCTAACACTAACCCTAACCCTACCTCGGACACTTTTGGAACAGACTTCCAAATCCCTGCTTTAAAAACTGTGCTCAAAAATGTCCAAAATGACTCCCAATTAGTCAGAATCATGTCAATTACCAGTTCACAGTTATTGTTTAATGCATCTAGAGTGAAAGGGTTTCAATTCTGTGGCATTGCTTTTTTTACAAAACTGCTGCTGGAAAGACATTTCAAATATGCCATTATCGAGTGGTTGTCACGTGAGCATTACAATTACCAGAAAGGTTGGGCCAAAATTGTTCTTTCCTCTAGTATTACAAATAGAAAAGAAGAAAGTTTAGCATGTTCATAGTGTGGATTGAGAATTTTGATTTTCGACCATTTTCGACAGCCGCGCGGCTTAGCAAAAACGGCAAAATTGGGTCAAATTTGTTTTTCGAGGAAACAGCAAAACAACACTTTTCCTGCACTGCAAATACATCCTAAAGCACAGCAAATGCATTAGAAAATGTGTAGGTGTTGTTCCAACACTAATCCTAACCCTACCTCGGACACTTTTGGAACAGACTTCCAAATCCCTGCTTTAAAAACTGTGCTCAAAAAAGTCCAAAATGACTCCCAATTAGTCAGAATCATGTCAATTACCAGTTCACAGTTATTGTTTAATGCATCTAGACTGAAAGGGTTTCAATTCTGTGGCATTGCTTTTTTTACAAAACTGCTGCTGGAAAGACGTTTCAAATATCCCATTTTCGAGTGGTTTTCACGTGAGCATTATAATTACCTGAAAGGTTGGGCCAAAATTGTTCTTTCCTCTAGTATTACAAATAGAAAAGAAGAAAGTTTAGCATGTTCATAGTGTGGATTGAGAATTTTGATTTTCGACCATTTTCGACAGCCGCGCGGCTTAGCAAAAACGGCAAAATTGGGTCAAATTTGTTTTTCGAGGAAACAGCAAAACAACACTTTTCCTGCACTGCAAATACATCCTAAAGCACAGCAAATGCATTAGAAAATGTGTAGGTGTTGTTCCAACACTAACCCTAACCCTACCTCGGACACTTTTGGAACAGACTTCCAAATCCCTGCTTTAAAAACTGTGCTCAAAAAAGTCCAAAATGACTCCCAATTAGTCAGAATCATGTCAATTACCAGTTCACAGTTATTGTTTAATGCATCTAGAGTGAAAGGGTTTCAATTCTGTGGCATTGCTTTTTTTACAAAACTGCTGCTGGAAAGACATTTCAAATATGCCATTATCGAGTGGTTGTCACGTGAGCATTACAATTACCAGAAAGGTTGGGCCAAAATTGTTCTTTCCTCTAGTTTTAAAAATAGAAAAGAAGAAAGTTTAGCATGTTCAAAGTGTGGATTGAGAATTTTGATTTTCGACCATTTTCGACAGCCGCGCGGCTTAGCAAAAATGGCAAAATTGGGTCAAATTTGTTTTTCGAGGAAACAGCAAAACAACACTTTTCCTGCACTGCAAATACATCCTAAAGCACAGCAAATGCATTAGAAAATGTGTAGGTGTTGTTCCAACACTAACCCTAACCCTACCTCGGACACTTTTGGAACAGACTTCCAAATCCCTGCTTTAAAAACTGTGCTCAAAAAAGTCCAAAATGACTCCCAATTAGTCAGAATCATGTCAATTACCAGTTCACAGTTATTGTTTAATGCATCTAGAGTGAAAGGGTTTCAATTCTGTGGCATTGCTTTTTTTTACAAAACTGCTGCTGGAAAGACATTTCAAATATGCCATTATCGAGTGGTTGTCACGTGAGCATTACAATTACCAGAAAGGTTGGGCCAATATTGTTCTTTCCTCTAGTATTACAAATAGAAAAGAAGAAAGTTTAGCATGTTCATAGTGTGGATTGAGAATTTTGATTTTCGACCATTTTCGACAGCCGCGCGGCTTAGCAAAAACGGCAAAATTGGGTCAAATTTGTTTTTCGAGGAAACAGCAAAACAACACTTTTCCTGCACTGCAAATACATCCTAAAGCACAGCAAATGCATTAGAAAATGTGTAGGTGTTGTTCCAACACTAACCCTAACCCTACCTCGGACACTTTTGGAACAGACTTCCAAATCCCTGCTTTAAAAACTGTGCTCAAAAAAGTCCAAAATGACTCCCAATTAGTCAGAATCATGTCAATTACCAGTTCACAGTTATTGTTTAATGCATCTAGAGTGAAAGGGTTTCAATTCTGTGGCATTGCTTTTTTTACAAAACTGCTGCTGGAAAGACATTTCAAATATGCCATTATCGAGTGGTTGTCACGTGAGCATTACAATTACCAGAAAGGTTGGGCCAAAATTGTTCTTTCCTCTAGTTTTAAAAATAGAAAAGAAGAAAGTTTAGCATGTTCAAAGTGTGGATTGAGAATTTTGATTTTCGACCATTTTCGACAGCCGCGCGGCTTAGCAAAAATGGCAAAATTAGGTCAAATTTGTTTTTCGAGGAAACAGCAAAACAACACTTTTCCTGCACTGCAAATACATCCTAAAGCACAGCAAATGCATTAGAAAATGTGTACGTGTTGTTCCAACACTAACCCTAACCCTACCTCGGACACTTTTGGAACAGACTTCCAAATCCCTGCTTTAAAAACTGTGTTCAAAAAAGTCCAAAATGACTCCCAATTAGTCAGAATCATGTCAATTACCAGTTCACAGTTATTGTTTAATGCATCTAGAGTGAAAGGGTTTCAATTCTGTGGCATTGCTTTTTTTTACAAAACTGCTGCTGGAAAGACATTTCAAATATGCCATTATCGAGTGGTTTTCACGTGAGCATTACAATTACCAGAAAGGCTGGCCCAAATTGTTCTTTCCTCTAGTTTTAAAAATAGAAAAGAAGAAAGTTTAGCATGTTCAAAGTGTGGATTGAGAATTTTGATTTTCGCCCATTGTCGACAGCCGCGCGGCTTAGCAAAAACGGCAAAATTGGGTCAAATTTGTTTTTCGAGGTAACAGCAAAACAACACTTTTCCTGCACTGCAAATACATCCTAAAGCACAGCAAATGCATTAAAAAATGTGTAGGTGTTGTTCCAACACTAACCCTAATCCTACCTCGGACACTTTTGGAACAGACTTCCAAATCCCTGCTTTAAAAACTGTGTTCAAAGAAGTCCAAAATGACTCCCAATTAGTCAGAATCATGTCAATTACCAGTTCACAGTTATTGTTTAATGCATCTAGACTGAAAGGGTTTCAATTCTGTGGCATTGCTTTTTTTACAAAACTGCTGCTGGAAAGACATTTCAAATATGCCATTATCGAGTGGTTGTCACGTGAGCATTACAATTACCAGAAAGGTTGGGCCAAAATTGTTCTTTCCTCTAGTTTTACAAATAGAAAAGAAGAAAGTTTAGCATGTTCAAAGTGTGGATTGAGAATTTTGATTTTCGACCATTTTCGACAGCCGCGCGGCTTAGCAAAAACGGCAAAATTGGGTCAAATTTGTTTTTCGAGGAAACAGCAAAACAACACTTTTCCTGCACTGCAAATACATCCTAAAACACAGCAAATGCATTAGAAAATGTGTAGGTTTTGTTCTAACACTAACCCTAACCCTACCTCGGACACTTTTGGAACAGACTTCCAAATCCCTGCTTTAAAAACTGTGCTCAAAAATGTCCAAAATGACTCCCAATTAGTCAGAATCATGTCAATTACCAGTTCACAGTTATTGTTTAATGCATCTAGAGTGAAAGGGTTTCAATTCTGTGGCATTGCTTTTTTTACAAAACTGCTGCTGGAAAGACATTTCAAATATGCCATTATCGAGTGGTTGTCACGTGAGCATTACAATTACCAGAAAGGTTGGGCCAAAATTGTTCTTTCCTCTAGTATTACAAATAGAAAAGAAGAAAGTTTAGCATGTTCATAGTGTGGATTGAGAATTTTGATTTTCGACCATTTTCGACAGCCGCGCGGCTTAGCAAAAACGGCAAAATTGGGTCAAATTTGTTTTTCGAGGAAACAGCAAAACAACACTTTTCCTGCACTGCAAATACATCCTAAAGCACAGCAAATGCATTAGAAAATGTGTAGGTGTTGTTCCAACACTAACCCTAACCCTACCTCGGACACTTTTGGAACAGACTTCCAAATCCCTGCTTTAAAAACTGTGCTCAAAAAAGTCCAAAATGACTCCCAATTAGTCAGAATCATGTCAATTACCAGTTCACAGTTATTGTTTAATGCATCTAGAGTGAAAGGGTTTCAATTCTGTGGCATTGCTTTTTTTACAAAACTGCTGCTGGAAAGACATTTCAAATATGCCATTATCGAGTGGTTGTCACGTGAGCATTACAATTACCAGAAAGGTTGGGCCAAAATTGTTCTTTCCTCTAGTTTTAAAAATAGAAAAGAAGAAAGTTTAGCATGTTCAAAGTGTGGATTGAGAATTTTGATTTTCGACCATTTTCGACAGCCGCGCGGCTTAGCAAAAATGGCAAAATTGGGTCAAATTTGTTTTTCGAGGAAACAGCAAAACAACACTTTTCCTGCACTGCAAATACATCCTAAAGCACAGCAAATGCATTAGAAAATGTGTAGGTGTTGTTCCAACACTAACCCTAACCCTACCTCGGACACTTTTGGAACAGACTTCCAAATCCCTGCTTTAAAAACTGTGCTCAAAAAAGTCCAAAATGACTCCCAATTAGTCAGAATCATGTCAATTACCAGTTCACAGTTATTGTTTAATGCATCTAGAGTGAAAGGGTTTCAATTCTGTGGCATTGCTTTTTTTACAAAACTGCTGCTGGAAAGACATTTCAAATATGCCATTATCGAGTGGTTGTCACGTGAGCATTACAATTACCAGAAAGGTTGGGCCAATATTGTTCTTTCCTCTAGTATTACAAATAGAAAAGAAGAAAGTTTAGCATGTTCATAGTGTGGATTGAGAATTTTGATTTTCGACCATTTTCGACAGCCGCGCGGCTTAGCAAAAACGGCAAAATTGGGTCAAATTTGTTTTTCGAGGAAACAGCAAAACAACACTTTTCCTGCACTGCAAATACATCCTAAAGCACAGCAAATGCATTAGAAAATGTGTAGGTGTTGTTCCAACACTAACCCTAACCCTACCTCGGACACTTTTGGAACAGACTTCCAAATCCCTGCTTTAAAAACTGTGCTCAAAAAAGTCCAAAATGACTCCCAATTAGTCAGAATCATGTCAATTACCAGTTCACAGTTATTGTTTAATGCATCTAGAGTGAAAGGGTTTCAATTCTGTGGCATTGCTTTTTTTACAAAACTGCTGCTGGAAAGACATTTCAAATATGCCATTATCGAGTGGTTGTCACGTGAGCATTACAATTACCAGAAAGGTTGGGCCAAAATTGTTCTTTCCTCTAGTTTTAAAAATAGAAAAGAAGAAAGTTTAGCATGTTCAAAGTGTGGATTGAGAATTTTGATTTTCGACCATTTTCGACAGCCGCGCGGCTTAGCAAAAATGGCAAAATTAGGTCAAATTTGTTTTTCGAGGAAACAGCAAAACAACACTTTTCCTGCACTGCAAATACATCCTAAAGCACAGCAAATGCATTAGAAAATGTGTACGTGTTGTTCCAACACTAACCCTAACCCTACCTCGGACACTTTTGGAACAGACTTCCAAATCCCTGCTTTAAAAACTGTGTTCAAAAAAGTCCAAAATGACTCCCAATTAGTCAGAATCATGTCAATTACCAGTTCACAGTTATTGTTTAATGCATCTAGAGTGAAAGGGTTTCAATTCTGTGGCATTGCTTTTTTTTACAAAACTGCTGCTGGAAAGACATTTCAAATATGCCATTATCGAGTGGTTTTCACGTGAGCATTACAATTACCAGAAAGGCTGGCCCAAATTGTTCTTTCCTCTAGTTTTAAAAATAGAAAAGAAGAAAGTTTAGCATGTTCAAAGTGTGGATTGAGAATTTTGATTTTCGCCCATTGTCGACAGCCGCGCGGCTTAGCAAAAACGGCAAAATTGGGTCAAATTTGTTTTTCGAGGTAACAGCAAAACAACACTTTTCCTGCACTGCAAATACATCCTAAAGCACAGCAAATGCATTAAAAAATGTGTAGGTGTTGTTCCAACACTAACCCTAATCCTACCTCGGACACTTTTGGAACAGACTTCCAAATCCCTGCTTTAAAAACTGTGTTCAAAAAAGTCCAAAATGACTCCCAATTAGTCAGAATCATGTCAATTACCAGTTCACAGTTATTGTTTAATGCATCTAGACTGAAAGGGTTTCAATTCTGTGGCATTGCTTTTTTTACAAAACTGCTGCTGGAAAGACATTTCAAATATGCCATTATCGAGTGGTTGTCACGTGAGCATTACAATTACCAGAAAGGTTGGGCCAAAATTGTTCTTTCCTCTAGTTTTACAAATAGAAAAGAAGAAAGTTTAGCATGTTCAAAGTGTGGATTGAGAATTTTGATTTTCGACCATTTTCGACAGCCGCGCGGCTTAGCAAAAACGGCAAAATTGGGTCAAATTTGTTTTTCGAGGAAACAGCAAAACAACACTTTTCCTGCACTGCAAATACATCCTAAAACACAGCAAATGCATTAGAAAATGTGTAGGTTTTGTTCTAACACTAACCCTAACCCTACCTCGGACACTTTTGGAACAGACTTCCAAATCCCTGCTTTAAAAACTGTGCTCAAAAATGTCCAAAATGACTCCCAATTAGTCAGAATCATGTCAATTACCAGTTCACAGTTATTGTTTAATGCATCTAGAGTGAAAGGGTTTCAATTCTGTGGCATTGCTTTTTTTACAAAACTGCTGCTGGAAAGACATTTCAAATATGCCATTATCGAGTGGTTGTCACGTGAGCATTACAATTACCAGAAAGGTTGGGCCAAAATTGTTCTTTCCTCTAGTATTACAAATAGAAAAGAAGAAAGTTTAGCATGTTCATAGTGTGGATTGAGAATTTTGATTTTCGACCATTTTCGACAGCCGCGCGGCTTAGCAAAAACGGCAAAATTGGGTCAAATTTGTTTTTCGTGGAAACAGCAAAACAACACTTTTCCTGCACTGCAAATACATCCTAAAGCACAGCAAATGCATTAGAAAATGTGTAGGTGTTGTTCCAACACTAACCCTAACCCTACCTCGGACACTTTTGGAACAGACTTCCAAATCCCTGCTTTAAAAACTGTGCTCAAAAAAGTCCAAAATGACTCCCAATTAGTCAGAATCATGTCAATTACCAGTTCACAGTTATTGTTTAATGCATCTAGACTGAAAGGGTTTCAATTCTGTGGCATTGCTTTTTTTACAAAACTGCTGCTGGAAAGACATTTCAAATATGCCATTATCGAGTGGTTGTCACGTGAGCATTACAATTACCAGAAAGGTTGGGCCAAAATTGTTCTTTCCTCTAGTATTAAAAATAGAAAAGAAGAAAGTTTAGCATGTTCAAAGTGTGGATTGAGAATTTTGATTTTCGACCATTTTCGACAGCCGCGCGGCTTAGCAAAAATGGCAAAATTGGGTCAAATTTGTTTTTCGAGGAAACAGCAAAACAACACTTTTCCTGCACTGCAAATACATCCTAAAGCACAGCAAATGCATTAGAAAATGTGTAGGTGTTGTTCCAACACTAACCCTAATCCTACCTCGGACACTTTTGGAACAGACTTCCAAATCCCTGCATTATAAACTGTGTTCAAAAAAGTCCAAAATGACTCCCAATTAGTCAGAATCATGTCAATTACCAGTTCACAGTTATTGTTTAATGCATCTAGAGTGAAAGGGTTTCAATTCTGTGGCATTTCTTTTTTACAAAACTGCTGCTGGAAAGACATTTCAAATATCCCATTTTCGAGTGGTTTTCACGTGAGCATTATAATTACCAGAAAGGTTGGGCCAAAATTGTTCTTTCCTCTAGTATTACAAATAGAAAAGAAGAAAGTTTAGCATGTTCATAGTGTGGATTGAGAATTTTGATTTTCGACCATTTTCGACAGCCGCGCGGCTTAGCAAAAACGGCAAAATTGGGTCAAATTTGTTTTTCGAGGAAACAGCAAAACAACACTTTTCCTGCACTGCAAATACATCCTAAAGCACAGCAAATGCATTAGAAAATGTGTAGGTGTTGTTCTAACACTAACCCTAACCCTACCTCGGACACTTTTGGAACAGACTTCCAAATCCCTGCTTTAAAAACTGTGCTCAAAAAAGTCCAAAATGACTCCCAATTAGTCAGAATCATGTCAATTACCAGTTCACAGTTATTGTTTAATGCATCTAGAGTGAAAGGGTTTCAATTCTGTGGCATTGCTTTTTTTACAAAACTGCTGCTGGAAAGACATTTCAAATATGCCATTATCGAGTGGTTGTCACGTGAGCATTACAATTACCAGAAAGGTTGGGCCAAAATTGTTCTTTCCTCTAGTATTAAAAATAGAAAAGAAGAAAGTTTAGCATGTTCAAAGTGTGGATTGAGAATTTTGATTTTCGACCATTTTCGACAGCCGCGCGGCTTAGCAAAAATGGCAAGATTGGGTCAAATTTGTTTTTTGAGGAAACAGCAAAACAACACTTTTCCTGCACTGCAAATACATCCTAAAGCACAGCAAATGCATTAGAAAATGTGTAGGTGTTGTTCCAACACTAACCCTAATCCTACCTCGGACACTTTTGGAACAGACTTCCAAATCTCTGCTTTATAAACTGTATTCAAAAAAGTCCAAAATGACTCCCAATTAGTCAGAATCATGTCAATTACCAGTTCACAGTTATTGTTTAATGCATCTAGAGTGAAAGGGTTTCAATTCTGTGGCATTGCTTTTTTACAAAACTGCTGCTGGAAAGACATTTCAAATATGCCATTTTCGAGTGGTTTTCACGTGAGCATTACAATTACCAGAAAGGTTGGGCCAAAATTGTTCTTTCCTCTAGTATTACAAATAGAAAAGAAGAAAGTTTAGCATGTTCATAGTGTGGATTGAGAATTTTGATTTTCGACCATTTTCGACAGCCGCGCGGCTTAGCAAAAACGGCAGAATTGGGTCAAATTTGTTTTTCGAGGAAACAGCAAAACAACACTTTTCCTGCACTGCAAATACATCCTAAAACACAGCAAATGCATTAGAAAATGTGTAGGTTTTGTTCTAACACTAACCCTAACCCTACCTCGGACACTTTTGGAACAGACTTCCAAATCCCTGCTTTAAAAACTGTGCTCAAAAATGTCCAAAATGACTCCCAATTAGTCAGAATCATGTCAATTACCAGTTCACAGTTATTGTTTAATGCATCTAGAGTGAAAGGGTTTCAATTCTGTGGCATTGCTTTTTTTACAAAACTGCTGCTGGAAAGACATTTCAAATATGCCATTATCGAGTGGTTGTCACGTGAGCATTACAATTACCAGAAAGGTTGGGCCAAAATTGTTCTTTCCTCTAGTATTAAAAATAGAAAAGAAGAAAGTTTAGCATGTTCAAAGTGTGGATTGAGAATTTTGATTTTCGACCATTTTCGACAGCCGCGCGGCTTAGCAAAAATGGCAAAATTGGGTCAAATTTGTTTTTCGAGGAAACAGCAAAACAACACTTTTCCTGCACTGCAAATACATCCTAAAGCACAGCAAATGCATTAGAAAATGTGTAGGTGTTGTTCCAACACGAACCCTAATCCTACCTCGGACACTTTTGGAACAGACTTCCAAATCCCTGCATTATAAACTGTGTTCAAAAAAGTCCAAAATGACTCCCAATTAGTCAGAATCATGTCAATTACCAGTTCACAGTTATTGTTTAATGCATCTAGAGTGAAAGGGTTTCAATTCTGTGGCATTTCTTTTTTACAAAACTGCTGCTGGAAAGACATTTCAAATATCCCATTTTCGAGTGGTTTTCACGTGAGCATTATAATTACCAGAAAGGTTGGGCCAAACTTGTTCTTTCCTCTAGTATTACAAATAGAAAAGAAGAAAGTTTAGCATGTTCATAGTGTGGATTGAGAATTTTGATTTTCGACCATTTTCGACAGCCGCGCGGCTTAGCAAAAACGGCAAAATTGGGTCAAATTTGTTTTTCGAGGAAACAGCAAAACAACACTTTTCCTGCACTGCAAATACATCCTAAAGCACAGCAAATGCATTAGAAAATGTGTAGGTGTTGTTCTAACACTAACCCTAACCCTACCTCGGACACTTTTGGAACAGACTTCCAAATCCCTGCTTTAAAAACTGTGCTCAAAAAAGTCCAAAATGACTCCCAATTAGTCAGAATCATGTCAATTACCAGTTCACAGTTATTGTTTAATGCATCTAGAGTGAAAGGGTTTCAATTCTGTGGCATTGCTTTTTTTACAAAACTGCTGCTGGAAAGACATTTCAAATATGCCATTATCGAGTGGTTGTCACGTGAGCATTACAATTACCAGAAAGGTTGGGCCAAAATTTTTCTTTCCTCTAGTATTAAAAATAGAAAAGAAGAAAGTTTAGCATGTTCATAGTGTGGATTGAGAATTTTGATTTTCGACCATTTTCGACAGCCGCGCGGCTTAGCAAAAATGGCAAGATTGGGTCAAATTTGTTTTTTGAGGAAACAGCAAAACAACACTTTTCCTGCACTGCAAATACATCCTAAAGCACAGCAAATGCATTAGAAAATGTGTAGGTGTTGTTCCAACACTAACCCTAATCCTACCTCGGACACTTTTGGAACAGACTTCCAAATCTCTGCTTTATAAACTGTATTCAAAAAAGTCCAAAATGACTCCCAATTAGTCAGAATCATGTCAATTACCAGTTCACAGTTATTGTTTAATGCATCTAGAGTGAAAGGGTTTCAATTCTGTGGCATTGCTTTTTTACAAAACTGCTGCTGGAAAGACATTTCAAATATGCCATTTTCGAGTGGTTTTCACGTGAGCATTACAATTACCAGAAAGGTTGGGCCAAAATTGTTCTTTCCTCTAGTATTACAAATAGAAAAGAAGAAAGTTTAGCATGTTCATAGTGTGGATTGAGAATTTTGATTTTCGACCATTTTCGACAGCCGCGCGGCTTAGCAAAAACGGCAGAATTGGGTCAAATTTGTTTTTCGAGGAAACAGCAAAACAACACTTTTCCTGCACTGCAAATACATCCTAAAGCACAGCAAATGCATTAGAAAATGTGTAGGTGTTGTTCCAACACTAACCCTAACCCTACCTAGGACACTTTTGGAACAGACTTCCAAATCCCTGCTTTAAAAACTGTGTTCAAAAAAGTCCAAAATGACTCCCAATTAGTCAGAATCATGTCAATTACCACTTCACAGTTATTGTTTAATGTATCTAGAGTGAAAGGGTTTCAATTCTGTGCCATTGCTTTTTTTACAAAACTGCTGCTGGAAAGACATTTCAAATATGCCATTAATCTAGTGGTTTTCACGTGAGCATTACAATTACCTGAAAGGCTGGGCCAAAATTGTTCTTTCCTCTAGTTTTACAAATAGAAAAGAAGAAAGTTTAGCATGTTCATAGTGTGGATTGAGAAGTTTGATTTTCGACCATTTTTTGACTGCCGCGCGGCTTAGCAAAAACGGCAAAATTGGGTCAAATTTGTTTTTCGAGGAAACAGCAAAACAACACTTTTCCTTTACTGCAAATACATCCTAAAGCACAGCAAATGCATTAGAAAATGTGTAGGTGTTGTTCCAACACTAACCCTAACCCTACCTCGGACACTTTTGGAACAGACTTCCAAATCCCTGCTTTAAAAACTGTGCTCAAAAAAGTCCAAAATGACTCCCAATTAGTCAGAATCATGTCAATTACCAGTTCACAGTTATTGTTTAATGCATCTAGACTGAAAGGGTTTCAATTCTGTGGCATTTCTTTTTTTACAAAACTGCTGCTGGAAAGACATTTCAAATATGCCATTATCGAGTGGTTGTCACGTGAGCATTACAATTACCAGAAAGGTTGGGCCAAAATTGTTCTTTCCTCTAGTATTACAAATAGAAAAGAAGAAAGTTTAGCATGTTCATAGTGTGGATTGAGAATTTTGATTTTCGAACATTTTCGACAGCCGCGCGGCTTAGCAAAAACGGCAAAATTGGGTCAAATTTGTTTTTCGAGGAAACAGCAAAACAACACTTTTCCTGCACTGCAAATACATCCTAAAGCACAGCAAATGCATTAGAAAATGTGTAGGTGTTGTTCCAACACGAACCCTAATCCTACCTCGGACACTTTTGGAACAGACTTCCAAATCCCTGCATTATAAACTGTGTTCAAAAAAGTCCAAAATGACTCCCAATTAGTCAGAATCATGTCAATTACCAGTTCACAGTTATTGTTTAATGCATCTAGAGTGAAAGGGTTTCAATTCTGTGGCATTTCTTTTTTACAAAACTGCTGCTGGAAAGACATTTCAAATATCCCATTTTCGAGTGGTTTTCACGTGAGCATTATAATTACCAGAAAGGTTGGGCCAAAATTGTTCTTTCCTCTAGTATTACAAATAGAAAAGAAGAAAGTTTAGCATGTTCATAGTGTGGATTGAGAATTTTGATTTTCGACCATTTTCGACAGCCGCGCGGCTTAGCAAAAACGGCAAAATTGGGTCAAATTTGTTTTTCGAGGAAACAGCAAAACAACACTTTTCCTGCACTGCAAATACATCCTAAAGCACAGCAAATGCATTAGAAAATGTGTAGGTGTTGTTCTAACACTAACCCTAACCCTACCTCGGACACTTTTGGAACAGACTTCCAAATCCCTGCTTTAAAAACTGTGCTCAAAAAAGTCCAAAATGACTCCCAATTAGTCAGAATCATGTCAATTACCAGTTCACAGTTATTGTTTAATGCATCTAGAGTGAAAGGGTTTCAATTCTGTGGCATTGCTTTTTTTACAAAACTGCTGCTGGAAAGACATTTCAAATATGCCATTATCGAGTGGTTGTCACGTGAGCATTACAATTACCAGAAAGGTTGGGCCAAAATTGTTCTTTCCTCTAGTATTAAAAATAGAAAAGAAGAAAGTTTAGCATGTTCATAGTGTGGATTGAGAATTTTGATTTTCGACCATTTTCGACAGCCGCGCGGCTTAGCAAAAATGGCAAGATTGGGTCAAATTTGTTTTTTGAGGAAACAGCAAAACAACACTTTTCCTGCACTGCAAATACATCCTAAAGCACAGCAAATGCATTAGAAAATGTGTAGGTGTTGTTCCAACACTAACCCTAATCCTACCTCGGACACTTTTGGAACAGACTTCCAAATCTCTGCTTTATAAACTGTATTCAAAAAAGTCCAAAATGACTCCCAATTAGTCAGAATCATGTCAATTACCAGTTCACAGTTATTGTTTAATGCATCTAGAGTGAAAGGGTTTCAATTCTGTGGCATTGCTTTTTTACAAAACTGCTGCTGGAAAGACATTTCAAATATGCCATTTTCGAGTGGTTTTCACGTGAGCATTACAATTACCAGAAAGGTTGGGCCAAAATTGTTCTTTCCTCTAGTATTACAAATAGAAAAGAAGAAAGTTTAGCATGTTCATAGTGTGGATTGAGAATTTTGATTTTCGACCATTTTCGACAGCCGCGCGGCTTAGCAAAAACGGCAGAATTGGGTCAAATTTGTTTTTCGAGGAAACAGCAAAACAACACTTTTCCTGCACTGCAAATACATCCTAAAGCACAGCAAATGCATTAGAAAATGTGTACGTGTTGTTCCAACACTAACCCTAACCCTACCTAGGACACTTTTGGAACAGACTTCCAAATCCCTGCTTTAAAAACTGTGTTCAAAAAAGTCCAAAATGACTCCCAATTAGTCAGAATCATGTCAATTACCACTTCACAGTTATTGTTTAATGTATCTAGAGTGAAAGGGTTTCAATTCTGTGCCATTGCTTTTTTTACAAAACTGCTGCTGGAAAGACATTTCAAATATGCCATTAATCTAGTGGTTTTCACGTGAGCATTACAATTACCTGAAAGGCTGGGCCAAAATTGTTCTTTCCTCTAGTTTTACAAATAGAAAAGAAGAAAGTTTAGCATGTTCATAGTGTGGATTGAGAAGTTTGATTTTCGACCATTTTTTGACTGCCGCGCGGCTTAGCAAAAACGGCAAAATTGGGTCAAATTTGTTTTTCGAGGAAACAGCAAAACAACACTTTTCCTTTACTGCAAATACATCCTAAAGCACAGCAAATGCATTAGAAAATGTGTAGGTGTTGTTCCAACACTAACCCTAACCCTACCTCGGACACTTTTGGAACAGACTTCCAAATCCCTGCTTTAAAAACTGTGCTCAAAAAAGTCCAAAATGACTCCCAATTAGTCAGAATCATGTCAATTACCAGTTCACAGTTATTGTTTAATGCATCTAGACTGAAAGGGTTTCAATTCTGTGGCATTTCTTTTTTTACAAAACTGCTGCTGGAAAGACATTTCAAATATGCCATTATCGAGTGGTTGTCACGTGAGCATTACAATTACCAGAAAGGTTGGGCCAAAATTGTTCTTTCCTCTAGTATTACAAATAGAAAAGAAGAAAGTTTAGCATGTTCATAGTGTGGATTGAGAATTTTGATTTTCGAACATTTTCGACAGCCGCGCGGCTTAGCAAAAACGGCAAAATTGGGTCAAATTTGTTTTTCGAGGAAACAGCAAAACAACACTTTTCCTGCACTGCAAATACATCCTAAAGCACAGCAAATGCATTAGAAAATGTGTAGGTGTTGTTCCAACACTAATCCTAACCCTACCTCGGACACTTTTGGAACAGACTTCCAAATCCCTGCTTTAAAAACTGTGCTCAAAAAAGTCCAAAATGACTCCCAATTAGTCAGAATCATGTCAATTACCAGTTCACAGTTATTGTTTAATGCATCTAGACTGAAAGGGTTTCAATTCTGTGGCATTGCTTTTTTTACAAAACTGCTGCTGGAAAGACATTTCAAATATGCCATTATCGAGTGGTTGTCACGTGAGCATTACAATTACCAGAAAGGTTGGGCCAAAATTGTTCTTTCCTCTAGTATTAAAAATAGAAAAGAAGAAAGTTTAGCATGTTCAAAGTGTGGATTGAGAATTTTGATTTTCGACCATTTTCGACAGCCGCGCGGCTTAGCAAAAATGGCAAAATTGGGTCAAATTTGTTTTTCGAGGAAACAGCAAAACAACACTTTTCCTGCACTGCAAATACATCCTAAAGCACAGCAAATGCATTAGAAAATGTGTAGGTGTTGTTCCAACACTAACCCTAACCCTACCTCGGACACTTTTGGAACAGACTTCCAAATCCCTGCTTTAAAAACTGTGCTCAAAAAAGTCCAAAATGACTCCCAATTAGTCAGAATCATGTCAATTACCAGTTCACAGTTATTGTTTAATGCATCTAGAGTGAAAGGGTTTCAATTCTGTGGCATTGCTTTTTTTACAAAACTGCTGCTGGAAAGACATTTCAAATATGCCATTATCGAGTGGTTGTCACGTGAGCATTACAATTACCAGAAAGGTTGGGCCAAAATTGTTCTTTCCTCTAGTTTTAAAAATAGAAAAGAAGAAAGTTTAGCATGTTCAAAGTGTGGATTGAGAATTTTGATTTTCGACCATTTTCGACAGCCGCGCGGCTTAGCAAAAATGGCAAAATTGGGTCAAATTTGTTTTTCGAGGAAACAGCAAAACAACACTTTTCCTGCACTGCAAATACATCCTAAAGCACAGCAAATGCATTAGAAAATGTGTAGGTGTTGTTCTAACACTAACCCTAACCCTACCTCGGACACTTTTGGAACAGACTTCCAAATCCCTGCTTTAAAAACTGTGCTCAAAAAAGTCCAAAATGACTCCCAATTAGTCAGAATCATGTCAATTACCAGTTCACAGTTATTGTTTAATGCATCTAGAGTGAAAGGGTTTCAATTCTGTGGCATTTCTTTTTTACAAAACTGCTGCTGGAAAGACATTTCAAATATCCCATTTTCGAGTGGTTTTCACGTGAGCATTACAATTACCAGAAAGGTTGGGCCAAAATTGTTCTTTCCTCTAGTATTACAAATAGAAAAGAAGAAAGTTTAGCATGTTCAAAGTGTGGATTGAGAATTTTGATTTTCGACCATTTTCGACAGCCGCGCGGCTTAGCAAAAATGGCAAAATTAGGTCAAATTTGTTTTTCGAGGAAACAGCAAAACAACACTTTTCCTGCACTGCAAATACATCCTAAAGCACAGCAAATGCATTAGAAAATGTGTACGTGTTGTTCCAACACTAACCCTAACCCTACCTCGGACACTTTTGGAACAGACTTCCAAATCCCTGCTTTAAAAACTGTGTTCAAAAAAGTCCAAAATGACTCCCAATTAGTTAGAATCATGTCAATTACCAGTTCACAGTTATTGTTTAATGCATCTAGAGTGAAAGGGTTTCAATTCTGTGGCATTGCTTTTTTTTACAAAACTGCTGCTGGAAAGACATTTCAAATATGCCATTATCGAGTGGTTTTCACGTGAGCATTACAATTACCAGAAAGGCTGGCCCAAATTGTTCTTTCCTCTAGTTTTAAAAATAGAAAAGAAGAAAGTTTAGCATGTTCAAAGTGTGGATTGAGAATTTTGATTTTCGCCCATTGTCGACAGCCGCGCGGCTTAGCAAAAACGGCAAAATTGGGTCAAATTTGTTTTTCGAGGTAACAGCAAAACAACACTTTTCCTGCACTGCAAATACATCCTAAAGCACAGCAAATGCATTAAAAAATGTGTAGGTGTTGTTCCAACACTAACCCTAATCCTACCTCGGACACTTTTGGAACAGACTTCCAAATCCCTGCTTTAAAAACTGTGTACAAAAAAGTCCAAAATGACTCCCAATTAGTCAGAATCATGTCAATTACCAGTTCACAGTTATTGTTTAATGCATCTAGACTGAAAGGGTTTCAATTCTGTGGCATTGCTTTTTTTACAAAACTGCTGCTGGAAAGACATTTCAAATATGCCATTATCGAGTGGTTGTCACGTGAGCATTACAATTACCAGAAAGGTTGGGCCAAAATTGTTCTTTCCTCTAGTTTTACAAATAGAAAAGAAGAAAGTTTAGCATGTTCAAAGTGTGGATTGAGAATTTTGATTTTCGACCATTTTCGACAGCCGCGCGGCTTAGCAAAAACGGCAAAATTGGGTCAAATTTGTTTTTCGAGGAAACAGCAAAACAACACTTTTCCTGCACTGCAAATACATCCTAAAACACAGCAAATGCATTAGAAAATGTGTAGGTTTTGTTCTAACACTAATCCTAACCCTACCTCGGACACTTTTGGAACAGACTTCCAAATCCCTGCTTTAAAAACTGTGCTCAAAAATGTCCAAAATGACTCCCAATTAGTCAGAATCATGTCAATTACCAGTTCACAGTTATTGTTTAATGCATCTAGAGTGAAAGGGTTTCAATTCTGTGGCATTGCTTTTTTTACAAAACTGCTGCTGGAAAGACATTTCAAATATGCCATTATCGAGTGGTTGTCACGTGAGCATTACAATTACCAGAAAGGTTGGGCCAAAATTGTTCTTTCCTCTAGTATTACAAATAGAAAAGAAGAAAGTTTAGCATGTTCATAGTGTGGATTGAGAATTTTGATTTTCGACCATTTTCGACAGCCGCGCGGCTTAGCAAAAATGGCAAAATTGGGTCAAATTTGTTTTTCGAGGAAACAGCAAAACAACACTTTTCCTGCACTGCAAATACATCCTAAAGCACAGCAAATGCATTAGAAAATGTGTAGGTGTTGTTCCAACACTAACCCTAACCCTACCTCGGACACTTTTGGAACAGACTTCCAAATCCCTGCTTTAAAAACTGTGCTCAAAAAAGTCCAAAATGACTCCCAATTAGTCAGAATCATGTCAATTACCAGTTCACAGTTATTGTTTAATGCATCTAGAGTGAAAGGGTTTCAATTCTGTGGCATTGCTTTTTTTACAAAACTGCTGCTGGAAAGACATTTCAAATATGCCATTATCGAGTGGTTGTCACGTGAGCATTACAATTACCAGAAAGGTTGGGCCAAAATTGTTCTTTCCTCTAGTATTACAAATAGAAAAGAAGAAAGTTTAGCATGTTCAAAGTGTGGATTGAGAATTTTGATTTTCGACCATTTTCGACAGCCGCGCGGCTTAGCAAAAATGGCAAAATTAGGTCAAATTTGTTTTTCGAGGAAACAGCAAAACAACACTTTTCCTGCACTGCAAATACATCCTAAAGCACAGCAAATGCATTAGAAAATGTGTACGTGTTGTTCCAACACTAACCCTAACCCTACCTCGGACACTTTTGGAACAGACTTCCAAATCCCTGCTTTAAAAACTGTGTTCAAAAAAGTCCAAAATGACTCCCAATTAGTCAGAATCATGTCAATTACCAGTTCACAGTTATTGTTTAATGCATCTAGAGTGAAAGGGTTTCAATTCTGTGGCATTGCTTTTTTTTACAAAACTGCTGCTGGAAAGACATTTCAAATATGCCATTATCGAGTGGTTTTCACGTGAGCATTACAATTACCAGAAAGGCTGGCCCAAATTGTTCTTTCCTCTAGTTTTAAAAATAGAAAAGAAGAAAGTTTAGCATGTTCAAAGTGTGGATTGAGAATTTTGATTTTCGCCCATTGTCGACAGCCGCGCGGCTTAGCAAAAACGGCAAAATTGGGTCAAATTTGTTTTTCGAGGTAACAGCAAAACAACACTTTTCCTGCACTGCAAATACATCCTAAAGCACAGCAAATGCATTAAAAAATGTGTAGGTGTTGTTCCAACACTAACCCTAATCCTACCTCGGACACTTTTGGAACAGACTTCCAAATCCCTGCTTTAAAAACTGTGTACAAAAAAGTCCAAAATGACTCCCAATTAGTCAGAATCATGTCAATTACCAGTTCACAGTTATTGTTTAATGCATCTAGACTGAAAGGGTTTCAATTGTGTGGCATTGCTTTTTTTACAAAACTGCTGCTGGAAAGACATTTCAAATATGCCATTATCGAGTGGTTGTCACGTGAGCATTACAATTACCAGAAAGGTTGGGCCAAAATTGTTCTTTCCTCTAGTTTTACAAATAGAAAAGAAGAAAGTTTAGCATGTTCAAAGTGTGGATTGAGAATTTTGATTTTCGACCATTTTCGACAGCCGCGCGGCTTAGCAAAAACGGCAAAATTGGGTCAAATTTGTTTTTCGAGGAAACAGCAAAACAACACTTTTCCTGCACTGCAAATACATCCTAAAACACAGCAAATGCATTAGAAAATGTGTAGGTTTTGTTCTAACACTAATCCTAACCCTACCTCGGACACTTTTGGAACAGACTTCCAAATCCCTGCTTTAAAAACTGTGCTCAAAAATGTCCAAAATGACTCCCAATTAGTCAGAATCATGTCAATTACCAGTTCACAGTTATTGTTTAATGCATCTAGAGTGAAAGGGTTTCAATTCTGTGGCATTGCTTTTTTTACAAAACTGCTGCTGGAAAGACATTTCAAATATGCCATTATCGAGTGGTTGTCACGTGAGCATTACAATTACCAGAAAGGTTGGGCCAAAATTGTTCTTTCCTCTAGTATTACAAATAGAAAAGAAGAAAGTTTAGCATGTTCATAGTGTGGATTGAGAATTTTGATTTTCGACCATTTTCGACAGCCGCGCGGCTTAGCAAAAACGGCAAAATTGGGTCAAATTTGTTTTTCGAGGAAACAGCAAAACAACACTTTTCCTGCACTGCAAATACATCCTAAAGCACAGCAAATGCATTAGAAAATGTGTAGGTGTTGTTCCAACACTAACCCTAACCCTACCTCGGACACTTTTGGAACAGACTTCCAAATCCCTGCTTTAAAAACTGTGCTCAAAAAAGTCCAAAATGACTCCCAATTAGTCAGAATCATGTCAATTACCAGTTCACAGTTATTGTTTAATGCATCTAGACTGAAAGGGTTTCAATTCTGTGGCATTGCTTTTTTTACAAAACTGCTGCTGGAAAGACATTTCAAATATGCCATTATCGAGTGGTTGTCACGTGAGCATTACAATTACCAGAAAGGTTGGGCCAAAATTGTTCTTTCCTCTAGTATTAAAAATAGAAAAGAAGAAAGTTTAGCATGTTCAAAGTGTGGATTGAGAATTTTGATTTTCGACCATTTTCGACAGCCGCGCGGCTTAGCAAAAACGGCAAAATTGGGTCAAATTTGTTTTTCGAGGAAACAGCAAAACAACACTTTTCCTGCACTGCAAATACATCCTAAAGCACAGCAAATGCATTAGAAAATGTGTAGGTGTTGTTCTAACACTAACCCTAACCCTACCTCGGACACTTTTGGAACAGACTTCCAAATCCCTGCTTTAAAAACTGTGCTCAAAAAAGTCCAAAATGACTCCCAATTAGTCAGAATCATGTCAATTACCAGTTCACAGTTATTGTTTAATGCATCTAGAGTGAAAGGGTTTCAATTCTGTGGCATTGCTTTTTTTACAAAACTGCTGCTGGAAAGACATTTCAAATATGCCATTATCGAGTGGTTGTCACGTGAGCATTACAATTACCAGAAAGGTTGGGCCAAAATTGTTCTTTCCTCTAGTATTACAAATAGAAAAGAAGAAAGTTTAGCATGTTCATAGTGTGGATTGAGAATTTTGATTTTCGACCATTTTCGACAGCCGCGCGGCTTAGCAAAAACGGCAAAATTGGGTCAAATTTGTTTTTCGAGGAAACAGCAAAACAACACTTTTCCTGCACTGCAAATACATCCTAAAGCACAGCAAATGCATTAGAAAATGTGTAGGTGTTGTTCCAACACTAACCCTAACCCTACCTCGGACACTTTTGGAACAGACTTCCAAATCCCTGCTTTAAAAACTGTGCTCAAAAAAGTCCAAAATGACTCCCAATTAGTCAGAATCATGTCAATTACCAGTTCACAGTTATTGTTTAATGCATCTAGACTGAAAGGGTTTCAATTCTGTGGCATTGCTTTTTTTACAAAACTGCTGCTGGAAAGACATTTCAAATATGCCATTATCGAGTGGTTGTCACGTGAGCATTACAATTACCAGAAAGGTTGGGCCAAAATTGTTCTTTCCTCTAGTATTAAAAATAGAAAAGAAGAAAGTTTAGCATGTTCAAAGTGTGGATTGAGAATTTTGATTTTCGACCATTTTCGACAGCCGCGCGGCTTAGCAAAAACGGCAAAATTGGGTCAAATTTGTTTTTCGAGGAAACAGCAAAACAACACTTTTCCTGCACTGCAAATACATCCTAAAGCACAGCAAATGCATTAGAAAATGTGTAGGTGTTGTTCTAACACTAACCCTAACCCTACCTCGGACACTTTTGGAACAGACTTCCAAATCCCTGCTTTAAAAACTGTGCTCAAAAAAGTCCAAAATGACTCCCAATTAGTCAGAATCATGTCAATTACCAGTTCACAGTTATTGTTTAATGCATCTAGAGTGAAAGGGTTTCAATTCTGTGGCATTGCTTTTTTTACAAAACTGCTGCTGGAAAGACATTTCAAATATGCCATTATCGAGTGGTTGTCACGTGAGCATTACAATTACCAGAAAGGTTGGGCCAAAATTGTTCTTTCCTCTAGTATTAAAAATAGAAAAGAAGAAAGTTTAGCATGTTCATAGTGTGGATTGAGAATTTTGATTTTCGACCATTTTCGACAGCCGCGCGGCTTAGCAAAAATGGCAAGATTGGGTCAAATTTGTTTTTTGAGGAAACAGCAAAACAACACTTTTCCTGCACTGCAAATACATCCTAAAGCACAGCAAATGCATTAGAAAATGTGTAGGTGTTGTTCCAACACTAACCCTAATCCTACCTCGGACACTTTTGGAACAGACTTCCAAATCTCTGCTTTATAAACTGTATTCAAAAAAGTCCAAAATGACTCCCAATTAGTCAGAATCATGTCAATTACCAGTTCACAGTTATTGTTTAATGCATCTAGAGTGAAAGGGTTTCAATTCTGTGGCATTGCTTTTTTACAAAACTGCTGCTGGAAAGACATTTCAAATATGCCATTTTCGAGTGGTTTTCACGTGAGCATTACAATTACCAGAAAGGTTGGGCCAAAATTGTTCTTTCCTCTAGTATTACAAATAGAAAAGAAGAAAGTTTAGCATGTTCATAGTGTGGATTGAGAATTTTGATTTTCGACCATTTTCGACAGCCGCGCGGCTTAGCAAAAACGGCAGAATTGGGTCAAATTTGTTTTTCGAGGAAACAGCAAAACAACACTTTTCCTGCACTGCAAATACATCCTAAAGCACAGCAAATGCATTAGAAAATGTGTACGTGTTGTTCCAACACTAACCCTAACCCTACCTAGGACACTTTTGGAACAGACTTCCAAATCCCTGCTTTAAAAACTGTGTTCAAAAAAGTCCAAAATGACTCCCAATTAGTCAGAATCATGTCAATTACCACTTCACAGTTATTGTTTAATGTATCTAGAGTGAAAGGGTTTCAATTCTGTGCCATTGCTTTTTTTACAAAACTGCTGCTGGAAAGACATTTCAAATATGCCATTAATCTAGTGGTTTTCACGTGAGCATTACAATTACCTGAAAGGCTGGGCCAAAATTGTTCTTTCCTCTAGTTTTACAAATAGAAAAGAAGAAAGTTTAGCATGTTCATAGTGTGGATTGAGAAGTTTGATTTTCGACCATTTTCGACTGCCGCGCGGCTTAGCAAAAACGGCAAAATTGGGTCAAATTTGTTTTTCGAGGAAACAGCAAAACAACACTTTTCCTTTACTGCAAATACATCCTAAAGCACAGCAAATGCATTAGAAAATGTGTAGGTGTTGTTCCAACACTAACCCTAACCCTACCTCGGACACTTTTGCAACAGACTTCCAAATCCCTGCTTTAAAAACTGTGTTCAAAAAAGTCCAAAATGACTCCCAATTAGTCAGAATCATGTCAATTACCAGTTCACAGTTATTGCTTAATGCATCTAGAATGAAAGGGTTTCAATTCTGTGGCATTGCTTTTTTACAAAACTGCTGCTGGAAAGACATTTCAAATATGCCATTATCGAGAGGTTTTCACGTGAGCATTACAATTAACAGAAAGGCTGGGCCAAAATTGTTCTTTCCTCTAGTTTTACAACTAGAAAAGAAGAAAGTTTAGCATGTTCATAGTGTGGATTGAGAATTTTGATTTTCGACCATTTTCGATAGCTGCGCGGCTTAGCAAAAACGGCAAAATTGGGTCAAATTTGTTTTTCGAGGAAACAGCAAAACAACACTTTTCCTGCACTGCAAATACATCCTAAAGCACAGCAAATGCATTTGAAAATGTGTAGGTGTTGTTCCAACACTAACCCTAACCCTACCTCGGACAATTTTGGAACAGACTTCCAAATCCCTGCTTTAAAAACTGTGCTCAAAAAAGTCCAAAATGACTCCCAATTAGTCAGAATCATGTCAATTACCAGTTCACAGTTATTGCTTAATGCATCTAGAGTGAAAGGGTTTCAATTCTGTGGCATTGCTTTTTTTACAAAACTGCTGCTGGAAAGACATTTCAAATATGCCATTATCGAGTGGTTGTCACGTGAGCATTACAATTACCAGAAAGGTTGGGCCGAAATTGTTCTTTCCTCTAGTTTTAAAAATAGAAAAGAAGAAATTTAGCATGTTCAAAGTGTGGATTGAGAATTTTGATTTTCGACCGTTATCGACAGCCGCGCGGCTTAGCAAAAACGGCAAAATTGGGTCAAATTTGTTTTTCGAGGAAACAGCAAAACAACACTTTTCCTGCACTGCAAATACATCCTAAAGCACAGCAAATGCATTTGAAAATGTGTAGGTGTTGTTCCAACACTAACCCTAACCCTACCTCGGACACTTTTGGAACAGACTTCCAAATCCCTGCTTTAAAAACTGTGTTCAAAAAAGTCCAAAATGACTCCCAATTAGTCAGAATCATGTCAATTACCAGTTCTCAGTTATTGTTTAATGCATCTAGAGTGAAAGGGTTTCAATTCTGTGGCATTGCTTTTTTTACCAAACTGCTGCTGGAAAGGCATTTCAAATATACCATTATCGAGAGGTTTTCACGTGAGCATTACAATTAACAGAAAGGCTGGGCCAAAATTGTTCTTTCCTCTAGTTTTACAAATAGAAAAGAAGAAAGTTTAGCATGTTCATAGTGTGGATTGAGAAGTTTGATTTTCGACCATTGTCGATAGCTGCGCGGCTTAGCAAAAACGGCAAAATTGGGTCAAATTTGTTTTTCGAGGAAACAGCAAAACAACACTTTTCCTGCACTGCAAATACATCCTAAAGCACAGCAAATGCATTTGAAAATGTGTAGGTGTTGTTCCAACACTAACCCTAACCCTACCTCGGACACTTTTGGAACAGACTTCCAAATCCCTGCTTTAAAAACTGTGTTCAAAAAAGTCCAAAATGACTCCCAATTAGTCAGAATCATGTCAATTACCAGTTCTCAGTTATTGTTTAATGCATCTAGAGTGAAAGGGTTTCAATTCTGTGGCATTGCTTTTTTTACAAAACTGCTGCTGGAAAGACATTTCAAATATGCCATTATCGAGAGGTTTTCACGTGAGCATTACAATTAACAGAAAGGCTGGGCCAAAATTGTTCTTTCCTCTAGTTTTACAAATAGAAAAGAAGAAAGTTTAGCATGTTCATAGTGTGGATTGAGAAGTTTGATTTTCGACCATTTTCGATAGCTGCGCGGCTTAGCAAAAACGGCAAAATTGGGTCACATTTGTTTTTCGAGGAAACAGCAAAACAACACTTTTCCTGCACTGCAAATACATCCTAAAGCACAGCAAATGCATTAGAAAATGTGTAGGTGTTGTTCCAACACTAACCCTAACCCTACCTCGGACACTTTTGCAACAGACTTCCAAATCCCTGCTTTAAAAACTGTGATCAAAAAAGTCCAAAATGACTCCCAATTAGTCAGAATCATGTCAATTACCAGTTCACAGTTAGTGTTTAATGCATCTAGAGTGAAAGGGTTTCAATTCTGTGGCATTGCTTTTTTTACAAAACTGCTGCTGGAAAGACATTTCAAATATGCCATTATCAAGTGGTTTTCACGTGAGCATTACAATTACCAGAAAGGTTGGGCCAAAATTGTTCTTTCCTCTAGTTTTAAAAATAGAAAACAAGAAAGTTTAGCATGTTCAAAGTGTGGATTGAGAATTTTGATTTTCGACCATTTTCGACGGCCACGCGGCTTAGCAAAAATGGCAAAATTGGGTCAAATTTCTTTTTCGAGGAAACAGCAAAACAACACTTTTCCTGCACTGCAAATACATCCTAAAGCACAGCAAATGCATTAGAAAATGTGTAGGTGTTGTTCCAACACTAACCCTAACCCTACCTCGGACACTTTTGGAACAGACTTCCAAATCCCTGCTTTATAAACTGTGTTCAAAAAAAGTCCAAAATGACTCCCAATTAGTCAGAATCATGTCAATTACCATTTCACAGTTATTGTTTAATGCATCTAGAGTGAAAGGGTTTCAATTCTGTGGTATTGCTTTTTTACTAAACTGCTGCTGGAAAGACATTTCAAATATGCCATTTTCGAGTGGTTTTCACGTGAGCATTACAATTACCAGAAAGGTTGGGCCAAAATTGTTCTTTCCTCTAGTTTTACAAATAGAAAAGAAGAAAGTTTACCATGTTCATAGTGTGGATTGAGAATTTTGATTTTCGAACATTTTCGACAGCCGCGCGGCTTAGCAAAAACGGCAAAATTGGGTCAAATGTGTTTTTTGAGGAAACAGCAAAACAACACTTTTCCTGCACTGCAAATGCATCCTAAAGCACAGCAAATGCATTAGAAAATGTGTAGGTGTTGTTCCAACACTAACCCTAACCCTACCTCGGACACTTTTGGAACAGACTTCCAAATCCCTGCTTTAAAAACTGTGTACAAAAAAGTCCAAAATGACTCCCAATTAGTCAGAATCATGTCAATTACCAGTTCACAGTTAGTGTTTAATGCATCTAGAGTGAAAGGGTTTCAGTTCTGTGGCATTGTTTTTTTACAAAACTGCTGCTGGAAAGACATTTCAAATATGCCAATATCGAGAGGTTTTCACGTGAGCATTACAATTACCAGAAAGGCTGGGCCAAAATTGTTCTTTCCTCTAGTTTTACAAATAGAAAAGAAGAAAGTTTAGCATGTTCATAGTGTGGATTGAGAAGTTTGATTTTCGACCATTTTCGATAGCCGCGCGGCTTAGCAAAAACGGCAAAATTGGGTCAAATTTGTTTTTCGAGGAAACAGCAAAACAACACTTTTCCTGCACTGCAAAAACATCCTAAAGCACAGCAAATGCATTAGAAAATGTGTAGGTGTTGTTCCAACACTAACCCTAACCCTACCTCGGACACTTTTGGAACAGACTTCCAAATCCCTGCTTTAAAAACTGTGTTCAAGAAAGTCCAAAATGACTCCCAATTAGTCAGAATCATGTCAATTACCAGTTCACAGTTATTGTTTAATGCATCTAGAGTGAAAGGGTTTCAATTCTGTGCCATTGCTTTTTTTACAAAACTGCTGCTGGAAAGACATTTCAAATATGCCATTATCTAGTGGTTTTCACGTGAGCATTACAATTACCAGAAAGGCTGGGCCAAAATTGTTCTTTCCTCTAGTTTTAAAAATAGAAAAGAAGAAAGTTTAGCATGTTCAAATTGTGGATTGAGAATTTTGATTTTCGACCATTTTCGACAGCAAAAACGACAAAATTGGGTCAAATTTGTTTTTCGAGGAAACAGCAAAACAACACTTTTCCTGCACTGCAAATACATCCTAAAGCACAGCAAATGCATTAGAAAATGTGTAGGTGTTGTTCCAACACTAACCCTAATCCTACCTCGGACACTTTTGGAACTGACTTCCAAATCCCTCCTTTAAAAACTGTATTCAAAAACGTCCAAAATGACTCCCAATTAGTCAGAATCATGTCAATTACCAGTTCAAAGTTATTGTTTAATGCATCAAGAGTGAAAGTGTTTCAATTCTGTGGCATTGCTTTTTTTACAAAACTACTGCTGGAAAGGCATTTCAAATATGCCATTTTCGAGTGATTTTCACGTGAGCATTACAATTACCAGAAAGGTTGGGCCAAAATTGTTCTTTCCTCTAGTTTTACAAATAGAAAAGAAGAAAGTTTAGCATGTTCATAGTGTGGATTGAGAATTTTGATTTTCGACTATTTTCGACAGCCGCGCGGCTTAGCAAAAATGGCAAAATTGGGTCAAACTTGTTTTTCGAGGAAACAGCAAAACAACACTTTTCCTGCACTGCAAATACATCCTATAGCACAGCAAATGCATTAGAAAATGTGTAGGTGTTCTTCCAACACTAACCCTAACCCTACCTCGGACACTTTTGGAACAGACTTCCAAATCCCTGCTTTAAAAACTCTGTTCAAAAAAGTCCACAAATGACTACAAAGTAGTCAGAATCATGTCAATTACCAGTTCACAGTTATTGTTTAATGCATCTAGAGTGAAAGGGTTTCAATTCTGTGGCATTGCTTTTTTTACAAAACTGTTGCTGGAAAGACATTTCAAATATGCCATTATTGAGTGGTTTTCACGTGAGCATTACAATTACCAGAAAGGCTGGGCCAAAATTGTTCTTTCCTCTAGTTTTACAAATAGAAAAGAAGAAAGTTTAGCATGTTCATAGTGTGGATTGAAAATATTGATTTTCGACCATTTTCGACAGCCGCGCGGCTTAGCAAAAATGGCAAAATTGGGTCAAACTTGTTTTTCGAGGAAACAGCAAAACAACACTTTTCCTGCACTGCAAATACATCCTATAGCACAGCAAATGCATTAGAAAATGTGTAGGTGTTCTTCCAACACTAACCCTAACCCTACCTCGGACACTTTTGGAACAGACTTCCAAATCCCTGCTTTAAAAACTGTGTTCAAAAAAGTCCAAAATGACTCCCAATTAGTCAGAATCATGTCAATTACCAGTTCACAGTTAGTGTTTAATGCATCTAGCGTGAAAGGGTTTCAATTCTGTGGCATTGCTTTTTTTACAAAACTGCTGCAGGAAAGACATTTCAAATATTCCATTATCAAGTGGTTTTCACGTGAGCATTACAATTAACAGAAAGGCTGGGCCAAAATTGTTCTTTCCTCTAGTTTTACAAATAGAAAAGAAGAAAGTTTAGCATGTTCATAGTGTGGATTGAGAATTTTGATTTTCGACCATTTTCGATAGCCGCGCGGCTTCGCAAATACGGCAAAATTGGGTCAAATTTGTTTTTCGAGGAAACAGCAAAACAACACTTTTCCTGCACTGCAAATACATCCTAAAGCACAGCAAATGCATTAGAAAATGTGTAGGTGTTGTTCCAACACTAACCCTAACCCTACCTCGGACACTTTTTGAACAGACTTCCAAATCCCTGCTTTAAAAACTGTGTTCAAAAAAGTCCAAAATGACTCCCAATTAGTCAGAATCATGTCAAATACCAGTTCACAGTTATTGTTTAATGCATCTAGAGTGAAAGGGTTTCAATTCTGTGGCATTGCTTTTTTTACAAAACTGCTGCTGGAAAGACATTTCAAATATGCCATTATCGAGAGGTTTTCACGTGAGCATTACAATTAACAGAAAGGCTGGGCCAAAATTGTTCTTTCCTCTAGTTTTACAAATAGAAAAGAAGAAAGTTTAGCATGTTCATAGTATGGATTGAGAAGTTTGATTTTCGACCATTTTCGATAGCTGCGCGGCTTAGCAAAAACGGCAAAATTGGGTCAAATTTGTTTTTCGAGGAAACAGCAAAACAACACTTTTCCTGCACTGCAAATACATCCTAAAGCACAGCAAATGCATTTGAAAATGTGTAGGTGTTGTTCCAACACTAACCCTAACCCTACCTCGGACACTTTTGGAACAGACTTCCAAATCCCTGCTTTAAAAACTGTGTTCAAAAAACTCCAAAATGACTCCCAATTAGTCAGAATCATGTCAATTACCAGTTCACAGTTATTGTTTAATGCATCTAGAGTGAAAGGTTTTTAGTTCTGTGGCATTGTTTTTTTACAAAACTGCTGCTGGAAAGACATTTCAAATATGCCATTATCGAGTGGTTTTTACGTGAGCATTACAATTACCAGAAAGGTTGGGCCGAAATTGTTCTTTCCTCTAGTTTTAAAAATAGAAAAGAAGAAATTTAGCATGTTCAAAGTGTGGATTGAGAATTTTGATTTTCGACCATTTTCGACAGCCGCGCGGCTTAGCAAAAACGGCAAAATTGGGTCAAATGTGTTTTTTGAGGAAACAGCAAAACAACACTTTTCCTGCACTGCAAATACATCCTAAAGCACAGCAAATGCATTAGAAAATGTGTAGGTGTTGTTCCAACACTAACCCTAACCCTACCTCGGACACTTTTGCAAAAGACTTCCAAATCCCTGCTTTAAAAACTGTGATCAAAAAAGTCCAAAATGACTCCCAATTAGTCAGAATCATGTCAATTACCAGTTCACAGTTATTGTTTAATGCATCTAGAATGAAAGGGTTTCAATTCTGTGGCATTGCTTTTTTACAAAACTGCTGCTGGAAAGACATTTCAAATATGCCATTATCAAGTGGTTTTCACGTGAGCATTACAATTACCAGAAAGGTTGGGCCAAAATTGTTCTTTCCTCTAGTTTTAAAAATAGAAAACAAGAAAGTTTAGCATGTTCAAAGTGTGGATTGAGAATTTTGATTTTCGACCATTTTCGACGGCCACGCGGCTTAGCAAAAATGGCAAAATTGGGTCAAATTTCTTTTTCGAGGAAACAGCAAAACAACACTTTTCCTGCACTGCAAATACATCCTAAAGCACAGTAAATGCATTAGAAAATGTGTAGGTGTTGTTCCAACACTAACCCTAACCCTACCTCGGACACTTTTGGAACAGACTTCCAAATCCCTGCTTTATAAACTGTGTTCAAAAAAAGTCCAAAATGACTCCCAATTAGTCAGAATCATGTCAATTACCATTTCACAGTTATTGTTTAATGCATCTAGAGTGAAAGGGTTTCAATTCTGTTGCATTGCTTTTTTACTAAACTGCTGCTGGAAAGACATTTCAAATATGCCATTTTCGAGTGGTTTTCACGTGAGCATTACAATTACCAGAAAGGTTGGGCCAAAATTGTTCTTTCGTCTAGTTTTACAAATAGAAAAGAAGAAAGTTTACCATGTTCATAGTGTGGATTGAGAATTTTGATTTTCGAACATTTTCGACAGCCGCGCGGCTTCGCAAAAACGGCAAAATTGGGTCAAATTTGTTTTTCGAGGAAACAGCAAAACAACACTTTTCCTGCACTGCAAATACATCCTAAAGCACAGCAAATGCATTTGAAAATGTGTAGGTGTTGTTCCAACACTAACCCTAACCCTACCTCGGACACTTTTGGAACAGACTTCCAAATCCCTGCTTTAAAAACTGTGTTCAAAAAAGTCCAAAATGACTCCCAATTAGTCAGAATCATGTCAATTACCAGTTCTCAGTTATTGTTTAATGCATCTAGAGTGAAAGGGTTTCAATTCTGTGGCATTTGTTTTTTTACAAAACTGCTGCTGGAAAGACATTTCAAATATGCCATTATCGAGAGGTTTTCACGTGAGCATTACAATTAACAGAAAGGCTGGGCCAAAATTGTTCTTTCCTCTAGTTTTACAAATAGAAAAGAAGAAAGTTTAGCATGTTCATAGTGTGGATTGAGAAGTTTGATTTTCGACCATTTTCGATAGCTGCGCGGCTTAGCAAAAACGGCAAAATTGGGTCACATTTGTTTTTCGAGGAAACAGCAAAACAACACTTTTCCTGCACTGCAAATACATCCTAAAGCACAGCAAATGCATTAGAAAATGTGTAGGTGTTGTTCCAACACTAACCCTAACCCTACCTCGGACACTTTTGCAACAGACTTCCAAATCCCTGCTTTAAAAACTGTGATCAAAAAAGTCCAAAATGACTCCCAATTAGTCAGAATCATGTCAATTACCAGTTCACAGTTAGTGTTTAATGCATCTAGAGTGAAAGGGTTTCAATTCTGTGGCATTGCTTTTTTTACAAAACTGCTGCTGGAAAGACATTTCAAATATGCCATTATCAAGTGGTTTTCACGTGAGCATTACAATTACCAGAAAGGTTGGGCCAAAATTGTTCTTTCCTCTAGTTTTAAAAATAGAAAACAAGAAAGTTTAGCATGTTCAAAGTGTGGATTGAGAATTTTGATTTTCGACCATTTTCGACGGCCACGCGGCTTAGCAAAAATGGCAAAATTGGGTCAAATTTCTTTTTCGAGGAAACAGCAAAACAACACTTTTCCTGCACTGCAAATACATCCTAAAGCACAGCAAATGCATTAGAAAATGTGTAGGTGTTGTTCCAACACTAACCCTAACCCTACCTCGGACACTTTTGGAACAGACTTCCAAATCCCTGCTTTATAAACTGTGTTCAAAAAAAGTCCAAAATGACTCCCAATTAGTCAGAATCATGTCAATTACCATTTCACAGTTATTGTTTAATGCATCTAGAGTGAAAGGGTTTCAATTCTGTGGCATTGCTTTTTTACTAAACTGCTGCTGGAAAGACATTTCAAATATGCCATTTTCGAGTGGTTTTCACGTGAGCATTACAATTACCAGAAAGGTTGGGCCAAAATTGTTCTTTCCTCTAGTTTTACAAATAGAAAAGAAGAAAGTTTACCATGTTCATAGTGTGGATTGAGAATTTTGATTTTCGAACATTTTCGACAGCCGCGCGGCTTAGCAAAAACGGCAAAATTGGGTCAAATGTGTTTTTTGAGGAAACAGCAAAACAACACTTTTCCTGCACTGCAAATGCATCCTAAAGCACAGCAAATGCATTAGAAAATGTGTAGGTGTTGTTCCAACACTAACCCTAACCCTACCTCGGACACTTTTGGAACAGACTTCCAAATCCCTGCTTTAAAAACTGTGTACAAAAAAGTCCAAAATGACTCCCAATTAGTCAGAATCATGTCAATTACCAGTTCACAGTTAGTGTTTAATGCAGCTAGAATGAAAGGGTTTCAATTCTGTGGCATTGCTTTTTTTACAAAACTGCTGCTGGAAAGACATTTCAAATATGCCATTATCCATTGGTTTTCACTTGAGCATTACAATTACCAGAAAGGTTGGGCCAAAATTGTTCTTTCCTCTAGTTTTCAAAACAGAAAAGAAGAAAGTTTAGCATGTTCAAAGTGTGGAATGAGAATTTTGATTTTCGACCATTTTCGACAGCCGCGCAGCTTTGCAAAAACGGCAAAATTGGGTCAGATTTGTTTTTCGAGGAAACAGCAATACAACACCTTTCCTGCACTGCAAATACATCCTAAAGCACAGCAAATGCATTAGAAAATGTGTAGGTGTTGTTACAACACTAACCCTAACCCTACCTCAGACACTTTTTGAACAGACTTCCAAATCCCTGCTTTAAAAACTGTGTTCAAAAAAGTCCACAAATGACTCCAAATTAGTCAGAATAATGTCACTGTCCAGTTCACAGTTATTGTTTAATGCATCTAGAGTGAAAGGGTTTCAATTCTGTGGCATTGCTTTTTTTACAAATCTGCTGCTGGAAAGACATTTCAAATATGCCATTATCGAGTGGTTTTCACGTGAGCATTACAATTACCAGAAAGGTTGGGCCAAAATTGTTCTTTCCTCTAGTTTTTAAAAATAGAAAAGAAGAAAGTTTAGCATGTTCATAGTGTGGATTGAGAATTTTGATTTTCGACAATTTTCGAACATTTTCGACAGCCGCTTAGCAAAAACGGCTTAGGCTTAGCAAAAACGGCAAAATTGGGTCAAATATGTTTTTTGAGGAAACAGCAAAACAACACTTTTCCTGCACTGCAAATACATCCTAAAGCACAGTAAATGCATTAGAAAATGTGTAGGTGTTGTTCCAACACTAACCCTAACCCTACCTCGGTCACTTTTGGAACAGACGTCCAAATCCCTGCTTTAAAAACTGTGTTCAAAAACGTCCAAAATGACTTCCAAATAGTAAGAATAATGTCAATTACCAGTTCAAAGTTATTGTTTAATGCATCTAGAGTGAAAGGGTTTCAATTCTGTGGCATTGCTTTTTTTACAAAACTGCTGCTGGAAAGACATTTCAAATATGCCATTATCGAGTGGTTTTCACGTGAGCATTAGAATTACAAGAAAGGTTGGGCTGAAATTGTTCTTTCCTCTAGTTTTACAAATAGAAAAGAAGAAAGTTTAGCATCTTCAAAGTGTGGATTGAGAATTTTGATTTTCGACCATTTTCGACAGCCGCGCAGCTTAGCAAAAAAGGCAAAATTGGGTCAAATTTGTTTTTTGAGGGAACAGCAAAACAACACCTTTCCTGCAATGCAAATACATCCTAAAGCACAGCAAATGCATTAGAAAATGTGTAGGTGTTGTTCCATCACTAACCCTAACCCTACCTCGGACATTTTTGGAACAGACTTCCAAATCCCTGCTTTAAAAACTGTGTTCAAAAAAGTCCACAAATGACTCCAAATTAGTCAGAATCATGTCAATTACCAGTTCACAGTTATTGTTTAATGCAGCTAGAATGAAAGGGTTTCAATTCTGTGGCATTGCTTTTTTTACAAAACTGCTGCTGGAAAGACATTTCAAATATGCCATTATCCATTGGTTTTCACTTGAGCATTACAATTACCAGAAAGGTTGGGCCAAAATTGTTCTTTCCTCTAGTTTTACAAATAGAAAAGAAGAAAGTTTAGCATGTTCAAAGTGTGGATTGAGAATTTTGATTTTCGACCATTTTCGACAGCCGCGCGGCTTAGCAAAAACGGCAAAATTGGGTCAAATTTGTTTTTCGAGGAAACAGCAAAACAACACTTTTCCTGCACTGCAAATACATCCTAAAGCACAGCAAATGCATTAGAAAATGTGTAGGTGTGTTCCAACACTAACCCTAACCCTACCTCGGACACTTTTGGAACAGACTTCCAAATCCCTGCTTTAAAAACTGTGTTCAAAAACGTCCAAAATGACTTCCAAATAGTAAGAATCATGTCAATTACCAGTTCAAAGTTATTGTTTACTGCATCTAGAGTGAAAGGGTTTCAATTCTGTGGCATTGCTTTTTTTACAAAACTGCTGCTGGAAAGACATTTCAAATATGCCATTATCGAGTGGTTTTCACGTGAGCATTACACTTACCAGAAAGGCTGGGCCAAAATTGTTCTTTACTCTAGTTTTAAAAATAGAAAGCAGAATGTTTAGCATGTTCAAAGTGTGGATTGAGAATTTTGATTTTCGACCATTTTCGACAGCCGCGCGGCTTAGCAAAAACGGCAAAATTGGGTCAAATTTGTTTTTCGAGGAAACAGCAAAACAACACTTTTCCTGCACTGCAAATACATCCTAAAGCACAGCAAATGCATTAGAAAATGTGTAGGTGTTGTTCCAACACTAACCCTAACCCTACCTCGGACACTTTTGGAACAGACTTCCAAATCCCTGCTTTAAAAACTGTGTTCAAAAAAGTCCACAAATAACTCCAAATTAGTCAGAATCATGTCAATCACCAGTTCACAGTTATTGTTTAATGCATCTAGAGTGAAAGGGTTTCAATTCTGTGGCATTGCTTTTTTTACAAAACTGCTGCTGGAAAGACATTTCAAATATGCCATTATTGAGTGGTTTTCACATGAGCATTACAATTACCAGAAAGGCTGTGCCAAAATTGTTCTTTCCTGTAGTTTTACAAATAGAAAAGAAGAAAGTTTAGCATCTTCATAGTGTGGATTGAGAATTTTGATTTTCGACCTTTTTCGACAGCCGCGCGGCTTAGCAAAAACGGCAAAATTGGGTCAAATTTGTTTTTCGAGGAAGAAGCAAAACAACACTTTTCCTGCACTGCAAATACATCCTAAAGCACAGCAAATGCATTAGAAAATGTGTAGGTGTTGTTCCAACACTAACCCTAACCCTAACCCTACCTCGGACACTTTTGGAACAGACTTCCAAATCCCTGCTTTAAAAACTGTGTTCAAAAAAGTCCAAAATAACTCCCAATTAGTCAGAATCATGTCAATTACCAGTTCACAGTTATTGTTTAATGCATCTAGAGTGAAAGGGTTTCAATTCTGTGGCATTGCTTTTTTTACAAAACTGCTGCTGGAAAGACATTTCAAATATGCCATTATCGACTGGTTTTCACGTGAGCATTACAATTACCAGAAAGGTTGGGCTGAAATTGTTCTTTCCTCTAGTTTTACAAATAGAAAAGAAGAAAGTTTAGCATGTTCAAACTGTGGATTGAGAATTTTGATTTTCGACCATTTTCGACCGCCGCGCGGCTTACCAAAAACGGCAAAATTGGGTCAAATATGTTTTTTGAGGAAACAGCAAAACAACACTTTTCCTGCACTGCAAATACATCCTAAAGCACAGTAAATGCATTAGAAAATGTGTAGGTGTTGTTCCAACACTAACCCTAACCCTACCTCGGTCACTTTTGGAACAGACGTCCAAATCCCTGCTTTAAAAACTGTGTTCAAAAACGTCCAAAATGACTTCCAAATAGTAAGAATAATGTCAATTACCAGTTCAAAGTTATTGTTTAATGCATCTAGAGTGAAAGGGTTTCAATTCTGTGGCATTGCTTTTTTTACAAAACTGCTGCTGGAAAAACATTTCAAATATGCCATTATCGAGTGGTTTTCACGTGAGCATTACAATTACAAGAAAGGTTAGGCTGAAATTGTTCTTTCCTCTAGTTTTACAAATAGAAAAGAAGAAAGTTTAGCATGTTCAAAGTGTGGATTGAGAATTTTGATTTTCGACCATTTTCGACAATTTTTGACAGCTGCGCGGCTTAGCAAAAACGGCAAAATTGGGTCAAATTTGTTTTTCGAGGAAACAGCAAAACAACACTTTTCCGGCACTGCAAATACATCCTATAGTACAACAAATGCATTAGAAAATGTGTAGGTGTTGTTCCAACACTAACCCTAACTCTACCTCAGACACTTTTGGAACAGACTTCCAAATCCCTGCTTTAAAAACTGTGTTCAAAAAAGTCCACAAATGACTCCAAATTAGTCAGAATAATGTCAATGTCCAGTTCACAGTTATTGTTTAATGCATCTAGAGTGAAAGGGTTTCAATTCTGTGGCATTGCTTTTTTTACAAATCTGCTGCTGGAAAGACATTTCAAATATGCCATTATCGACTGGTTTTCACGTGAGCATTACAATTACCAGAAAGGTTGGGCCAAAATTGTTCTTTCCTCTAGTTTTTAAAAATAGAAAAGAAGAAAGTTTAGCATGTTCATAGTGTGGATTGAGAATTTTGATTTTCGACAATTTTCGAACATTTTCGACAGCCGCGCGGCTTAGCAAAAACGGCAAAATTGGGTCAAATATGTTTTTTGAGGAAACAGCAAAACAACACTTTTCCTGCACTGCAAATACATCCTAAAGCACAGTAAATGCATTAGAAAATGTGTAGGTGTTGTTCCAACACTAACCCTAACCCTACCTCGGTCACTTTTGGAACAGACTTCCAAATCCCTGCTTTAAAAACTGTGTTCAAAAACGTCCAAAATGACTTCCAAATAGTAAGAATAATGTCAATTACCAGTTCAAAGTTATTGTTTAATGCATCTAGAGTGAAAGGGTTTCAATTCTGTGGCATTGCTTTTTTTACAAAACTGCTGCTGGAAAGACATTTCAAATATGCCATTATCGAGTGGTTTTCACGTGAGCATTACAATTACCAGAAAGGTTGGGCCAAAATTGTTCTTTCCTCTAGTTTTCAAAACAGAAAAGAAGAAAGTTTAGCATGTTCAAAGTGTGGAATGAGAATTTTGATTTTCGACCATTTTCGACAGCCGCGCAGCTTTGCAAAAACGGCAAAATTGGGTCAGATTTGTTTTTCGAGGAAACAGCAATACAACACCTTTCCTGCACTGCAAATACATCCTAAAGCACAGCATATGCATTAGAAAATGTGTAGGTGTTGTTACAACACTAACCCTAACCCTACCTCAGACACTTTTGGAACAGACTTCCAAATCCCTGCTTTAAAAACTGTGTTCAAAAAAGTCCACAAATGACTCCAAATTAGTCAGAATAATGTCAATGTCCAGTTCACAGTTATTGTTTAATGCATCTAGAGTGAAAGGGTTTCAATTCTGTGGCATTGCTTTTTTTACAAATCTGCTGCTGGAAAGACATTTCAAATATGCCATTATCGACTGGTTTTCACGTGAGCATTACAATTACCAGAAAGGTTGGGCCAAAATTGTTCTTTCCTCTAGTTTTTAAAAATAGAAAAGAAGAAAGTTTAGCATGTTCATAGTGTGGATTGAGAATTTTGATTTTCGACAATTTTCGAACATTTTCGACAGCCGCGCGGCTTAGCAAAAACGGCAAAATTGGGTCAAATATGTTTTTTGAGGAAACAGCAAAACAGCACTTTTCCTGCACTGCAAATACATCCTAAAGCACAGTAAATGCATTAGAAAATGTGTAGGTGTTGTTCCAACACTAACCCTAACCCTACCTCGGTCACTTTTGGAACAGACGTCCAAATCCCTGCTTTAAAAACTGTGTTCAAAAACGTCCAAAATGACTTCCAAATAGTAAGAATAATGTCAATTACCAGTTCAAAGTTATTGTTTAATGCATCTAGAGTGAAAGGGTTTCAATTCTGTGGCATTGCTTTTTTTACAAAACTGCTGCTGGAAAGACATTTCAAATATGCCATTATCGAGTGGTTTTCACGTGAGCATTAGAATTACAAGAAAGGTTGGGCTGAAATTGTTCTTTCCTCTAGTTTTACAAATAGAAAAGAAGAAAGTTTAGCATCTTCAAAGTGTGGATTGAGAATTTTGATTTTCGACCATTTTCGACCATTTTCGACAGCCGCGCGGCTTAGCAAAAACGGCAAAATTGGGTCAAATTTGTTTTTCGAGGAAGAAGCAAAACAACACTTTTCCTGCACTGCAAATACATCCTAAAGCACAGCAAATGCATTAGAAAATGTGTAGGTGTTGTTCCAACACTAACCCTAACCCTAACCCTACCTCGGACACTTTTGGAACAGACTTCCAAATCCCTGCTTTAAAAACTGTGTTCAAAAACGTCCAAAATGACTTCCAAATAGTAAGAATCATGTCAATTACCAGTTCAAAGTTATTGTTTACTGCATCTAGAGTGAAAGGGTTTCAATTCTGTGGCATTGCTTTTTTTACAAAACTGCTGCTGGAAAGACATTTCAAATATGCCATTATTGAGTGGTTTTCACATGAGCATTACAATTACCAGAAAGGCTGTGCCAAAATTGTTCTTTCCTGTAGTTTTACAAATAGAAAAGAAGAAAGTTTAGCATCTTCATAGTGTGGATTGAGAATTTTGATTTTCGACCTTTTTCGACAGCCGCGCGGCTTAGCAAAAACGGCAAAATTGGGTCAAATTTGTTTTTCGAGGAAGAAGCAAAACAACACTTTTCCTGCACTGCAAATACATCCTAAAGCACAGCAAATGCATTAGAAAATGTGTAGGTGTTGTTCCAACACTAACCCTAACCCTAACCCTACCTCGGACACTTTTGGAACAGACTTCCAAATCCCTGCTTTAAAAACTGTGTTCAAAAAAGTCCAAAATAACTCCCAATTAGTCAGAATCATGTCAATTACCAGTTCACAGTTATTGTTTAATGCATCTAGAGTGAAAGGGTTTCAATTCTGTGGCATTGCTTTTTTTACAAAACTGCTGCTGGAAAGACATTTCAAATATGCCATTATCGACTGGTTTTCACGTGAGCATTACAATTACCAGAAAGGTTGGGCTGAAATTGTTCTTTCCTCTAGTTTTACAAATAGAAAAGAAGAAAGTTTAGCATGTTCAAACTGTGGATTGAGAATTTTGATTTTCGACCATTTTCGACCGCCGCGCGGCTTACCAAAAACGGCAAAATTGGGTCAAATATGTTTTTTGAGGAAACAGCAAAACAACACTTTTCCTGCACTGCAAATACATCCTAAAGCACAGTAAATGCATTAGAAAATGTGTAGGTGTTGTTCCAACACTAACCCTAACCCTACCTCGGTCACTTTTGGAACAGACGTCCAAATCCCTGCTTTAAAAACTGTGTTCAAAAACGTCCAAAATGACTTCCAAATAGTAAGAATAATGTCAATTACCAGTTCAAAGTTATTGTTTAATGCATCTAGAGTGAAAGGGTTTCAATTCTGTGGCATTGCTTTTTTTACAAAACTGCTGCTGGAAAAACATTTCAAATATGCCATTATCGAGTGGTTTTCACGTGAGCATTACAATTACAAGAAAGGTTAGGCTGAAATTGTTCTTTCCTCTAGTTTTACAAATAGAAAAGAAGAAAGTTTAGCATGTTCAAAGTGTGGATTGAGAATTTTGATTTTCGACCATTTTCGACAATTTTTGACAGCTGCGCGGCTTAGCAAAAACGGCAAAATTGGGTCAAATTTGTTTTTCGAGGAAACAGCAAAACAACACTTTTCCGGCACTGCAAATACATCCTATAGTACAACAAATGCATTAGAAAATGTGTAGGTGTTGTTCCAACACTAACCCTAACTCTACCTCAGACACTTTTGGAACAGACTTCCAAATCCCTGCTTTAAAAACTGTGTTCAAAAAAGTCCACAAATGACTCCAAATTAGTCAGAATAATGTCAATGTCCAGTTCACAGTTATTGTTTAATGCATCTAGAGTGAAAGGGTTTCAATTCTGTGGCATTGCTTTTTTTACAAATCTGCTGCTGGAAAGACATTTCAAATATGCCATTATCGACTGGTTTTCACGTGAGCATTACAATTACCAGAAAGGTTGGGCCAAAATTGTTCTTTCCTCTAGTTTTTAAAAATAGAAAAGAAGAAAGTTTAGCATGTTCATAGTGTGGATTGAGAATTTTGATTTTCGACAATTTTCGAACATTTTCGACAGCCGCGCGGCTTAGCAAAAACGGCAAAATTGGGTCAAATATGTTTTTTGAGGAAACAGCAAAACAACACTTTTCCTGCACTGCAAATACATCCTAAAGCACAGTAAATGCATTAGAAAATGTGTAGGTGTTGTTCCATCACTAACCCTAACCCTACCTCGGACATTTTTGGAACAGACTTCCAAATCCCTGCTTTAAAAACTGTGTTCAAAAAAGTCCAAAATAACTCCCAATTAGTCAGAATCATGTCAATTACCAGTTCACAGTTATTGTTTAATGCAGCTAGAATGAAAGGGTTTCAATTCTGTGGCATTGCTTTTTTTACAAAACTGCTGCTGGAAAGACATTTCAAATATGCCATTATCCATTGGTTTTCACTTGAGCATTACAATTACCAGAAAGGTTGGGCCAAAATTGTTCTTTCCTTTAGTTTTCAAAACAGAAAAGAAGAAAGTTTAGCATGTTCAAAGTGTGGAATGAGAATTTTGATTTTCGACCATTTTCGACAGCCGCGCAGCTTTGCAAAAACGGCAAAATTGGGTCAGATTTGTTTTTCGAGGAAACAGCAATACAACACCTTTCCTGCACTGCAAATACATCCTAAAGCACAGCAAATGCATTAGAAAATGTGTAGGTGTTGTTACAACACTAACCCTAACCCTACCTCAGACACTTTTTGAACAGACTTCCAAATCCCTGCTTTAAAAACTGTGTTCAAAAAAGTCCACAAATGACTCCAAATTAGTCAGAATAATGTCACTGTCCAGTTCACAGTTATTGTTTAATGCATCTAGAGTGAAAGGGTTTCAATTCTGTGGCATTGCTTTTTTTACAAAACTGCTGCTGGAAAGACATTTAAAATATACCATTATCGAGTGGTTTTCACGTGAGCATTACAATTACCAGAAAGGTTGGGCCAAAATTGTTCTTTCCTCTAGTTTTCAAAATAGAAAAGAAGAAAGTTTAGCATGTTCATTGTGTGGATTGAGAATTTTGATTTGCGACAATTTTCGACAATTTTCGACCGCCGCGCGGCTTACCAAAAACGGCAAAATTGGGTCAAATTTGTTTTTCGAGGAAACAGCAAAACAACACTTTTCCGGCACTGCAAATACATCCTATAGTACAACAAATGCATTAGAAAATGTGTAGGTGTTGTTCCAACACTAACCCTAACTCTACCTCAGACACTTTTGGAACAGACTTCCAAATCCCTGCTTTAAAAACTGTGTTCAAAAAAGTCCACAAATGACTCCAAATTAGTCAGAATAATGTCAATGTCCAGTTCACAGTTATTGTTTAATGCATCTAGAGTGAAAGGGTTTCAATTCTGTGGCATTGCTTTTTTTACAAATCTGCTGCTGGAAAGACATTTCAAATATGCCATTATCGACTGGTTTTCACGTGAGCATTACAATTACCAGAAAGGTTGGGCCAAAATTGTTCTTTCCTCTAGTTTTTAAAAATAGAAAAGAAGAAAGTTTAGCATGTTCATAGTGTGGATTGAGAATTTTGATTTTCGACAATTTTCGAACATTTTCGACAGCCGCGCGGCTTAGCAAAAACGGCAAAATTGGGTCAAATATGTTTTTTGAGGAAACAGCAAAACAACACTTTTCCTGCACTGCAAATACATCCTAAAGCACAGTAAATGCATTAGAAAATGTGTAGGTGTTGTTCCAACACTAACCCTAACCCTACCTCGGTCACTTTTGGAACAGACGTCCAAATCCCTGCTTTAAAAACTGTGTTCAAAAACGTCCAAAATGACTTCCAAATAGTAAGAATAATGTCAATTACCAGTTCAAAGTTATTGTTTAATGCATCTAGAGTGAAAGGGTTTCAATTCTGTGGCATTGCTTTTTTTACAAAACTGCTGCTGGAAAGACATTTCAAATATGCCATTATCGAGTGGTTTTCACGTGAGCATTAGAATTACAAGAAAGGTTGGGCTGAAATTGTTCTTTCCTCTAGTTTTACAAATAGAAAAGAAGAAAGTTTAGCATCTTCAAAGTGTGGATTGAGAATTTTGATTTTCGACCATTTTCGACAGCCGCGCAGCTTTGCAAAAACGGCAAAATTGGGTCAGATTTGTTTTTCGAGGAAACAGCAATACAACACCTTTCCTGCACTGCAAATACATCCTAAAGCACAGCAAATGCATTAGAAAATGTGTAGGTGTTGTTACAACACTAACCCTAACCCTACCTCAGACACTTTTTGAACAGACTTCCAAATCCCTGCTTTAAAAACTGTGTTCAAAAAAGTCCACAAATGACTCCAAATTAGTCAGAATAATGTCACTGTCCAGTTCACAGTTATTGTTTAATGCATCTAGAGTGAAAGGGTTTCAATTCTGTGGCATTGCTTTTTTTACAAAACTGCTGCTGGAAAGACATTTAAAATATGCCATTATCGAGTGGTTTTCACGTGAGCATTACAATTACCAGAAAGGTTGGGCCAAAATTGTTCTTTCCTCTAGTTTTCAAAATAGAAAAGAAGAAAGTTTAGCATGTTCATTGTGTGGATTGAGAATTTTGATTTGCGACAATTTTCGACAATTTTCGACCGCCGCGCGGCTTACCAAAAACGGCAAAATTGGGTCAAATTTGTTTTTCGAGGAAACAGCAAAACAACACTTTTCCGGCACTGCAAATACATCCTATAGTACAACAAATGCATTAGAAAATGTGTAGGTGTTGTTCCAACACTAACCCTAACTCTACCTCAGACACTTTTGGAACAGACTTCCAAATCCCTGCTTTAAAAACTGTGTTCAAAAAAGTCCACAAATGACTCCAAATTAGTCAGAATAATGTCAATGTCCAGTTCACAGTTATTGTTTAATGCATCTAGAGTGAAAGGGTTTCAATTCTGTGGCATTGCTTTTTTTACAAATCTGCTGCTGGAAAGACATTTCAAATATGCCATTATCGACTGGTTTTCACGTGAGCATTACAATTACCAGAAAGGTTGGGCCAAAATTGTTCTTTCCTCTAGTTTTTAAAAATAGAAAAGAAGAAAGTTTAGCATGTTCATAGTGTGGATTGAGAATTTTGATTTTCGACAATTTTCGAACATTTTCGACAGCCGCGCGGCTTAGCAAAAACGGCAAAATTGGGTCAAATATGTTTTTTGAGGAAACAGCAAAACAACACTTTTCCTGCACTGCAAATACATCCTAAAGCACAGTAAATGCATTAGAAAATGTGTAGGTGTTGTTCCAACACTAACCCTATCCCTACCTCGGTCACTTTTGGAACAGACGTCCAAATCCCTGCTTTAAAAACTGTGTTCAAAAACGTCCAAAATGACTTCCAAATAGTAAGAATAATGTCAATTACCAGTTCAAAGTTATTGTTTAATGCATCTAGAGTGAAAGGGTTTCAATTCTGTGGCATTGCTTTTTTTACAAAACTGCTGCTGGAAAGACATTTCAAATATGCCATTATCGAGTGGTTTTCACGTGAGCATTAGAATTACAAGAAAGGTTGGGCTGAAATTGTTCTTTCCTCTAGTTTTACAAATAGAAAAGAAGAAAGTTTAGCATCTTCAAAGTGTGGATTGAGAATTTTGATTTTCGACCATTTTCGACAGCCGCGCAGCTTAGCAAAAAAGGCAAAATTGGGTCAAATTTGTTTTTTGAGGGAACAGCAAAACAACACCTTTCCTGCAATGCAAATACATCCTAAAGCACAGCAAATGCATTAGAAAATGTGTAGGTGTTGTTCCATCACTAACGCTAACCCTACCTCGGACATTTTTGGAACAGACTTCCAAATCCCTGCTTTAAAAACTGTGTTCAAAAAAGTCCACAAATGACTCCAAATTAGTCAGAATCATGTCAATTACCAGTTCACAGTTATTGTTTAATGCAGCTAGAATGAAAGGGTTTCAATTCTGTGGCATTGCTTTTTTTACAAAACTGCTGCTGGAAAGACATTTCAAATATGCCATTATCCATTGGTTTTCACTTGAGCATTACAATTACCAGAAAGGTTGGGCCAAAATTGTTCTTTCCTCTAGTTTTCAAAACAGAAAAGAAGAAAGTTTAGCATGTTCAAAGTGTGGAATGAGAATTTTGATTTTCGACCATTTTCGACAGCCGCGCAGCTTTGCAAAAACGGCAAAATTGGGTCAAATTTGTTTTTCGAGGAAACAGCAAAACAACACTTTTCCTGGACTGCAAATACATCCTAAAGCACAGCAAATGCATTAGAAAATGTGTAGGTGTTGTTTCAACACTAACCCTAACCCTACCTCGGACACATTTGGAACAGACTTCCAAATCCCTGCTTTAAAAACTGTGTTCAAAAACGTCCAAAATGACTTCCAAATAGTAAGAATCATGTCAATTACCAGTTCAAAGTTATTGTTTAATGCATCTAGAGTGAAAGGGTTTCAATTCTGTGGCATTGCTTTTTTTACAAAACTGCTGCTGGAAAGACATTTCAAATATGCCATTATCGACTGGTTTTCACGTGAGCATTACAATTACCAGAAAGGTTGGGCCAAAATTGTTCTTTCCTCTAGTTTTAAAAATAGAAAAGAAGAAAGTTTAGCATGTTCATAGTGTGGATTGAGAATTTTGATTTTCGACAATTATCGACAGCCGCGCGGCTTAGCAAAAACGGCAAAATTGGGTCAAATTTGTTTTTCGAGGAAGCAGCTAATCAACACTTTTCCTGCACTGCAAATACATCCTAATGCACAGCAAATGCATTAGAAAATGTGTAGGTGTTGTTCCAACACTAACCCTAACCCTACCTCGGACACTTTTGGAACAGACTTCCAAATCCCTGCTTTAAAAACTGTGTTCAAAAAAGTCCACAAATAACTCCAAATTAGTCAGAATCATGTCAATCACCAGTTCACAGTTATTGTTTAATGCATCTAGAGTGAAAGGGTTTCAATTCTGTGGCATTGCTTTTTTTACAAAACTGCTGCTGGAAAGACATTTCAAATATGCCATTATTGAGTGGTTTTCACATGAGCATTACAATTACCAGAAAGGCTGTGCCAAAATTGTTCTTTCCTGTAGTTTTACAAATAGAAAAGAAGAAAGTTTAGCATCTTCATAGTGTGGATTGAGAATTTTGATTTTCGACCTTTTTCGACAGCCGCGCGGCTTAGCAAAAACGGCAAAATTGGGTCAAATTTGTTTTTCGAGGAAGAAGCAAAACAACACTTTTCCTGCACTGCAAATACATCCTAAAGCACAGCAAATGCATTAGAAAATGTGTAGGTGTTGTTCCAACACTAACCCTAACCCTAACCCTACCTCGGACACTTTTGGAACAGACTTCCAAATCCCTGCTTTAAAAACTGTGTTCAAAAAAGTCCAAAATAACTCCCAATTAGTCAGAATCATGTCAATTACCAGTTCACAGTTATTGTTTAATGCAGCTAGAGTGAAAGGGTTTCAATTCTGTGGCATTGCTTTTTTTACAAAACTGCTGCTGGAAAGACATTTCAAATATGCCATTTTCGAGTGGTTTTCACTTGAGCATTACAATTACCAGAAAGGTTGGGCCGAAATTGTTATTTCCTCTAGTTTTACAAATAGAAAAGAAGAAAGTTTAGCATCTTCAAAGTGTGGATTGAGAATTTTGATTTTCGACCATTTTCGACAGCCGTGCGGCTTAGCAAAAACGGCAAAATTGGGTCAAATTTGTTTTTCGAGGAAGAAGCAAAACAACACTTTTCATTCAATGCAAATACATCCTAAAGCACAGCAAATGCATTAGAAAATGTGTAGGTATTGTTCCAACACTAACCCTAACCCTACCTCGGACACTTTTGGAACAGACTTCCCAATCCCTGCTTTAAAAACTGTGTTCAAAAAAGTCCAAAATGACTCCCAATAAGTCAGAATCATGTCAATTACCAGTTCACAGTTATTGTTTAATGCATCTAGAGTGAAAGGGTTTCAATTCTGTGGCATTGCTTTTTTTACAAAACTGCTGCTGGAAAGACATTTCAAATATGCCATTATCGAGTGGTTTTCACGTGAGCATTACAATTACCAGAAAGGTTGGGCCAAAATTGTTCTTTCCTCTAGTTTTAAAAACAGAAAAGAAGAAAGTTTAGCATGTTCATAGTGTGGATTGAGAATTTTGATTTTCGACCATTTTCGACTTGGGTCAAAAACAAATTGGGTCAAATTTGTTTTTCGAGGAAACAGCAAAACAACACTTTTCCTGCACTGCAAGTACATCCTAAAGCACAGCAAATGCATTAGAAAATGTGTAGGTGTTGTTCCAACACTAACCCTAACCCTACCTCGGACACTTTTGGAACAGACTTCCCAATCCCTGCTTTAAAAACTGTGTTCAAAAAAGTCCAAAATGACTCCCAATTAGTCAGAATCATGTCAATTACCAGTTCACAGTTATTGTTTAATGCATCTAGAGTGAAAGGGTTTCAATTCTGTGGCATTGCTTTTTTTACAAAACTGCTGCTGGAAAGACATTTCATATATGCCATTATCAAATATGCCTGTTTACTGTAATTAATTTTTATTTTTTTTATTTTTTTAATTAGACTCAACATCTTTCCCTATTATATGTAGGCCTAATGTTTAAAATATTTTAAGGGAAAAAAGATTGAATATGTTGAGTAGAAAATATTTAAACATTCACGTTTTCACGTGAGCATTACAATTACCAGAAAGGTTGGGCCAAAATTGTTCTTTCCTCTAGTTTTAAAAATAGAAAAGAAGAAAGTTTAGCATGTTCAAAGTGTGGATTGAGAATTTTGATTTTCGACCATTTTCGACAGCCGCGCGGCTTAGCAAAAACGGCAAAATTGGGTCAAATTTGTTTTTCGAGGAAACAGAAAAACACTTTTCCTGCACTGCAAATACATACAGCAAATGCATTAGAAAATGTGTAGGTGTTGTTTCAACACTAACCCTAACCCTACCTCGGACACTTTTGGAACAGACTTCCAAATCCCTGCTTTAAAAACTGTGTTCAAAAAAGTCCAAAATGACTCCCAATTAGTCAGAATCATGTCAATTACCAGTTCACAGTTATTGTTTAATGCATCTAAAGTGAAAGGGTTTCAATTCTGTGGCATTGCTTTTTTTACAAAACTGCTGCTGGAAAGACATTTCAAATATGCCATTTTCGAGTGGTTTTCAAGTGAGCATTACAATTACCAGAAAGGTTGGGCCAAAATTGTCTTTCCTCTAATTTTACAAATAGAAAAGAAGAAAGTTTAGCATGTTCAAAGTGTGGATTGAGAATTTTGATTTTCGACCATTTTCGACAGCCGCGCGACTTAGTAAAAACGGCAAAATTGGGTCAAATTTGTTTTTCGAGGAAACAGCAAAACAACACCTTTCCGGCACTGCAAATACATCCTAAAGCACAGCAAATGCATTAGAAAATGTGTAGGTGTTGTTCCAACACTAACCCTAACCCTACCTTGGACACTTTTGGAATAGACTTCCAAATCCGTGCTTTAAAAACTGTGTTCAAAAAAGTCCAGAAATGACTCCAAATTAGTCAGAATCATGTCAATGTCCAGTTCACAGTTATTGTTTAATGCATCTAGAGTGAAAGGGTTTCAATTCTGTGGCATTGCTTTTTTTACAAAACTGCTGCTGGAAAGACATTTCAAATATGCCATTATCGAGTGATTTTCACGTGAGCATTACACTTACCAAAAAGGCAGGGCCAAAATTGTTCTTTCCTCTAGTTTTAAAAATAGAAAGCAGAAAGTTTAGCATGTTCAAAGTGTGGATTGAGAATTTTGATTTTCGACCATTTTCGACAGCCGCGCGGCTTAGCAAAAATGGCAAAATTAGGTCAAATTTGTTTTTCGAGGAAACAGCAAAACAACACTTTTCCTGCACTGCAAATACATCCTAAAGCACAGCAAATGCATTAGAAAATGTGTACGTGTTGTTCCAACACTAACCCTAACCCTACCTCGGACACTTTTGGAACAGACTTCCAAATCCCTGCTTTAAAAACTGTGTTCAAAAAAGTCCAAAATGACTCCCAATTAGTCAGAATCATGTCAATTACCAGTTCACAGTTATTGTTTAATGCATCTAGAGTGAAAGGGTTTCAATTCTGTGGCATTGCTTTTTTTTACAAAACTGCTGCTGGAAAGACATTTCAAATATGCCATTATCGAGTGGTTTTCACGTGAGCATTACAATTACCAGAAAGGCTGGCCCAAATTGTTCTTTCCTCTAGTTTTAAAAATAGAAAAGAAGAAAGTTTAGCATGTTCAAAGTGTGGATTGAGAATTTTGATTTTCGCCCATTGTCGACAGCCGCGCGGCTTAGCAAAAACGGCAAAATTGGGTCAAATTTGTTTTTCGAGGTAACAGCAAAACAACACTTTTCCTGCACTGCAAATACATCCTAAAGCACAGCAAATGCATTAAAAAATGTGTAGGTGTTGTTCCAACACTAACCCTAATCCTACCTCGGACACTTTTGGAACAGACTTCCAAATCCCTGCTTTAAAAACTGTGTACAAAAAAGTCCAAAATGACTCCCAATTAGTCAGAATCATGTCAATTACCAGTTCACAGTTATTGTTTAATGCATCTAGACTGAAAGGGTTTCAATTCTGTGGCATTGCTTTTTTTACAAAACTGCTGCTGGAAAGACATTTCAAATATGCCATTATCGAGTGGTTGTCACGTGAGCATTACAATTACCAGAAAGGTTGGGCCAAAATTGTTCTTTCCTCTAGTTTTACAAATAGAAAAGAAGAAAGTTTAGCATGTTCAAAGTGTGGATTGAGAATTTTGATTTTCGACCATTTTCGACAGCCGCGCGGCTTAGCAAAAACGGCAAAATTGGGTCAAATTTGTTTTTCGAGGAAACAGCAAAACAACACTTTTCCTGCACTGCAAATACATCCTAAAACACAGCAAATGCATTAGAAAATGTGTAGGTTTTGTTCTAACACTAATCCTAACCCTACCTCGGACACTTTTGGAACAGACTTCCAAATCCCTGCTTTAAAAACTGTGCTCAAAAATGTCCAAAATGACTCCCAATTAGTCAGAATCATGTCAATTACCAGTTCACAGTTATTGTTTAATGCATCTAGAGTGAAAGGGTTTCAATTCTGTGGCATTGCTTTTTTTACAAAACTGCTGCTGGAAAGACATTTCAAATATGCCATTATCGAGTGGTTGTCACGTGAGCATTACAATTACCAGAAAGGTTGGGCCAAAATTGTTCTTTCCTCTAGTATTACAAATAGAAAAGAAGAAAGTTTAGCATGTTCATAGTGTGGATTGAGAATTTTGATTTTCGACCATTTTCGACAGCCGCGCGGCTTAGCAAAAATGGCAAAATTGGGTCAAATTTGTTTTTCGAGGAAACAGCAAAACAACACTTTTCCTGCACTGCAAATACATCCTAAAGCACAGCAAATGCATTAGAAAATGTGTAGGTGTTGTTCCAACACTAACCCTAACCCTACCTCGGACACTTTTGGAACAGACTTCCAAATCCCTGCTTTAAAAACTGTGCTCAAAAAAGTCCAAAATGACTCCCAATTAGTCAGAATCATGTCAATTACCAGTTCACAGTTATTGTTTAATGCATCTAGAGTGAAAGGGTTTCAATTCTGTGGCATTGCTTTTTTTACAAAACTGCTGCTGGAAAGACATTTCAAATATGCCATTATCGAGTGGTTGTCACGTGAGCATTACAATTACCAGAAAGGTTGGGCCAAAATTGTTCTTTCCTCTAGTTTTAAAAATAGAAAAGAAGAAAGTTTAGCATGTTCAAAGTGTGGATTGAGAATTTTGATTTTCGACCATTTTCGACAGCCGCGCGGCTTAGCAAAAATGGCAAAATTGGGTCAAATTTGTTTTTCGAGGAAACAGCAAAACAACACTTTTCCTGCACTGCAAATACATCCTAAAGCACAGCAAATGCATTAGAAAATGTGTAGGTGTTGTTCTAACACTAACCCTAACCCTACCTCGGACACTTTTGGAACAGACTTCCAAATCCCTGCTTTAAAAACTGTGCTCAAAAAAGTCCAAAATGACTCCCAATTAGTCAGAATCATGTCAATTACCAGTTCACAGTTATTGCTTAATGCATCTAGAGTGAAAGGGTTTCAATTCTGTGGCATTTCTTTTTTACAAAACTGCTGCTGGAAAGACATTTCAAATATCCCATTTTCGAGTGGTTTTCACGTGAGCATTACAATTACCAGAAAGGTTGGGCCAAAATTGTTCTTTCCTCTAGTATTACAAATAGAAAAGAAGAAAGTTTAGCATGTTCAAAGTGTGGATTGAGAATTTTGATTTTCGACCATTTTCGACAGCCGCGCGGCTTAGCAAAAATGGCAAAATTAGGTCAAATTTGTTTTTCGAGGAAACAGCAAAACAACACTTTTCCTGCACTGCAAATACATCCTAAAGCACAGCAAATGCATTAGAAAATGTGTACGTGTTGTTCCAACACTAACCCTAACCCTACCTCGGACACTTTTGGAACAGACTTCCAAATCCCTGCTTTAAAAACTGTGTTCAAAAAAGTCCAAAATGACTCCCAATTAGTCAGAATCATGTCAATTACCAGTTCACAGTTATTGTTTAATGCATCTAGAGTGAAAGGGTTTCAATTCTGTGGCATTGCTTTTTTTTACAAAACTGCTGCTGGAAAGACATTTCAAATATGCCATTATCGAGTGGTTTTCACGTGAGCATTACAATTACCAGAAAGGCTGGCCCAAATTGTTCTTTCCTCTAGTTTTAAAAATAGAAAAGAAGAAAGTTTAGCATGTTCAAAGTGTGGATTGAGAATTTTGATTTTCGCCCATTGTCGACAGCCGCGCGGCTTAGCAAAAACGGCAAAATTGGGTCAAATTTGTTTTTCGAGGTAACAGCAAAACAACACTTTTCCTGCACTGCAAATACATCCTAAAGCACAGCAAATGCATTAAAAAATGTGTAGGTGTTGTTCCAACACTAACCCTAATCCTACCTCGGACACTTTTGGAACAGACTTCCAAATCCCTGCTTTAAAAACTGTGTACAAAAAAGTCCAAAATGACTCCCAATTAGTCAGAATCATGTCAATTACCAGTTCACAGTTATTGTTTAATGCATCTAGACTGAAAGGGTTTCAATTGTGTGGCATTGCTTTTTTTACAAAACTGCTGCTGGAAAGACATTTCAAATATGCCATTATCGAGTGGTTGTCACGTGAGCATTACAATTACCAGAAAGGTTGGGCCAAAATTGTTCTTTCCTCTAGTTTTACAAATAGAAAAGAAGAAAGTTTAGCATGTTCAAAGTGTGGATTGAGAATTTTGATTTTCGACCATTTTCGACAGCCGCGCGGCTTAGCAAAAACGGCAAAATTGGGTCAAATTTGTTTTTCGAGGAAACAGCAAAACAACACTTTTCCTGCACTGCAAATACATCCTAAAACACAGCAAATGCATTAGAAAATGTGTAGGTTTTGTTCTAACACTAATCCTAACCCTACCTCGGACACTTTTGGAACAGACTTCCAAATCCCTGCTTTAAAAACTGTGCTCAAAAATGTCCAAAATGACTCCCAATTAGTCAGAATCATGTCAATTACCAGTTCACAGTTATTGTTTAATGCATCTAGAGTGAAAGGGTTTCAATTCTGTGGCATTGCTTTTTTTACAAAACTGCTGCTGGAAAGACATTTCAAATATGCCATTATCGAGTGGTTGTCACGTGAGCATTACAATTACCAGAAAGGTTGGGCCAAAATTGTTCTTTCCTCTAGTATTACAAATAGAAAAGAAGAAAGTTTAGCATGTTCATAGTGTGGATTGAGAATTTTGATTTTCGACCATTTTCGACAGCCGCGCGGCTTAGCAAAAACGGCAAAATTGGGTCAAATTTGTTTTTCGAGGAAACAGCAAAACAACACTTTTCCTGCACTGCAAATACATCCTAAAGCACAGCAAATGCATTAGAAAATGTGTAGGTGTTGTTCCAACACTAACCCTAACCCTACCTCGGACACTTTTGGAACAGACTTCCAAATCCCTGCTTTAAAAACTGTGCTCAAAAAAGTCCAAAATGACTCCCAATTAGTCAGAATCATGTCAATTACCAGTTCACAGTTATTGTTTAATGCATCTAGACTGAAAGGGTTTCAATTCTGTGGCATTGCTTTTTTTACAAAACTGCTGCTGGAAAGACATTTCAAATATGCCATTATCGAGTGGTTGTCACGTGAGCATTACAATTACCAGAAAGGTTGGGCCAAAATTGTTCTTTCCTCTAGTATTAAAAATAGAAAAGAAGAAAGTTTAGCATGTTCAAAGTGTGGATTGAGAATTTTGATTTTCGACCATTTTCGACAGCCGCGCGGCTTAGCAAAAACGGCAAAATTGGGTCAAATTTGTTTTTCGAGGAAACAGCAAAACAACACTTTTCCTGCACTGCAAATACATCCTAAAGCACAGCAAATGCATTAGAAAATGTGTAGGTGTTGTTCTAACACTAACCCTAACCCTACCTCGGACACTTTTGGAACAGACTTCCAAATCCCTGCTTTAAAAACTGTGCTCAAAAAAGTCCAAAATGACTCCCAATTAGTCAGAATCATGTCAATTACCAGTTCACAGTTATTGTTTAATGCATCTAGAGTGAAAGGGTTTCAATTCTGTGGCATTGCTTTTTTTACAAAACTGCTGCTGGAAAGACATTTCAAATATGCCATTATCGAGTGGTTGTCACGTGAGCATTACAATTACCAGAAAGGTTGGGCCAAAATTGTTCTTTCCTCTAGTATTAAAAATAGAAAAGAAGAAAGTTTAGCATGTTCATAGTGTGGATTGAGAATTTTGATTTTCGACCATTTTCGACAGCCGCGCGGCTTAGCAAAAATGGCAAGATTGGGTCAAATTTGTTTTTTGAGGAAACAGCAAAACAACACTTTTCCTGCACTGCAAATACATCCTAAAGCACAGCAAATGCATTAGAAAATGTGTAGGTGTTGTTCCAACACTAACCCTAATCCTACCTCGGACACTTTTGGAACAGACTTCCAAATCTCTGCTTTATAAACTGTATTCAAAAAAGTCCAAAATGACTCCCAATTAGTCAGAATCATGTCAATTACCAGTTCACAGTTATTGTTTAATGCATCTAGAGTGAAAGGGTTTCAATTCTGTGGCATTGCTTTTTTACAAAACTGCTGCTGGAAAGACATTTCAAATATGCCATTTTCGAGTGGTTTTCACGTGAGCATTACAATTACCAGAAAGGTTGGGCCAAAATTGTTCTTTCCTCTAGTATTACAAATAGAAAAGAAGAAAGTTTAGCATGTTCATAGTGTGGATTGAGAATTTTGATTTTCGACCATTTTCGACAGCCGCGCGGCTTAGCAAAAACGGCAGAATTGGGTCAAATTTGTTTTTCGAGGAAACAGCAAAACAACACTTTTCCTGCACTGCAAATACATCCTAAAGCACAGCAAATGCATTAGAAAATGTGTACGTGTTGTTCCAACACTAACCCTAACCCTACCTAGGACACTTTTGGAACAGACTTCCAAATCCCTGCTTTAAAAACTGTGTTCAAAAAAGTCCAAAATGACTCCCAATTAGTCAGAATCATGTCAATTACCACTTCACAGTTATTGTTTAATGTATCTAGAGTGAAAGGGTTTCAATTCTGTGCCATTGCTTTTTTTACAAAACTGCTGCTGGAAAGACATTTCAAATATGCCATTAATCTAGTGGTTTTCACGTGAGCATTACAATTACCTGAAAGGCTGGGCCAAAATTGTTCTTTCCTCTAGTTTTACAAATAGAAAAGAAGAAAGTTTAGCATGTTCATAGTGTGGATTGAGAAGTTTGATTTTCGACCATTTTCGACTGCCGCGCGGCTTAGCAAAAACGGCAAAATTGGGTCAAATTTGTTTTTCGAGGAAACAGCAAAACAACACTTTTCCTTTACTGCAAATACATCCTAAAGCACAGCAAATGCATTAGAAAATGTGTAGGTGTTGTTCCAACACTAACCCTAACCCTACCTCGGACACTTTTGCAACAGACTTCCAAATCCCTGCTTTAAAAACTGTGTTCAAAAAAGTCCAAAATGACTCCCAATTAGTCAGAATCATGTCAATTACCAGTTCACAGTTATTGCTTAATGCATCTAGAATGAAAGGGTTTCAATTCTGTGGCATTGCTTTTTTACAAAACTGCTGCTGGAAAGACATTTCAAATATGCCATTATCGAGAGGTTTTCACGTGAGCATTACAATTAACAGAAAGGCTGGGCCAAAATTGTTCTTTCCTCTAGTTTTACAACTAGAAAAGAAGAAAGTTTAGCATGTTCATAGTGTGGATTGAGAATTTTGATTTTCGACCATTTTCGATAGCTGCGCGGCTTAGCAAAAACGGCAAAATTGGGTCAAATTTGTTTTTCGAGGAAACAGCAAAACAACACTTTTCCTGCACTGCAAATACATCCTAAAGCACAGCAAATGCATTTGAAAATGTGTAGGTGTTGTTCCAACACTAACCCTAACCCTACCTCGGACAATTTTGGAACAGACTTCCAAATCCCTGCTTTAAAAACTGTGCTCAAAAAAGTCCAAAATGACTCCCAATTAGTCAGAATCATGTCAATTACCAGTTCACAGTTATTGCTTAATGCATCTAGAGTGAAAGGGTTTCAATTCTGTGGCATTGCTTTTTTTACAAAACTGCTGCTGGAAAGACATTTCAAATATGCCATTATCGAGTGGTTGTCACGTGAGCATTACAATTACCAGAAAGGTTGGGCCGAAATTGTTCTTTCCTCTAGTTTTAAAAATAGAAAAGAAGAAATTTAGCATGTTCAAAGTGTGGATTGAGAATTTTGATTTTCGACCGTTATCGACAGCCGCGCGGCTTAGCAAAAACGGCAAAATTGGGTCAAATTTGTTTTTCGAGGAAACAGCAAAACAACACTTTTCCTGCACTGCAAATACATCCTAAAGCACAGCAAATGCATTTGAAAATGTGTAGGTGTTGTTCCAACACTAACCCTAACCCTACCTCGGACACTTTTGGAACAGACTTCCAAATCCCTGCTTTAAAAACTGTGTTCAAAAAAGTCCAAAATGACTCCCAATTAGTCAGAATCATGTCAATTACCAGTTCTCAGTTATTGTTTAATGCATCTAGAGTGAAAGGGTTTCAATTCTGTGGCATTGCTTTTTTTACCAAACTGCTGCTGGAAAGGCATTTCAAATATACCATTATCGAGAGGTTTTCACGTGAGCATTACAATTAACAGAAAGGCTGGGCCAAAATTGTTCTTTCCTCTAGTTTTACAAATAGAAAAGAAGAAAGTTTAGCATGTTCATAGTGTGGATTGAGAAGTTTGATTTTCGACCATTGTCGATAGCTGCGCGGCTTAGCAAAAACGGCAAAATTGGGTCAAATTTGTTTTTCGAGGAAACAGCAAAACAACACTTTTCCTGCACTGCAAATACATCCTAAAGCACAGCAAATGCATTTGAAAATGTGTAGGTGTTGTTCCAACACTAACCCTAACCCTACCTCGGACACTTTTGGAACAGACTTCCAAATCCCTGCTTTAAAAACTGTGTTCAAAAAAGTCCAAAATGACTCCCAATTAGTCAGAATCATGTCAATTACCAGTTCTCAGTTATTGTTTAATGCATCTAGAGTGAAAGGGTTTCAATTCTGTGGCATTGCTTTTTTTACAAAACTGCTGCTGGAAAGACATTTCAAATATGCCATTATCGAGAGGTTTTCACGTGAGCATTACAATTAACAGAAAGGCTGGGCCAAAATTGTTCTTTCCTCTAGTTTTACAAATAGAAAAGAAGAAAGTTTAGCATGTTCATAGTGTGGATTGAGAAGTTTGATTTTCGACCATTTTCGATAGCTGCGCGGCTTAGCAAAAACGGCAAAATTGGGTCACATTTGTTTTTCGAGGAAACAGCAAAACAACACTTTTCCTGCACTGCAAATACATCCTAAAGCACAGCAAATGCATTAGAAAATGTGTAGGTGTTGTTCCAACACTAACCCTAACCCTACCTCGGACACTTTTGCAACAGACTTCCAAATCCCTGCTTTAAAAACTGTGATCAAAAAAGTCCAAAATGACTCCCAATTAGTCAGAATCATGTCAATTACCAGTTCACAGTTAGTGTTTAATGCATCTAGAGTGAAAGGGTTTCAATTCTGTGGCATTGCTTTTTTTACAAAACTGCTGCTGGAAAGACATTTCAAATATGCCATTATCAAGTGGTTTTCACGTGAGCATTACAATTACCAGAAAGGTTGGGCCAAAATTGTTCTTTCCTCTAGTTTTAAAAATAGAAAACAAGAAAGTTTAGCATGTTCAAAGTGTGGATTGAGAATTTTGATTTTCGACCATTTTCGACGGCCACGCGGCTTAGCAAAAATGGCAAAATTGGGTCAAATTTCTTTTTCGAGGAAACAGCAAAACAACACTTTTCCTGCACTGCAAATACATCCTAAAGCACAGCAAATGCATTAGAAAATGTGTAGGTGTTGTTCCAACACTAACCCTAACCCTACCTCGGACACTTTTGGAACAGACTTCCAAATCCCTGCTTTATAAACTGTGTTCAAAAAAAGTCCAAAATGACTCCCAATTAGTCAGAATCATGTCAATTACCATTTCACAGTTATTGTTTAATGCATCTAGAGTGAAAGGGTTTCAATACTGTGGTATTGCTTTTTTACTAAACTGCTGCTGGAAAGACATTTCAAATATGCCATTTTCGAGTGGTTTTCACGTGAGCATTACAATTACCAGAAAGGTTGGGCCAAAATTGTTCTTTCCTCTAGTTTTACAAATAGAAAAGAAGAAAGTTTACCATGTTCATAGTGTGGATTGAGAATTTTGATTTTCGAACATTTTCGACAGCCGCGCGGCTTAGCAAAAACGGCAAAATTGGGTCAAATGTGTTTTTTGAGGAAACAGCAAAACAACACTTTTCCTGCACTGCAAATGCATCCTAAAGCACAGCAAATGCATTAGAAAATGTGTAGGTGTTGTTCCAACACTAACCCTAACCCTACCTCGGACACTTTTGGAACAGACTTCCAAATCCCTGCTTTAAAAACTGTGTACAAAAAAGTCCAAAATGACTCCCAATTAGTCAGAATCATGTCAATTACCAGTTCACAGTTAGTGTTTAATGCATCTAGAGTGAAAGGGTTTCAGTTCTGTGGCATTGTTTTTTTACAAAACTGCTGCTGGAAAGACATTTCAAATATGCCAATATCGAGAGGTTTTCACGTGAGCATTACAATTACCAGAAAGGCTGGGCCAAAATTGTTCTTTCCTCTAGTTTTACAAATAGAAAAGAAGAAAGTTTAGCATGTTCATAGTGTGGATTGAGAAGTTTGATTTTCGACCATTTTCGATAGCCGCGCGGCTTAGCAAAAACGGCAAAATTGGGTCAAATTTGTTTTTCGAGGAAACAGCAAAACAACACTTTTCCTGCACTGCAAAAACATCCTAAAGCACAGCAAATGCATTAGAAAATGTGTAGGTGTTGTTCCAACACTAACCCTAACCCTACCTCGGACACTTTTGGAACAGACTTCCAAATCCCTGCTTTAAAAACTGTGTTCAAGAAAGTCCAAAATGACTCCCAATTAGTCAGAATCATGTCAATTACCAGTTCACAGTTATTGTTTAATGCATCTAGAGTGAAAGGGTTTCAATTCTGTGCCATTGCTTTTTTTACAAAACTGCTGCTGGAAAGACATTTCAAATATGCCATTATCTAGTGGTTTTCACGTGAGCATTACAATTACCAGAAAGGCTGGGCCAAAATTGTTCTTTCCTCTAGTTTTAAAAATAGAAAAGAAGAAAGTTTAGCATGTTCAAATTGTGGATTGAGAATTTTGATTTTCGACCATTTTCGACAGCAAAAACGACAAAATTGGGTCAAATTTGTTTTTCGAGGAAACAGCAAAACAACACTTTTCCTGCACTGCAAATACATCCTAAAGCACAGCAAATGCATTAGAAAATGTGTAGGTGTTGTTCCAACACTAACCCTAATCCTACCTCGGACACTTTTGGAACTGACTTCCAAATCCCTCCTTTAAAAACTGTATTCAAAAACGTCCAAAATGACTCCCAATTAGTCAGAATCATGTCAATTACCAGTTCAAAGTTATTGTTTAATGCATCAAGAGTGAAAGTGTTTCAATTCTGTGGCATTGCTTTTTTTACAAAACTACTGCTGGAAAGGCATTTCAAATATGCCATTTTCGAGTGATTTTCACGTGAGCATTACAATTACCAGAAAGGTTGGGCCAAAATTGTTCTTTCCTCTAGTTTTACAAATAGAAAAGAAGAAAGTTTAGCATGTTCATAGTGTGGATTGAGAATTTTGATTTTCGACTATTTTCGACAGCCGCGCGGCTTAGCAAAAATGGCAAAATTGGGTCAAACTTGTTTTTCGAGGAAACAGCAAAACAACACTTTTCCTGCACTGCAAATACATCCTATAGCACAGCAAATGCATTAGAAAATGTGTAGGTGTTCTTCCAACACTAACCCTAACCCTACCTCGGACACTTTTGGAACAGACTTCCAAATCCCTGCTTTAAAAACTCTGTTCAAAAAAGTCCACAAATGACTACAAAGTAGTCAGAATCATGTCAATTACCAGTTCACAGTTATTGTTTAATGCATCTAGAGTGAAAGGGTTTCAATTCTGTGGCATTGCTTTTTTTACAAAACTGTTGCTGGAAAGACATTTCAAATATGCCATTATTGAGTGGTTTTCACGTGAGCATTACAATTACCAGAAAGGCTGGGCCAAAATTGTTCTTTCCTCTAGTTTTACAAATAGAAAAGAAGAAAGTTTAGCATGTTCATAGTGTGGATTGAAAATATTGATTTTCGACCATTTTCGACAGCCGCGCGGCTTAGCAAAAATGGCAAAATTGGGTCAAACTTGTTTTTCGAGGAAACAGCAAAACAACACTTTTCCTGCACTGCAAATACATCCTATAGCACAGCAAATGCATTAGAAAATGTGTAGGTGTTCTTCCAACACTAACCCTAACCCTACCTCGGACACTTTTGGAACAGACTTCCAAATCCCTGCTTTAAAAACTGTGTTCAAAAAAGTCCAAAATGACTCCCAATTAGTCAGAATCATGTCAATTACCAGTTCACAGTTAGTGTTTAATGCATCTAGCGTGAAAGGGTTTCAATTCTGTGGCATTGCTTTTTTTACAAAACTGCTGCAGGAAAGACATTTCAAATATTCCATTATCAAGTGGTTTTCACGTGAGCATTACAATTAACAGAAAGGCTGGGCCAAAATTGTTCTTTCCTCTAGTTTTACAAATAGAAAAGAAGAAAGTTTAGCATGTTCATAGTGTGGATTGAGAATTTTGATTTTCGACCATTTTCGATAGCCGCGCGGCTTCGCAAATACGGCAAAATTGGGTCAAATTTGTTTTTCGAGGAAACAGCAAAACAACACTTTTCCTGCACTGCAAATACATCCTAAAGCACAGCAAATGCATTAGAAAATGTGTAGGTGTTGTTCCAACACTAACCCTAACCCTACCTCGGACACTTTTTGAACAGACTTCCAAATCCCTGCTTTAAAAACTGTGTTCAAAAAAGTCCAAAATGACTCCCAATTAGTCAGAATCATGTCAAATACCAGTTCACAGTTATTGTTTAATGCATCTAGAGTGAAAGGGTTTCAATTCTGTGGCATTGCTTTTTTTACAAAACTGCTGCTGGAAAGACATTTCAAATATGCCATTATCGAGAGGTTTTCACGTGAGCATTACAATTAACAGAAAGGCTGGGCCAAAATTGTTCTTTCCTCTAGTTTTACAAATAGAAAAGAAGAAAGTTTAGCATGTTCATAGTATGGATTGAGAAGTTTGATTTTCGACCATTTTCGATAGCTGCGCGGCTTAGCAAAAACGGCAAAATTGGGTCAAATTTGTTTTTCGAGGAAACAGCAAAACAACACTTTTCCTGCACTGCAAATACATCCTAAAGCACAGCAAATGCATTTGAAAATGTGTAGGTGTTGTTCCAACACTAACCCTAACCCTACCTCGGACACTTTTGGAACAGACTTCCAAATCCCTGCTTTAAAAACTGTGTTCAAAAAACTCCAAAATGACTCCCAATTAGTCAGAATCATGTCAATTACCAGTTCACAGTTATTGTTTAATGCATCTAGAGTGAAAGGTTTTTAGTTCTGTGGCATTGTTTTTTTACAAAACTGCTGCTGGAAAGACATTTCAAATATGCCATTATCGAGTGGTTTTTACGTGAGCATTACAATTACCAGAAAGGTTGGGCCGAAATTGTTCTTTCCTCTAGTTTTAAAAATAGAAAAGAAGAAATTTAGCATGTTCAAAGTGTGGATTGAGAATTTTGATTTTCGACCATTTTCGACAGCCGCGCGGCTTAGCAAAAACGGCAAAATTGGGTCAAATGTGTTTTTTGAGGAAACAGCAAAACAACACTTTTCCTGCACTGCAAATACATCCTAAAGCACAGCAAATGCATTAGAAAATGTGTAGGTGTTGTTCCAACACTAACCCTAACCCTACCTCGGACACTTTTGCAAAAGACTTCCAAATCCCTGCTTTAAAAACTGTGATCAAAAAAGTCCAAAATGACTCCCAATTAGTCAGAATCATGTCAATTACCAGTTCACAGTTATTGTTTAATGCATCTAGAATGAAAGGGTTTCAATTCTGTGGCATTGCTTTTTTACAAAACTGCTGCTGGAAAGACATTTCAAATATGCCATTATCAAGTGGTTTTCACGTGAGCATTACAATTACCAGAAAGGTTGGGCCAAAATTGTTCTTTCCTCTAGTTTTAAAAATAGAAAACAAGAAAGTTTAGCATGTTCAAAGTGTGGATTGAGAATTTTGATTTTCGACCATTTTCGACGGCCACGCGGCTTAGCAAAAATGGCAAAATTGGGTCAAATTTCTTTTTCGAGGAAACAGCAAAACAACACTTTTCCTGCACTGCAAATACATCCTAAAGCACAGCAAATGCATTAGAAAATGTGTAGGTGTTGTTCCAACACTAACCCTAACCCTACCTCGGACACTTTTGGAACAGACTTCCAAATCCCTGCTTTATAAACTGTGTTCAAAAAAAGTCCAAAATGACTCCCAATTAGTCAGAATCATGTCAATTACCATTTCACAGTTATTGTTTAATGCATCTAGAGTGAAAGGGTTTCAATTCTGTTGCATTGCTTTTTTACTAAACTGCTGCTGGAAAGACATTTCAAATATGCCATTTTCGAGTGGTTTTCACGTGAGCATTACAATTACCAGAAAGGTTGGGCCAAAATTGTTCTTTCGTCTAGTTTTACAAATAGAAAAGAAGAAAGTTTACCATGTTCATAGTGTGGATTGAGAATTTTGATTTTCGAACATTTTCGACAGCCGCGCGGCTTCGCAAAAACGGCAAAATTGGGTCAAATTTGTTTTTCGAGGAAACAGCAAAACAACACTTTTCCTGCACTGCAAATACATCCTAAAGCACAGCAAATGCATTTGAAAATGTGTAGGTGTTGTTCCAACACTAACCCTAACCCTACCTCGGACACTTTTGGAACAGACTTCCAAATCCCTGCTTTAAAAACTGTGTTCAAAAAAGTCCAAAATGACTCCCAATTAGTCAGAATCATGTCAATTACCAGTTCTCAGTTATTGTTTAATGCATCTAGTGTGAAAGGGTTTCAATTCTGTGGCATTTGTTTTTTTACAAAACTGCAGCTGGAAAGACATTTCAAATATGCCATTATCGAGAGGTTTTCACGTGAGCATTACAATTAACAGAAAGGCTGGGCCAAAATTGTTCTTTCCTCTAGTTTTACAAATAGAAAAGAAGAAAGTTTAGCATGTTCATAGTGTGGATTGAGAAGTTTGATTTTCGACCATTTTCGATAGCTGCGCGGCTTAGCAAAAACGGCAAAATTGGGTCACATTTGTTTTTCGAGGAAACAGCAAAACAACACTTTTCCTGCACTGCAAATACATCCTAAAGCACAGCAAATGCATTAGAAAATGTGTAGGTGTTGTTCCAACACTAACCCTAACCCTACCTCGGACACTTTTGCAACAGACTTCCAAATCCCTGCTTTAAAAACTGTGATCAAAAAAGTCCAAAATGACTCCCAATTAGTCAGAATCATGTCAATTACCAGTTCACAGTTAGTGTTTAATGCATCTAGAGTGAAAGGGTTTCAATTCTGTGGCATTGCTTTTTTACTAAACTGCTGCTGGAAAGACATTTCAAATATGCCATTTTCGAGTGGTTTTCACGTGAGCATTACAATTACCAGAAAGGTTGGGCCAAAATTGTTCTTTCCTCTAGTTTTACAAATAGAAAAGAAGAAAGTTTACCATGTTCATAGTGTGGATTGAGAATTTTGATTTTCGAACATTTTCGACAGCCGCGCGGCTTAGCAAAAACGGCAAAATTGGGTCAAATGTGTTTTTTGAGGAAACAGCAAAACAACACTTTTCCTGCACTGCAAATGCATCCTAAAGCACAGCAAATGCATTAGAAAATGTGTAGGTGTTGTTCCAACACTAACCCTAACCCTACCTCGGACACTTTTGGAACAGACTTCCAAATCCCTGCTTTAAAAACTGTGTACAAAAAAGTCCAAAATGACTCCCAATTAGTCAGAATCATGTCAATTACCAGTTCACAGTTAGTGTTTAATGCATCTAGAGTGAAAGGGTTTCAGTTCTGTGGCATTGTTTTTTTACAAAACTGCTGCTGGAAAGACATTTCAAATATGCCATTATCGACTGGTTTTCACGTGAGCATTACAATTACCAGAAAGGTTGGGCCAAAATTGTTCTTTCCTCTAGTTTTTAAAAATAGAAAAGAAGAAAGTTTAGCATGTTCATAGTGTGGATTGAGAATTTTGATTTTCGACAATTTTCGAACATTTTCGACAGCCGCGCGGCTTAGCAAAAACGGCAAAATTGGGTCAAATATGTTTTTTGAGGAAACAGCAAAACAACACTTTTCCTGCACTGCAAATACATCCTAAAGCACAGTAAATGCATTAGAAAATGTGTAGGTGTTGTTCCAACACTAACCCTAACCCTACCTCGGTCACTTTTGGAACAGACTTCCAAATCCCTGCTTTAAAAACTGTGTTCAAAAAAGTCCAAAATAACTCCCAATTAGTCAGAATCATGTCAATTACCAGTTCACAGTTATTGTTTAATGCAGCTAGAATGAAAGGGTTTCAATTCTGTGGCATTGCTTTTTTTACAAAACTGCTGCTGGAAAGACATTTCAAATATGCCATTATCCATTGGTTTTCACTTGAGCATTACAATTACCAGAAAGGTTGGGCCAAAATTGTTCTTTCCTCTAGTTTTCAAAACAGAAAAGAAGAAAGTTTAGCATGTTCAAAGTGTGGAATGAGAATTTTGATTTTCGACCATTTTCGACAGCCGCGCAGCTTTGCAAAAACGGCAAAATTGGGTCAGATTTGTTTTTCGAGGAAACAGCAATACAACACCTTTCCTGCACTGCAAATACATCCTAAAGCACAGCAAATGCATTAGAAAATGTGTAGGTGTTGTTACAACACTAACCCTAACCCTACCTCAGACACTTTTTGAACAGACTTCCAAATCCCTGCTTTAAAAACTGTGTTCAAAAAAGTCCACAAATGACTCCAAATTAGTCAGAATAATGTCACTGTCCAGTTCACAGTTATTGTTTAATGCATCTAGAGTGAAAGGGTTTCAATTCTGTGGCATTGCTTTTTTTACAAATCTGCTGCTGGAAAGACATTTCAAATATGCCATTATCGAGTGGTTTTCACGTGAGCATTACAATTACCAGAAAGGTTGGGCCAAAATTGTTCTTTCCTCTAGTTTTTAAAAATAGAAAAGAAGAAAGTTTAGCATGTTCATAGTGTGGATTGAGAATTTTGATTTTCGACAATTTTCGAACATTTTCGACAGCCGCTTAGCAAAAACGGCTTAGGCTTAGCAAAAACGGCAAAATTGGGTCAAATATGTTTTTTGAGGAAACAGCAAAACAACACTTTTCCTGCACTGCAAATACATCCTAAAGCACAGTAAATGCATTAGAAAATGTGTAGGTGTTGTTCCAACACTAACCCTAACCCTACCTCGGTCACTTTTGGAACAGACGTCCAAATCCCTGCTTTAAAAACTGTGTTCAAAAACGTCCAAAATGACTTCCAAATAGTAAGAATAATGTCAATTACCAGTTCAAAGTTATTGTTTAATGCATCTAGAGTGAAAGGGTTTCAATTCTGTGGCATTGCTTTTTTTACAAAACTGCTGCTGGAAAGACATTTCAAATATGCCATTATCGAGTGGTTTTCACGTGAGCATTAGAATTACAAGAAAGGTTGGGCTGAAATTGTTCTTTCCTCTAGTTTTACAAATAGAAAAGAAGAAAGTTTAGCATCTTCAAAGTGTGGATTGAGAATTTTGATTTTCGACCATTTTCGACAGCCGCGCAGCTTAGCAAAAAAGGCAAAATTGGGTCAAATTTGTTTTTTGAGGGAACAGCAAAACAACACCTTTCCTGCAATGCAAATACATCCTAAAGCACAGCAAATGCATTAGAAAATGTGTAGGTGTTGTTCCATCACTAACCCTAACCCTACCTCGGACATTTTTGGAACAGACTTCCAAATCCCTGCTTTAAAAACTGTGTTCAAAAAAGTCCACAAATGACTCCAAATTAGTCAGAATCATGTCAATTACCAGTTCACAGTTATTGTTTAATGCAGCTAGAATGAAAGGGTTTCAATTCTGTGGCATTGCTTTTTTTACAAAACTGCTGCTGGAAAGACATTTCAAATATGCCATTATCCATTGGTTTTCACTTGAGCATTACAATTACCAGAAAGGTTGGGCCAAAATTGTTCTTTCCTCTAGTTTTACAAATAGAAAAGAAGAAAGTTTAGCATGTTCAAAGTGTGGATTGAGAATTTTGATTTTCGACCATTTTCGACAGCCGCGCGGCTTAGCAAAAACGGCAAAATTGGGTCAAATTTGTTTTTCGAGGAAACAGCAAAACAACACTTTTCCTGCACTGCAAATACATCCTAAAGCACAGCAAATGCATTAGAAAATGTGTAGGTGTGTTCCAACACTAACCCTAACCCTACCTCGGACACTTTTGGAACAGACTTCCAAATCCCTGCTTTAAAAACTGTGTTCAAAAACGTCCAAAATGACTTCCAAATAGTAAGAATCATGTCAATTACCAGTTCAAAGTTATTGTTTACTGCATCTAGAGTGAAAGGGTTTCAATTCTGTGGCATTGCTTTTTTTACAAAACTGCTGCTGGAAAGACATTTCAAATATGCCATTATCGAGTGGTTTTCACGTGAGCATTACACTTACCAGAAAGGCTGGGCCAAAATTGTTCTTTACTCTAGTTTTAAAAATAGAAAGCAGAATGTTTAGCATGTTCAAAGTGTGGATTGAGAATTTTGATTTTCGACCATTTTCGACAGCCGCGCGGCTTAGCAAAAACGGCAAAATTGGGTCAAATTTGTTTTTCGAGGAAACAGCAAAACAACACTTTTCCTGCACTGCAAATACATCCTAAAGCACAGCAAATGCATTAGAAAATGTGTAGGTGTTGTTCCAACACTAACCCTAACCCTACCTCGGACACTTTTGGAACAGACTTCCAAATCCCTGCTTTAAAAACTGTGTTCAAAAAAGTCCACAAATAACTCCAAATTAGTCAGAATCATGTCAATCACCAGTTCACAGTTATTGTTTAATGCATCTAGAGTGAAAGGGTTTCAATTCTGTGGCATTGCTTTTTTTACAAAACTGCTGCTGGAAAGACATTTCAAATATGCCATTATTGAGTGGTTTTCACATGAGCATTACAATTACCAGAAAGGCTGTGCCAAAATTGTTCTTTCCTGTAGTTTTACAAATAGAAAAGAAGAAAGTTTAGCATCTTCATAGTGTGGATTGAGAATTTTGATTTTCGACCTTTTTCGACAGCCGCGCGGCTTAGCAAAAACGGCAAAATTGGGTCAAATTTGTTTTTCGAGGAAGAAGCAAAACAACACTTTTCCTGCACTGCAAATACATCCTAAAGCACAGCAAATGCATTAGAAAATGTGTAGGTGTTGTTCCAACACTAACCCTAACCCTAACCCTACCTCGGACACTTTTGGAACAGACTTCCAAATCCCTGCTTTAAAAACTGTGTTCAAAAAAGTCCAAAATAACTCCCAATTAGTCAGAATCATGTCAATTACCAGTTCACAGTTATTGTTTAATGCATCTAGAGTGAAAGGGTTTCAATTCTGTGGCATTGCTTTTTTTACAAAACTGCTGCTGGAAAGACATTTCAAATATGCCATTATCGACTGGTTTTCACGTGAGCATTACAATTACCAGAAAGGTTGGGCTGAAATTGTTCTTTCCTCTAGTTTTACAAATAGAAAAGAAGAAAGTTTAGCATGTTCAAACTGTGGATTGAGAATTTTGATTTTCGACCATTTTCGACAATTTTTGACAGCTGCGCGGCTTAGCAAAAACGGCAAAATTGGGTCAAATTTGTTTTTCGAGGAAACAGCAAAACAACACTTTTCCGGCACTGCAAATACATCCTATAGTACAACAAATGCATTAGAAAATGTGTAGGTGTTGTTCCAACACTAACCCTAACTCTACCTCAGACACTTTTGGAACAGACTTCCAAATCCCTGCTTTAAAAACTGTGTTCAAAAAAGTCCACAAATGACTCCAAATTAGTCAGAATAATGTCAATGTCCAGTTCACAGTTATTGTTTAATGCATCTAGAGTGAAAGGGTTTCAATTCTGTGGCATTGCTTTTTTTACAAATCTGCTGCTGGAAAGACATTTCAAATATGCCATTATCGACTGGTTTTCACGTGAGCATTACAATTACCAGAAAGGTTGGGCCAAAATTGTTCTTTCCTCTAGTTTTTAAAAATAGAAAAGAAGAAAGTTTAGCATGTTCATAGTGTGGATTGAGAATTTTGATTTTCGACAATTTTCGAACATTTTCGACAGCCGCGCGGCTTAGCAAAAACGGCAAAATTGGGTCAAATATGTTTTTTGAGGAAACAGCAAAACAACACTTTTCCTGCACTGCAAATACATCCTAAAGCACAGTAAATGCATTAGAAAATGTGTAGGTGTTGTTCCAACACTAACCCTAACCCTACCTCGGTCACTTTTGGAACAGACTTCCAAATCCCTGCTTTAAAAACTGTGTTCAAAAACGTCCAAAATGACTTCCAAATAGTAAGAATAATGTCAATTACCAGTTCAAAGTTATTGTTTAATGCATCTAGAGTGAAAGGGTTTCAATTCTGTGGCATTGCTTTTTTTACAAAACTGCTGCTGGAAAGACATTTCAAATATGCCATTATCGAGTGGTTTTCACGTGAGCATTACAATTACCAGAAAGGTTGGGCCAAAATTGTTCTTTCCTCTAGTTTTCAAAACAGAAAAGAAGAAAGTTTAGCATGTTCAAAGTGTGGAATGAGAATTTTGATTTTCGACCATTTTCGACAGCCGCGCAGCTTTGCAAAAACGGCAAAATTGGGTCAGATTTGTTTTTCGAGGAAACAGCAATACAACACCTTTCCTGCACTGCAAATACATCCTAAAGCACAGCATATGCATTAGAAAATGTGTAGGTGTTGTTACAACACTAACCCTAACCCTACCTCAGACACTTTTGGAACAGACTTCCAAATCCCTGCTTTAAAAACTGTGTTCAAAAAAGTCCACAAATGACTCCAAATTAGTCAGAATAATGTCAATGTCCAGTTCACAGTTATTGTTTAATGCATCTAGAGTGAAAGGGTTTCAATTCTGTGGCATTGCTTTTTTTACAAATCTGCTGCTGGAAAGACATTTCAAATATGCCATTATCGACTGGTTTTCACGTGAGCATTACAATTACCAGAAAGGTTGGGCCAAAATTGTTCTTTCCTCTAGTTTTTAAAAATAGAAAAGAAGAAAGTTTAGCATGTTCATAGTGTGGATTGAGAATTTTGATTTTCGACAATTTTCGAACATTTTCGACAGCCGCGCGGCTTAGCAAAAACGGCAAAATTGGGTCAAATATGTTTTTTGAGGAAACAGCAAAACAGCACTTTTCCTGCACTGCAAATACATCCTAAAGCACAGTAAATGCATTAGAAAATGTGTAGGTGTTGTTCCAACACTAACCCTAACCCTACCTCGGTCACTTTTGGAACAGACGTCCAAATCCCTGCTTTAAAAACTGTGTTCAAAAACGTCCAAAATGACTTCCAAATAGTAAGAATAATGTCAATTACCAGTTCAAAGTTATTGTTTAATGCATCTAGAGTGAAAGGGTTTCAATTCTGTGGCATTGCTTTTTTTACAAAACTGCTGCTGGAAAGACATTTCAAATATGCCATTATCGAGTGGTTTTCACGTGAGCATTAGAATTACAAGAAAGGTTGGGCTGAAATTGTTCTTTCCTCTAGTTTTACAAATAGAAAAGAAGAAAGTTTAGCATCTTCAAAGTGTGGATTGAGAATTTTGATTTTCGACCATTTTCGACCATTTTCGACAGCCGCGCGGCTTAGCAAAAACGGCAAAATTGGGTCAAATTTGTTTTTCGAGGAAGAAGCAAAACAACACTTTTCCTGCACTGCAAATACATCCTAAAGCACAGCAAATGCATTAGAAAATGTGTAGGTGTTGTTCCAACACTAACCCTAACCCTAACCCTACCTCGGACACTTTTGGAACAGACTTCCAAATCCCTGCTTTAAAAACTGTGTTCAAAAACGTCCAAAATGACTTCCAAATAGTAAGAATCATGTCAATTACCAGTTCAAAGTTATTGTTTACTGCATCTAGAGTGAAAGGGTTTCAATTCTGTGGCATTGCTTTTTTTACAAAACTGCTGCTGGAAAGACATTTCAAATATGCCATTATTGAGTGGTTTTCACATGAGCATTACAATTACCAGAAAGGCTGTGCCAAAATTGTTCTTTCCTGTAGTTTTACAAATAGAAAAGAAGAAAGTTTAGCATCTTCATAGTGTGGATTGAGAATTTTGATTTTCGACCTTTTTCGACAGCCGCGCGGCTTAGCAAAAACGGCAAAATTGGGTCAAATTTGTTTTTCGAGGAAGAAGCAAAACAACACTTTTCCTGCACTGCAAATACATCCTAAAGCACAGCAAATGCATTAGAAAATGTGTAGGTGTTGTTCCAACACTAACCCTAACCCTAACCCTACCTCGGACACTTTTGGAACAGACTTCCAAATCCCTGCTTTAAAAACTGTGTTCAAAAAAGTCCAAAATAACTCCCAATTAGTCAGAATCATGTCAATTACCAGTTCACAGTTATTGTTTAATGCATCTAGAGTGAAAGGGTTTCAATTCTGTGGCATTGCTTTTTTTACAAAACTGCTGCTGGAAAGACATTTCAAATATGCCATTATCGACTGGTTTTCACGTGAGCATTACAATTACCAGAAAGGTTGGGCTGAAATTGTTCTTTCCTCTAGTTTTACAAATAGAAAAGAAGAAAGTTTAGCATGTTCAAACTGTGGATTGAGAATTTTGATTTTCGACCATTTTCGACCGCCGCGCGGCTTACCAAAAACGGCAAAATTGGGTCAAATATGTTTTTTGAGGAAACAGCAAAACAACACTTTTCCTGCACTGCAAATACATCCTAAAGCACAGTAAATGCATTAGAAAATGTGTAGGTGTTGTTCCAACACTAACCCTAACCCTACCTCGGTCACTTTTGGAACAGACGTCCAAATCCCTGCTTTAAAAACTGTGTTCAAAAACGTCCAAAATGACTTCCAAATAGTAAGAATAATGTCAATTACCAGTTCAAAGTTATTGTTTAATGCATCTAGAGTGAAAGGGTTTCAATTCTGTGGCATTGCTTTTTTTACAAAACTGCTGCTGGAAAAACATTTCAAATATGCCATTATCGAGTGGTTTTCACGTGAGCATTACAATTACAAGAAAGGTTAGGCTGAAATTGTTCTTTCCTCTAGTTTTACAAATAGAAAAGAAGAAAGTTTAGCATGTTCAAAGTGTGGATTGAGAATTTTGATTTTCGACCATTTTCGACAATTTTTGACAGCTGCGCGGCTTAGCAAAAACGGCAAAATTGGGTCAAATTTGTTTTTCGAGGAAACAGCAAAACAACACTTTTCCGGCACTGCAAATACATCCTATAGTACAACAAATGCATTAGAAAATGTGTAGGTGTTGTTCCAACACTAACCCTAACTCTACCTCAGACACTTTTGGAACAGACTTCCAAATCCCTGCTTTAAAAACTGTGTTCAAAAAAGTCCACAAATGACTCCAAATTAGTCAGAATAATGTCAATGTCCAGTTCACAGTTATTGTTTAATGCATCTAGAGTGAAAGGGTTTCAATTCTGTGGCATTGCTTTTTTTACAAATCTGCTGCTGGAAAGACATTTCAAATATGCCATTATCGACTGGTTTTCACGTGAGCATTACAATTACCAGAAAGGTTGGGCCAAAATTGTTCTTTCCTCTAGTTTTTAAAAATAGAAAAGAAGAAAGTTTAGCATGTTCATAGTGTGGATTGAGAATTTTGATTTTCGACAATTTTCGAACATTTTCGACAGCCGCGCGGCTTAGCAAAAACGGCAAAATTGGGTCAAATATGTTTTTTGAGGAAACAGCAAAACAACACTTTTCCTGCACTGCAAATACATCCTAAAGCACAGTAAATGCATTAGAAAATGTGTAGGTGTTGTTCCATCACTAACCCTAACCCTACCTCGGACATTTTTGGAACAGACTTCCAAATCCCTGCTTTAAAAACTGTGTTCAAAAAAGTCCAAAATAACTCCCAATTAGTCAGAATCATGTCAATTACCAGTTCACAGTTATTGTTTAATGCAGCTAGAATGAAAGGGTTTCAATTCTGTGGCATTGCTTTTTTTACAAAACTGCTGCTGGAAAGACATTTCAAATATGCCATTATCCATTGGTTTTCACTTGAGCATTACAATTACCAGAAAGGTTGGGCCAAAATTGTTCTTTCCTCTAGTTTTCAAAACAGAAAAGAAGAAAGTTTAGCATGTTCAAAGTGTGGAATGAGAATTTTGATTTTCGACCATTTTCGACAGCCGCGCAGCTTTGCAAAAACGGCAAAATTGGGTCAGATTTGTTTTTCGAGGAAACAGCAATACAACACCTTTCCTGCACTGCAAATACATCCTAAAGCACAGCAAATGCATTAGAAAATGTGTAGGTGTTGTTACAACACTAACCCTAACCCTACCTCAGACACTTTTTGAACAGACTTCCAAATCCCTGCTTTAAAAACTGTGTTCAAAAAAGTCCACAAATGACTCCAAATTAGTCAGAATAATGTCACTGTCCAGTTCACAGTTATTGTTTAATGCATCTAGAGTGAAAGGGTTTCAATTCTGTGGCATTGCTTTTTTTACAAAACTGCTGCTGGAAAGACATTTAAAATATACCATTATCGAGTGGTTTTCACGTGAGCATTACAATTACCAGAAAGGTTGGGCCAAAATTGTTCTTTCCTCTAGTTTTCAAAATAGAAAAGAAGAAAGTTTAGCATGTTCATTGTGTGGATTGAGAATTTTGATTTGCGACAATTTTCGACAATTTTCGACCGCCGCGCGGCTTACCAAAAACGGCAAAATTGGGTCAAATTTGTTTTTCGAGGAAACAGCAAAACAACACTTTTCCGGCACTGCAAATACATCCTATAGTACAACAAATGCATTAGAAAATGTGTAGGTGTTGTTCCAACACTAACCCTAACTCTACCTCAGACACTTTTGGAACAGACTTCCAAATCCCTGCTTTAAAAACTGTGTTCAAAAAAGTCCACAAATGACTCCAAATTAGTCAGAATAATGTCAATGTCCAGTTCACAGTTATTGTTTAATGCATCTAGAGTGAAAGGGTTTCAATTCTGTGGCATTGCTTTTTTTACAAATCTGCTGCTGGAAAGACATTTCAAATATGCCATTATCGACTGGTTTTCACGTGAGCATTACAATTACCAGAAAGGTTGGGCCAAAATTGTTCTTTCCTCTAGTTTTTAAAAATAGAAAAGAAGAAAGTTTAGCATGTTCATAGTGTGGATTGAGAATTTTGATTTTCGACAATTTTCGAACATTTTCGACAGCCGCGCGGCTTAGCAAAAACGGCAAAATTGGGTCAAATATGTTTTTTGAGGAAACAGCAAAACAACACTTTTCCTGCACTGCAAATACATCCTAAAGCACAGTAAATGCATTAGAAAATGTGTAGGTGTTGTTCCAACACTAACCCTAACCCTACCTCGGTCACTTTTGGAACAGACGTCCAAATCCCTGCTTTAAAAACTGTGTTCAAAAACGTCCAAAATGACTTCCAAATAGTAAGAATAATGTCAATTACCAGTTCAAAGTTATTGTTTAATGCATCTAGAGTGAAAGGGTTTCAATTCTGTGGCATTGCTTTTTTTACAAAACTGCTGCTGGAAAGACATTTCAAATATGCCATTATCGAGTGGTTTTCACGTGAGCATTAGAATTACAAGAAAGGTTGGGCTGAAATTGTTCTTTCCTCTAGTTTTACAAATAGAAAAGAAGAAAGTTTAGCATCTTCAAAGTGTGGATTGAGAATTTTGATTTTCGACCATTTTCGACAGCCGCGCAGCTTTGCAAAAACGGCAAAATTGGGTCAGATTTGTTTTTCGAGGAAACAGCAATACAACACCTTTCCTGCACTGCAAATACATCCTAAAGCACAGCAAATGCATTAGAAAATGTGTAGGTGTTGTTACAACACTAACCCTAACCCTACCTCAGACACTTTTTGAACAGACTTCCAAATCCCTGCTTTAAAAACTGTGTTCAAAAAAGTCCACAAATGACTCCAAATTAGTCAGAATAATGTCACTGTCCAGTTCACAGTTATTGTTTAATGCATCTAGAGTGAAAGGGTTTCAATTCTGTGGCATTGCTTTTTTTACAAAACTGCTGCTGGAAAGACATTTAAAATATGCCATTATCGAGTGGTTTTCACGTGAGCATTACAATTACCAGAAAGGTTGGGCCAAAATTGTTCTTTCCTCTAGTTTTCAAAATAGAAAAGAAGAAAGTTTAGCATGTTCATTGTGTGGATTGAGAATTTTGATTTGCGACAATTTTCGACAATTTTCGACCGCCGCGCGGCTTACCAAAAACGGCAAAATTGGGTCAAATTTGTTTTTCGAGGAAACAGCAAAACAACACTTTTCCGGCACTGCAAATACATCCTATAGTACAACAAATGCATTAGAAAATGTGTAGGTGTTGTTCCAACACTAACCCTAACTCTACCTCAGACACTTTTGGAACAGACTTCCAAATCCCTGCTTTAAAAACTGTGTTCAAAAAAGTCCACAAATGACTCCAAATTAGTCAGAATAATGTCAATGTCCAGTTCACAGTTATTGTTTAATGCATCTAGAGTGAAAGGGTTTCAATTCTGTGGCATTGCTTTTTTTACAAATCTGCTGCTGGAAAGACATTTCAAATATGCCATTATCGACTGGTTTTCACGTGAGCATTACAATTACCAGAAAGGTTGGGCCAAAATTGTTCTTTCCTCTAGTTTTTAAAAATAGAAAAGAAGAAAGTTTAGCATGTTCATAGTGTGGATTGAGAATTTTGATTTTCGACAATTTTCGAACATTTTCGACAGCCGCGCGGCTTAGCAAAAACGGCAAAATTGGGTCAAATATGTTTTTTGAGGAAACAGCAAAACAACACTTTTCCTGCACTGCAAATACATCCTAAAGCACAGTAAATGCATTAGAAAATGTGTAGGTGTTGTTCCAACACTAACCCTATCCCTACCTCGGTCACTTTTGGAACAGACGTCCAAATCCCTGCTTTAAAAACTGTGTTCAAAAACGTCCAAAATGACTTCCAAATAGTAAGAATAATGTCAATTACCAGTTCAAAGTTATTGTTTAATGCATCTAGAGTGAAAGGGTTTCAATTCTGTGGCATTGCTTTTTTTACAAAACTGCTGCTGGAAAGACATTTCAAATATGCCATTATCGAGTGGTTTTCACGTGAGCATTAGAATTACAAGAAAGGTTGGGCTGAAATTGTTCTTTCCTCTAGTTTTACAAATAGAAAAGAAGAAAGTTTAGCATCTTCAAAGTGTGGATTGAGAATTTTGATTTTCGACCATTTTCGACAGCCGCGCAGCTTAGCAAAAAAGGCAAAATTGGGTCAAATTTGTTTTTTGAGGGAACAGCAAAACAACACCTTTCCTGCAATGCAAATACATCCTAAAGCACAGCAAATGCATTAGAAAATGTGTAGGTGTTGTTCCATCACTAACGCTAACCCTACCTCGGACATTTTTGGAACAGACTTCCAAATCCCTGCTTTAAAAACTGTGTTCAAAAAAGTCCACAAATGACTCCAAATTAGTCAGAATCATGTCAATTACCAGTTCACAGTTATTGTTTAATGCAGCTAGAATGAAAGGGTTTCAATTCTGTGGCATTGCTTTTTTTACAAAACTGCTGCTGGAAAGACATTTCAAATATGCCATTATCCATTGGTTTTCACTTGAGCATTACAATTACCAGAAAGGTTGGGCCAAAATTGTTCTTTCCTCTAGTTTTCAAAACAGAAAAGAAGAAAGTTTAGCATGTTCAAAGTGTGGAATGAGAATTTTGATTTTCGACCATTTTCGACAGCCGCGCAGCTTTGCAAAAACGGCAAAATTGGGTCAAATTTGTTTTTCGAGGAAACAGCAAAACAACACTTTTCCTGGACTGCAAATACATCCTAAAGCACAGCAAATGCATTAGAAAATGTGTAGGTGTTGTTTCAACACTAACCCTAACCCTACCTCGGACACATTTGGAACAGACTTCCAAATCCCTGCTTTAAAAACTGTGTTCAAAAACGTCCAAAATGACTTCCAAATAGTAAGAATCATGTCAATTACCAGTTCAAAGTTATTGTTTAATGCATCTAGAGTGAAAGGGTTTCAATTCTGTGGCATTGCTTTTTTTACAAAACTGCTGCTGGAAAGACATTTCAAATATGCCATTATCGACTGGTTTTCACGTGAGCATTACAATTACCAGAAAGGTTGGGCCAAAATTGTTCTTTCCTCTAGTTTTAAAAATAGAAAAGAAGAAAGTTTAGCATGTTCATAGTGTGGATTGAGAATTTTGATTTTCGACAATTATCGACAGCCGCGCGGCTTAGCAAAAACGGCAAAATTGGGTCAAATTTGTTTTTCGAGGAAGCAGCTAATCAACACTTTTCCTGCACTGCAAATACATCCTAATGCACAGCAAATGCATTAGAAAATGTGTAGGTGTTGTTCCAACACTAACCCTAACCCTACCTCGGACACTTTTGGAACAGACTTCCAAATCCCTGCTTTAAAAACTGTGTTCAAAAAAGTCCACAAATAACTCCAAATTAGTCAGAATCATGTCAATCACCAGTTCACAGTTATTGTTTAATGCATCTAGAGTGAAAGGGTTTCAATTCTGTGGCATTGCTTTTTTTACAAAACTGCTGCTGGAAAGACATTTCAAATATGCCATTATTGAGTGGTTTTCACATGAGCATTACAATTACCAGAAAGGCTGTGCCAAAATTGTTCTTTCCTGTAGTTTTACAAATAGAAAAGAAGAAAGTTTAGCATCTTCATAGTGTGGATTGAGAATTTTGATTTTCGACCTTTTTCGACAGCCGCGCGGCTTAGCAAAAACGGCAAAATTGGGTCAAATTTGTTTTTCGAGGAAGAAGCAAAACAACACTTTTCCTGCACTGCAAATACATCCTAAAGCACAGCAAATGCATTAGAAAATGTGTAGGTGTTGTTCCAACACTAACCCTAACCCTAACCCTACCTCGGACACTTTTGGAACAGACTTCCAAATCCCTGCTTTAAAAACTGTGTTCAAAAAAGTCCAAAATAACTCCCAATTAGTCAGAATCATGTCAATTACCAGTTCACAGTTATTGTTTAATGCAGCTAGAGTGAAAGGGTTTCAATTCTGTGGCATTGCTTTTTTTACAAAACTGCTGCTGGAAAGACATTTCAAATATGCCATTTTCGAGTGGTTTTCACTTGAGCATTACAATTACCAGAAAGGTTGGGCCGAAATTGTTATTTCCTCTAGTTTTACAAATAGAAAAGAAGAAAGTTTAGCATCTTCAAAGTGTGGATTGAGAATTTTGATTTTCGACCATTTTCGACAGCCGTGCGGCTTAGCAAAAACGGCAAAATTGGGTCAAATTTGTTTTTCGAGGAAGAAGCAAAACAACACTTTTCATTCAATGCAAATACATCCTAAAGCACAGCAAATGCATTAGAAAATGTGTAGGTATTGTTCCAACACTAACCCTAACCCTACCTCGGACACTTTTGGAACAGACTTCCCAATCCCTGCTTTAAAAACTGTGTTCAAAAAAGTCCAAAATGACTCCCAATAAGTCAGAATCATGTCAATTACCAGTTCACAGTTATTGTTTAATGCATCTAGAGTGAAAGGGTTTCAATTCTGTGGCATTGCTTTTTTTACAAAACTGCTGCTGGAAAGACATTTCAAATATGCCATTATCGAGTGGTTTTCACGTGAGCATTACAATTACCAGAAAGGTTGGGCCAAAATTGTTCTTTCCTCTAGTTTTAAAAACAGAAAAGAAGAAAGTTTAGCATGTTCATAGTGTGGATTGAGAATTTTGATTTTCGACCATTTTCGACTTGGGTCAAAAACAAATTGGGTCAAATTTGTTTTTCGAGGAAACAGCAAAACAACACTTTTCCTGCACTGCAAGTACATCCTAAAGCACAGCAAATGCATTAGAAAATGTGTAGGTGTTGTTCCAACACTAACCCTAACCCTACCTCGGACACTTTTGGAACAGACTTCCCAATCCCTGCTTTAAAAACTGTGTTCAAAAAAGTCCAAAATGACTCCCAATTAGTCAGAATCATGTCAATTACCAGTTCACAGTTATTGTTTAATGCATCTAGAGTGAAAGGGTTTCAATTCTGTGGCATTGCTTTTTTTACAAAACTGCTGCTGGAAAGACATTTCATATATGCCATTATCAAATATGCCTGTTTACTGTAATTAATTTTTATTTTTTTTATTTTTTTAATTAGACTCAACATCTTTCCCTATTATATGTAGGCCTAATGTTTAAAATATTTTAAGGGAAAAAAGATTGAATATGTTGAGTAGAAAATATTTAAACATTCACGTTTTCACGTGAGCATTACAATTACCAGAAAGGTTGGGCCAAAATTGTTCTTTCCTCTAGTTTTAAAAATAGAAAAGAAGAAAGTTTAGCATGTTCAAAGTGTGGATTGAGAATTTTGATTTTCGACCATTTTCGACAGCCGCGCGGCTTAGCAAAAACGGCAAAATTGGGTCAAATTTGTTTTTCGAGGAAACAGAAAAACACTTTTCCTGCACTGCAAATACATACAGCAAATGCATTAGAAAATGTGTAGGTGTTGTTTCAACACTAACCCTAACCCTACCTCGGACACTTTTGGAACAGACTTCCAAATCCCTGCTTTAAAAACTGTGTTCAAAAAAGTCCAAAATGACTCCCAATTAGTCAGAATCATGTCAATTACCAGTTCACAGTTATTGTTTAATGCATCTAAAGTGAAAGGGTTTCAATTCTGTGGCATTGCTTTTTTTACAAAACTGCTGCTGGAAAGACATTTCAAATATGCCATTTTCGAGTGGTTTTCAAGTGAGCATTACAATTACCAGAAAGGTTGGGCCAAAATTGTCTTTCCTCTAGTTTTACAAATAGAAAAGAAGAAAGTTTAGCATGTTCAAAGTGTGGATTGAGAATTTTGATTTTCGACCATTTTCGACAGCCGCGCGACTTAGTAAAAACGGCAAAATTGGGTCAAATTTGTTTTTCGAGGAAACAGCAAAACAACACCTTTCCGGCACTGCAAATACATCCTAAAGCACAGCAAATGCATTAGAAAATGTGTAGGTGTTGTTCCAACACTAACCCTAACCCTACCTTGGACACTTTTGGAATAGACTTCCAAATCCGTGCTTTAAAAACTGTGTTCAAAAAAGTCCAGAAATGACTCCAAATTAGTCAGAATCATGTCAATGTCCAGTTCACAGTTATTGTTTAATGCATCTAGAGTGAAAGGGTTTCAATTCTGTGGCATTGCTTTTTTTACAAAACTGCTGCTGGAAAGACATTTCAAATATGCCATTATCGAGTGATTTTCACGTGAGCATTACACTTACCAAAAAGGCAGGGCCAAAATTGTTCTTTCCTCTAGTTTTAAAAATAGAAAGCAGAAAGTTTAGCATGTTCAAAGTGTGGATTGAGAATTTTGATTTTCGACCATTTTCGACAACCGCGCGGCTTAGTAAAAACGGCAAAATTGGGTCAAATTTGTTTTTCGAGGAAACAGCAAAACAACACTTTTCCTGCACTGCAAATACATCCTAAAGCACAGCAAATGCATTAGAAAATGTGTAGGTGTTGTTCCATCACTAACCCTAACCCTACCTCGGACACTTTTGGAAAAGACTTCCAAATCCCTGCTTTAAAAACTGTGTTCAAAAACGTCCAAAATGACTCCCAATTAGTCAGAATCATGTCAATTACCAGTTCAAAGTTATTGTTTAATGCATCTAGAGTGAAAGGGTTTCAATTCTGTGGCATTGCTTTTTTTACAAAACTGCTGCTGGAAAGACATTTCAAATATGCCATTTTCGAGTGGTTTTCAAGTGAGCATTACAATTACCAGAAAGGTTGGGCCAAAATTGTCTTTCCTCTAGTTTTACAAATAGAAAAGAAGAAAGTTTAGCATGTTCAAAGTGTGGATTGAGAATTTTGATTTTCGACCATTTTCGACAACCGCGCGGCTTAGTAAAAACGGTAAAATTGGGTCAAATTTGTTTTTCGAGGAAACAGCAAAACAACACCTTTCCGGCACTGCAAATACATCCTAAAGCACAGCAAATGCATTAGAAAATGTGTAGGTGTTGTTCCAACACTAACCCTAACCCTACCTCGGACACTTTTGGAACAGACTTCCAAATCCCTGCTTTAAAAACTGTGTTCAAATAAGTCCAAAATGACTCCCAATTAGTCAGAATCATGTCAATTACCACTTCACAGTTATTGTTTAATGCATCTAGAGTGAAAGGGTTTCAATTCTGTGGCATTGCTTTTTTTACAAAACTGCTGCTGGAAAGACATTTCAAATATGCCATTATCGAGAGGTTTTCACGTGAGCATTACAATTACCAGAAAGGTTGGGCCAAAATTGTTCTTTCCTCTATTTTTAAAAATAGAAAACAAGAAAGTTTAGCAAGTTCAAAGTGTGGATTGAGAATTTTGATTTCTGACCATTTTCGACAGCCGCGCAGCTTAGCAAAAACGGCAAAATTGGGTCAAATTTGTTTTTCGAGGAAACAGCAAAACAACACTTTTCCTGCACTGCAAATACATCCTAAAGCACAGCAAATGCATTAGAAAATGTGTAGGTGTTGTTACAACACTGACCCTAACCCTACCTCGGACACTTTTGGAACAGACTTCCAAATCCCTGCTTTAAAAACTGTGTTAAAAAAAGTCCAAAATGACTCCCAATTAGTCAGAATCATGTCAATTACTAGTTCACAGTTATTGTTTAATACATCTAGAGTGAAAGGGTTTCAATTCTGTGGCATTGCTTTTTTTACAAAACTGCTGCTGGAAAGACATTTCAAATATGCCATTATCGAGTGGTTTTCACGTGAGCATTACAATTACCAGAAAGGTTGGGCCAAAATTGTTCTTTCCTCTAGTTTTAAAAACAGAAAAGAAGAAAGTTTAGCATGTTTAAACTGTGGATTGAGAATTTTGATTTTCGACCATTTTCGACAGCCGCGCGGCTTAGCAAAAACGGTAAAATTGGGTCAAATTTGTTTTTCGAGGAAACAGCAATACAACACTTTTCCTACACTGCAAATACATCCTAAAGCACAGCAAATGCATTAGAAAATGTGTAGGTGTTGTTCCAACACTAACCCTAACCCTACCTCGGACACTTTTGGAACAGACTTCCAAATCCCTGCTTTAAAAACTGTGTTCAAATAAGTCCAAAATGACTCCCAATTAGTCAGAATCATGTCAATTACCAGTTCACAGTTATTGTTTAATGCATCTAGAGTGAAAGGGTTTCAATTCTGTGGCATTGCTTTTTTTACAAAACTGCTGCTGGAAAGACATTTCAAATATGCCATTATCGAGTGGTTTTCACGTGAGCATTACACTTACCAGAAAGGCTGAGCCAAAATTGTTCTTTCCTCTAGTTTTACAAATAGAAAAGAACAAAGTTTAGCATGTACATAGTGTGGATTGAGAATTTTGATTTTCGACCATTTTCGACAGCCGCGCGGCTTAGCAAAAACGGTAAAATTGGGTCAAATTTGTTTTTCGAGGAAACAGCAAAACAACACTTTTCCTGCACTGCGAATACATCCTAAAGCACAGCAAATGCATTAGAAAATGTGTAGGTGTTGTTCCAACACTAACCCTAACCCTACCTCGGACACTTTTGGAACAGACTTCCAAATCCCTGCTTTAAAAACTGTGTTCAAATAAGTCCAAAATGACTCCCAATTAGTCAGAATCATGTCAATTACCAGTTCACAGTTATTGTTTAATGCATCTAGAGTGAAAGGGTTTCAATTCTGTGGCATTGCTTTTTTTACAAAACTGCTGCTGGAAAGACATTTCAAATATTCCATTATCGAGAGGTTTTCACGTGAGCATTACAAATACCAGAAAGGTTGGGCCAAAATTATTCTTTCCTCTATTTTTAAAAATAGAAAACAAGAAAGTTTAGCAAGTTCAAAGTGTGGATTGAGAATTTTGATTTCTGACCATTTTCGACAGCTGCGCAGCTTAGCAAAAACGGCAAAATTGGGTCAAATTTGTTTTTCGAGCAAACAGCGAAACAACACTTTTCCTGCACTGCAAATACATCCTAAAGCACAGCAAATGCATTAGAAAATGTGTAGGTGTTGTTCCAACACTAACCCTAACCCTACCTCGGACACTTTTGGAACAGACTTCCAAATCCCTGCTTTAAAAACTGTGTTCAAATAAGTCCAAAATGACTCCCAATTAGTCAGAATCATGTCAATTACCAGTTCACAGTTATTGTTTAATGCATCTAGAGTGAAAGGGTTTCAATTCTGTGGCATTGCTTTTTTTACAAAACTGCTGCTGGAAAGACATTTCAAATATGCCATTATCGAGAGGTTTTCACGTGAGCATTACAATTACCAGAAAGGTTGGGCCAAAATTGTTCTTTCCTCTAGTTTTAAAAATAGAAAACAAGAAAGTTTAGCAAGTTCAAAGTGTGGACTGAGAATTTTGATTTCTGACCATTTTCGACAGCTGCGCAGCTTAGCAAAAACGGCAAAATTGGGTCAAATTTGTTTTTCGAGGAAACAGCAAAAGAACACTTTTCCTGCACTGCAAATACATCCTAAAGCACAGCAAATGCATTAGAAAATGTGTAGGTGTTGTTACAACACTGACCCTAACCCTACCTCGGACACTTTTGGAACAGACTTCCAAATCCCTGCTTTAAAAACTGTGTTCAAAAAAGTCCAAAATGACTCCCAATTAGTCAGAATCATGTCAATTACCAGTTCACAGTTATTGTTTAATGCATCTAGAGTGAAAGGGTTTCATTTCTCTGGCATTGCTTTTTTTACAAAACTGCTGCTGGAAAGACATTTCAAATATGCCATTATCGAGTGGTTTTCACGTGAGCATTACACTTACCAGAAAGGCTGAGCCAAAATTGTTCTTTCCTCTAGTTTTACAAATAGAAAAGAACAAAGTTTAGCATGTACATAGTGTGGATTGAGAATTTTGATTTTCGACCATTTTCGACAGCCGCGCGGCTTAGCAAAAACGGTAAAATTGGGTCAAATTTGTTTTTCGAGGAAACAGCAAAACAACACTTTTCCTGCACTGCGAATACATCCTAAAGCACAGCAAATGCATTAGAAAATGTGTAGGTGTTGTTCCAACACTAACCCTAACCCTACCTCGGACACTTTTGGAACAGACTTCCAAATCCCTGCTTTAAAAACTGTGTTCAAATAAGTCCAAAATGACTCCCAATTAGTCAGAATCATGTCAATTACCAGTTCACAGTTATTGTTTAATGCATCTAGAGTGAAAGGGTTTCAATTCTGTGGCATTGCTTTTTTTACAAAACTGCTGCTGGAAAGACATTTCAAATATTCCATTATCGAGAGGTTTTCACGTGAGCATTACAAATACCAGAAAGGTTGGGCCAAAATTATTCTTTCCTCTATTTTTAAAAATAGAAAACAAGAAAGTTTAGCAAGTTCAAAGTGTGGATTGAGAATTTTGATTTCTGACCATTTTCGACAGCTGCGCAGCTTAGCAAAAACGGCAAAATTGGGTCAAATTTGTTTTTCGAGCAAACAGCGAAACAACACTTTTCCTGCACTGCAAATACATCCTAAAGCACAGCAAATGCATTAGAAAATGTGTAGGTGTTGTTCCAACACTAACCCTAACCCTACCTCGGACACTTTTGGAACAGACTTCCAAATCCCTGCTTTAAAAACTGTGTTCAAATAAGTCCAAAATGACTCCCAATTAGTCAGAATCATGTCAATTACCAGTTCACAGTTATTGTTTAATGCATCTAGAGTGAAAGGGTTTCAATTCTGTGGCATTGCTTTTTTTACAAAACTGCTGCTGGAAAGACATTTCAAATATGCCATTATCGAGAGGTTTTCACGTGAGCATTACAATTACCAGAAAGGTTGGGCCAAAATTGTTCTTTCCTCTAGTTTTAAAAATAGAAAACAAGAAAGTTTAGCAAGTTCAAAGTGTGGACTGAGAATTTTGATTTCTGACCATTTTCGACAGCTGCGCAGCTTAGCAAAAACGGCAAAATTGGGTCAAATTTGTTTTTCGAGGAAACAGCAAAAGAACACTTTTCCTGCACTGCAAATACATCCTAAAGCACAGCAAATGCATTAGAAAATGTGTAGGTGTTGTTACAACACTGACCCTAACCCTACCTCGGACACTTTTGGAACAGACTTCCAAATCCCTGCTTTAAAAACTGTGTTCAAAAAAGTCCAAAATGACTCCCAATTAGTCAGAATCATGTCAATTACCAGTTCACAGTTATTGTTTAATGCATCTAGAGTGAAAGGGTTTCATTTCTCTGGCATTGCTTTTTTTACAAAATTGCTGCTGGAAAGACATTTCAAATATGCCATTATCGAGTGGTTTTCACGTGAGCATTACACTTACCAGAAAGGCTGAGCCAAAATTGTTCTTTCCTCTAGTTTTACAAATAGAAAAGAACAAAGTTTAGCATGTACATAGTGTGGATTGAGAATTTTGATTTTCGACCATTTTCGACAGCCGCGCGGCTTAGCAAAAACGGTAAAATTGGGTCAAATTTGTTTTTCGAGGAAACAGCAAAACAACACTTTTCCTGCACTGCGAATACATCCTAACGCACAGCAAATGCATTAGAAAATGTGTAGGTGTTGTTCCAACACTAACCCTAACCCTACCTCGGACACTTTTGGAACAGACTTCCAAATCCCTGCTTTAAAAACTGTGTTCAAAAAAGTCCAAAATGACTCCCAATTAGTCAGAATCATGTCAATTACCAGTTCACAGTTATTGTTTAATGCATCTAGAGTGAAAGGGTTTCAATTCTGTGGCATTGCTTTTTTTACAAAACTGCTGCTGGAAAGACATTTCAAATATGCCATTACCGAGTGGTTTTCACGTGAGCATTACACTTACCAGAAAGGCTGGGCCAAAATTGTTCTTTCCTCTAGTTTTACAAATAGAAAAGAAGAAAGTTTAGCATGTTCATAGTGTGGATTGAGAATTTTGATTTTCGACCATTTTCGACAGCCGCGCGGCTTAGCAAAAACTGCAAAATTGGGTCAAATTTGTTTTTCGAGGAAACAGCAAAACAACACTTTTCCTGCACTGCAAATACATCCTAAAGCACAGCAAATGCATTAGAAAATGTGTAGGTGTTGTTCCAACACTAACCCTAACCCTACCTCGGACACTTTTGGAACAGACTTCCAAATCCCTGCTTTAAAAACTGTGTTCAAAAAAGTCCAAAATGACTCCCAATTAGTCAGAATCATGTCAATTAGCAGTTCACAGTTATTGTTTAATGCATCTAGAGTGAAAGGGTTTCAATTCTGTGGCATTGCTTTTTTTACAAAACTGCTGCTGGAAAGACATTTCAAATATGCCATTATCGAGTGGTTTTCACGTGAGCATTACAATTACCAGAATGGCTGGGCCAAAATTGTTCATTCCTCTAGTTTTAAAAACAGAAAAGAAGAAAGTTTAGCATGTTTAAACTGTGGATTGAGAATTTTGATTTTCGACCATTTTCGACAGCCGCGCGGCTTAGCAAAAACGGCAAAATTGGGTCAAATTTGTTTTTCGAGGAAACAGCAAAACAACACTTTTCCTGCACTGCAAATACATCCTAAAGCACAGCAAATGCATTAGAAAATGTGTAGGTGTTGTTCCAACACTAACCCTAACCCTACCTCGGACACTTTTGGAACAGACTTCCAAATCCCTGCTTTAAAAACTGTGTTCAAAAAAGTCCAAAATGACTCCCAATTAGTCAGAATCATGTCAATTACCAGTTCACAGTTATTGTTTAATGCATCTAGAGTGAAAGGGTTTCAATTCTGTGGCATTGCTTTTTTTACAAAACTGCTGCTGGAAAGACATTTCAAATATGCCATTATCGAGAGGTTTTCACGTGAGCATTACAATTACCAGAAAGGTTGGGCCAAAATTGTTCTTTCCTCTATTTTTAAAAATAGAAAACAATAAAGTTTAGCAAGTTCAAAGTGTGGACTGAGAATTTTGATTTCTGACCATTTTCGACAGCTGCGCAGCTTAGCAAAAACGGCAAAATTGGGTCAAATTTGTTTTTCGAGCAAACAGCGAAACAACACTTTTCCTGCACTGCAAATACATCCTAAAGCACAGCAAATGCATTAGAAAATGTGTAGGTGTTGTTCCAACACTAACCCTAACCCTACCTCGGACACTTTTGGAACAGACTTCCAAATCCCTGCTTTAAAAACTGTGTTCAAATAAGTCCAAAATGACTCCCAATTAGTCAGAATCATGTCAATTACCAGTTCACAGTTATTGTTTAATGCATCTAGAGTGAAAGGGTTTCAATTCTGTGGCATTGCTTTTTTTACAAAACTGCTGCTGGAAAGACATTTCAAATATGCCATTATCGAGTGGTTTTCACGTGAGCATTACAATTACCAGAAAGGTTGGGCCAAAATTGTTCTTTCCTCTAGTTTTAAAAACAGAAAAGAAGAAAGTTTAGCATGTTTAAACTGTGGATTGAGAATTTTGATTTTCGACCATTTTCGACAGCCGCGCGGCTTAGCAAAAACGGTAAAATTGGGTCAAATTTGTTTTTCGAGGAAACAGCAATACAACACTTTTCCTACACTGCAAATACATCCTAAAGCACAGCAAATGCATTAGAAAATGTGTAGGTGTTGTTCCAACACTAACCCTAACCCTACCTCGGACACTTTTGGAACAGACTTCCAAATCCCTGCTTTAAAAACTGTGTTCAAATAAGTCCAAAATGACTCCCAATTAGTCAGAATCATGTCAATTACCAGTTCACAGTTATTGTTTAATGCATCTAGAGTGAAAGGGTTTCAATTCTGTGGCATTGCTTTTTTTACAAAACTGCTGCTGGAAAGACATTTCAAATATGCCATTATCGAGTGGTTTTCACGTGAGCATTACACTTACCAGAAAGGCTGAGCCAAAATTGTTCTTTCCTCTAGTTTTACAAATAGAAAAGAACAAAGTTTAGCATGTACATAGTGTGGATTGAGAATTTTGATTTTCGACCATTTTCGACAGCCGCGCGGCTTAGCAAAAACGGTAAAATTGGGTCAAATTTGTTTTTCGAGGAAACAGCAAAACAACACTTTTCCTGCACTGCGAATACATCCTAAAGCACAGCAAATGCATTAGAAAATGTGTAGGTGTTGTTCCAACACTAACCCTAACCCTACCTCGGACACTTTTGGAACAGACTTCCAAATCCCTGCTTTAAAAACTGTGTTCAAATAAGTCCAAAATGACTCCCAATTAGTCAGAATCATGTCAATTACCAGTTCACAGTTATTGTTTAATGCATCTAGAGTGAAAGGGTTTCAATTCTGTGGCATTGCTTTTTTTACAAAACTGCTGCTGGAAAGACATTTCAAATATGCCATTATCGAGAGGTTTTCACGTGAGCATTACAATTACCAGAAAGGTTGGGCCAAAATTGTTCTTTCCTCTATTTTTAAAAATAGAAAACAAGAAAGTTTAGCAAGTTCAAAGTGTGGATTGAGAATTTTGATTTCTGACCATTTTCGACAGCTGCGCAGCTTAGCAAAAACGGCAAAATTGGGTCAAATTTGTTTTTCGAGCAAACAGCGAAACAACACTTTTCCTGCACTGCAAATACATCCTAAAGCACAGCAAATGCATTAGAAAATGTGTAGGTGTTGTTCCAACACTAACCCTAACCCTACCTCGGACACTTTTGGAACAGACTTCCAAATCCCTGCTTTAAAAACTGTGTTCAAATAAGTCCAAAATGACTCCCAATTAGTCAGAATCATGTCAATTACCAGTTCACAGTTATTGTTTAATGCATCTAGAGTGAAAGGGTTTCAATTCTGTGGCATTGCTTTTTTTACAAAACTGCTGCTGGAAAGACATTTCAAATATGCCATTATCGAGAGGTTTTCACGTGAGCATTACAAATACCAGAAAGGTTGGGCCAAAATTGTTCTTTCCTCTATTTTTAAAAATAGAAAACAAGAAAGTTTAGCAAGTTCAAAGTGTGGATTGAGAATTTTGATTTCTGACCATTTTCGACAGCTGCGCAGCTTAGCAAAAACGGCAAAATTGGGTCAAATTTGTTTTTCGAGCAAACAGCGAAACAACACTTTTCCTGCACTGCAAATACATCCTAAAGCACAGCAAATGCATTAGAAAATGTGTAGGTGTTGTTCCAACACTAACCCTAACCCTACCTCGGACACTTTTGGAACAGACTTCCAAATCCCTGCTTTAAAAACTGTGTTCAAATAAGTCCAAAATGACTCCCAATTAGTCAGAATCATGTCAATTACCAGTTCACAGTTATTGTTTAATGCATCTAGAGTGAAAGGGTTTCAATTCTGTGGCATTGCTTTTTTTACAAAACTGCTGCTGGAAAGACATTTCAAATATGCCATTATCGAGAGGTTTTCACGTGAGCATTACAATTACCAGAAAGGTTGGGCCAAAATTGTTCTTTCCTCTATTTTTAAAAATAGAAAACAAGAAAGTTTAGCAAGTTCAAAGTGTGGACTGAGAATTTTGATTTCTGACCATTTTCGACAGCTGCGCAGCTTAGCAAAAACGGCAAAATTGGGTCAAATTTGTTTTTCGAGCAAACAGCGAAACAACACTTTTCCTGCACTGCAAATACATCCTAAAGCACAGCAAATGCATTAGAAAATGTGTAGGTGTTGTTGCAACACTAACCCTAACCCTACCTCGGACACTTTTGGAACAGACTTCCAAATCCCTGCTTTAAAAACTGTGTTCAAATAAGTCCAAAATGACTCCCAATTAGTCAGAATCATGTCAATTACCAGTTCACAGTTATTGTTTAATGCATCTAGAGTGAAAGGGTTTCAATTCTGTGGCATTGCTTTTTTTACAAAACTGCTGCTGGAAAGACATTTCAAATATGCCATTATCGAGTGGTTTTCACGTGAGCATTACAATTACCAGAAAGGCTGGGACAAAATTGTTCTTTCCTCTAGTTTTACAAATAGAAAAGAAGAAAGTTTAGCATGTTCATAGTGTGGATTGAGAATTTTGATTTTCGACCATTTTCGACAACCGCGCGGCTTAGCAAAAACGGCAAAATTGGGTCAAATTTGTTTTTCGAGGAAACAGCAAGACAACACTTTTCCTGCAATGCAAATACATCCTAAAGCACAGCAAATGCATTAGAAAATGTGTAGGTGTTGTTCCAACACTAACCCTAACCCTACCTCGGACACTTTTGGAACAGACTTCCTAATCCCTGCTTTAAAAACTGTGTTCAAAAAAGTCAAAAAATGACTCCCAATTAGTCAGAATCATGTCAATTACCAGTTCACAGTTATTGTTTAATGCATCTAGAGTGAAAGGGTTTCAATTCTGTGGCATTGCTTTTTTTACAAAACTGCTGCTGGAAAGACATTTCAAATATGCCATTATCGAGTGGTTTTCACGTGAGCATTAAAATTACCAGAAAGGCTGGGCCAAAATTGTGCTTTCCTCTATTTTTAAAAATAGAAAACAAGAAAGTTTAGGAAGTTCAAAGTGTGGATTGAGAATTTTGATTTTTGACCATTTTCGACAGCTGCGCGGCTTAGCAAAAACGGCAAAATTGGGTCAAATTTGTTTTTCGAGGAAACAGCAAAAGAACACTTTTCCTGCACTGCAAATACATCCTAAAGCACAGCAAATGCATTAGAAAATGTGTAGGTGTTGTTACAACACTGACCCTAACCCTACCTCGGACACTTTTGGAACAGACTTCCAAATCCCTGCTTTAAAAACTGTGTTCAAAAAAGTCCAAAATGACTCCCAATTAGTCAGAATCATGTCAATTACCAGTTCACAGTTATTGTTTAATGCATCTAGAGTGAAAGGGTTTCATTTCTCTGGCATTGCTTTTTTTACAAAATTGCTGCTGGAAAGACATTTCAAATATGCCATTATCGAGTGGTTTTCACGTGAGCATTACACTTACCAGAAAGGCTGAGCCAAAATTGTTCTTTCCTCTAGTTTTACAAATAGAAAAGAACAAAGTTTAGCATGTACATAGTGTGGATTGAGAATTTTGATTTTCGACCATTTTCGACAGCCGCGCGGCTTAGCAAAAACGGTAAAATTGGGTCAAATTTGTTTTTCGAGGAAACAGCAAAACAACACTTTTCCTGCACTGCGAATACATCCTAACGCACAGCAAATGCATTAGAAAATGTGTAGGTGTTGTTCCAACACTAACCCTAACCCTACCTCGGACACTTTTGGAACAGACTTCCAAATCCCTGCTTTAAAAACTGTGTTCAAAAAAGTCCAAAATGACTCCCAATTAGTCAGAATCATGTCAATTACCAGTTCACAGTTATTGTTTAATGCATCTAGAGTGAAAGGGTTTCAATTCTGTGGCATTGCTTTTTTTACAAAACTGCTGCTGGAAAGACATTTCAAATATGCCATTATCGAGTGGTTTTCACGTGAGCATTACAATTAACAGAAAGGTTGGGCCAAAATTGTTCTTTCCTCTAGTTTTAAAAATAGAAAACAAGAAAGTTTAGCAAGTTCAAAGTGTCGATTGAGAATTTTGATTTCTGACCATTTTCGACAGCTGCGCAGCTTAGCAAAAACGGCAAAATTGGGTCAAATTTGTTTTTCGAGGAAACAGCTAAACAACACTTTTCCTGCACTGCAAATACATCCTAAAGCACAGCAAATGCATTAGAAAATGTGTAGGTGTTGTTCCAACACTAACCCTAACCCTACCTCGGACACTTTTGGAACAGACTTCCAAATCCCTGCTTTAAAAACTGTGCTCAAAAAAGTCCAAAATGACTCCCAATTAGTCAGAATCATGTCAATTACCAGTTCACAGTTATTGTTTAATGCATCTAGAGTGAAAGGGTTTCAATTCTGTGGCATTGCTTTTTTTACAAAACTGCTGCTGGAAAGACATTTCAAATATGCCATTATCGAGTGGTTTTCACGTGAGCATTACAATTACCAGAATGGCTGGGCCAAAATTGTTCATTCCTCTAGTTTTAAAAACAGAAAAGAAGAAAGTTTAGCATGTTTAAACTGTGGATTGAGAATTTTGATTTTCGACCATTTTCGACAGCCGCGCGGCTTAGCAAAAACGGCAAAATTGGGTCAAATTTGTTTTTCGAGGAAACAGCAAAACAACACTTTTCCTGCACTGCAAATACATCCTAAAGCACAGCAAATGCATTAGAAAATGTGTAGGTGTTGTTCCAACACTAACCCTAACCCTACCTCGGACACTTTTGGAACAGACTTCCAAATCCCTGCTTTAAAAACTGTGTTCAAAAAAGTCCAAAATGACTCCCAATTAGTCAGAATCATGTCAATTACCAGTTCACAGTTATTGTTTAATGCATCTAGAGTGAAAGGGTTTCAATTCTGTGGCATTGCTTTTTTTACAAAACTGCTGCTGGAAAGACTTTTCAAATATGCCATTATCGAGAGGTTTTCACGTGAGCATTACAATTACCAGAAAGGTTGGGCCAAAATTGTTCTTTCCTCTATTTTTAAAAATAGAAAACAATAAAGTTTAGCAAGTTCAAAGTGTGGACTGAGAATTTTGATTTCTGACCATTTTCGACAGCTGCGCAGCTTAGCAAAAACGGCAAAATTGGGTCAAATTTGTTTTTCGAGCAAACAGCGAAACAACACTTTTCCTGCACTGCAAATACATCCTAAAGCACAGCAAATGCATTAGAAAATGTGTAGGTGTTGTTCCAACACTAACCCTAACCCTACCTCGGACACTTTTGGAACAGACTTCCAAATCCCTGCTTTAAAAACTGTGTTCAAATAAGTCCAAAATGACTCCCAATTAGTCAGAATCATGTCAATTACCAGTTCACAGTTATTGTTTAATGCATCTAGAGTGAAAGGGTTTCAATTCTGTGGCATTGCTTTTTTTACAAAACTGCTGCTGGAAAGACATTTCAAATATGCCATTATCGAGTGGTTTTCACGTGAGCATTACAATTACCAGAAAGGCTGGGACAAAATTGTTCTTTCCTCTAGTTTTACAAATAGAAAAGAAGAAAGTTTAGCATGTTCATAGTGTGGATTGAGAATTTTGATTTTCGACCATTTTCGACAACCGCGCGGCTTAGCAAAAACGGCAAAATTGGGTCAAATTTGTTTTTCGAGGAAACAGCAAAACAACACTTTTCCTGCAATGCAAATACATCCTAAAGCACAGCAAATGCATTAGAAAATGTGTAGGTGTTGTTCCAACACTAACCCTAACCCTACCTCGGACACTTTTGGAACAGACTTCCTAATCCCTGCTTTAAAAACTGTGTTCAAAAAAGTCAAAAAATGATTCCCAATTAGTCAGAATCATGTCAATTACCAGTTCACAGTTATTGTTTAATGCATCTAGAGTGAAAGGGTTTCAATTCTGTGGCATTGCTTTTTTTACAAAACTGCTGCTGGAAAGACATTTCAAATATGCCATTATCGAGTGGTTTTCACGTGAGCATTAAAATTACCAGAAAGGCTGGGCCAAAATTGTGCTTTCCTCTATTTTTAAAAATAGAAAACAAGAAAGTTTAGGAAGTTCATAGTGTGGATTGAGAATTTTGATTTTCGACCATTTTCGACAGCCGCGCGGCTTAGCAAAAACTGCAAAATTGGGTCAAATTTGTTTTTCGAGGAAACAGCAAAACAACACTTTTCCTGCACTGCAAATACATCCTAAAGCACAGCAAATGCATTAGAAAATGTGTAGGTGTTGTTCCAACACTAACCCTAACCCTACCTCGGACACTTTTGGAACAGACTTCCAAATCCCTGCTTTAAAAACTGTGTTCAAAAAAGTCCAAAATGACTCCCAATTAGTCAGAATCATGTCAATTAGCAGTTCACAGTTATTGTTTAATGCATCTAGAGTGAAAGGGTTTCAATTCTGTGGCATTGCTTTTTTTACAAAACTGCTGCTGGAAAGACATTTCAAATATGCCATTATCGAGTGGTTTTCACGTGAGCATTACAATTACCAGAATGGCTGGGCCAAAATTGTTCATTCCTCTAGTTTTAAAAACAGAAAAGAAGAAAGTTTAGCATGTTTAAACTGTGGATTGAGAATTTTGATTTTCGACCATTTTCGACAGCCGCGCGGCTTAGCAAAAACGGCAAAATTGGGTCAAATTTGTTTTTCGAGGAAACAGCAAAACAACACTTTTCCTGCACTGCAAATACATCCTAAAGCACAGCAAATGCATTAGAAAATGTGTAGGTGTTGTTCCAACACTAACCCTAACCCTACCTCGGACACTTTTGGAACAGACTTCCAAATCCCTGCTTTAAAAACTGTGTTCAAAAAAGTCCAAAATGACTCCCAGTTAGTCAGAATCATGTCAATTACCAGTTCACAGTTATTGTTTAATGCATCTAGAGTGAAAGGGTTTCAATTCTGTGGCATTGCTTTTTTTACAAAACTGCTGCTGGAAAGACACTTCAAATATGCCATTATCGAGAGGTTTTCACGTGAGCATTACAATTACCAGAAAGGTTGGGCCAAAATTGTTCTTTCCTCTATTTTTAAAAATAGAAAACAAGAAAGTTTAGCAAGTTCAAAGTGTGAATTGAGAATTTTGATTTCTGACCATTTTCGACAGCTGCGCAGCTTAGCAAAAACGGCAAAATTGGGTCAAATTTGTTTTTCGAGCAAACAGCGAAACAACACTTTTCCTGCACTGCAAACACATCCTAAAGCACAGCAAATGCATTAGAAAATGTGTAGGTGTTGTTCCAACACTAACCATAACCCTACCTCGGACACTTCTGGAACAGACTTCCAAATCCCTGCTTTAAAAACTGTGTTCAAAAAAGTCCAAAATGACTCCCAATTAGTCAGAATCATGTCAATTACTAGTTCACAGTTATTGTTTAATGCATCTAGAGTGAAAGGGTTTCAATTCTGTGGCATTGCTTTTTTTACAAAACTGCTGCTGGAAAGACATTTCAAATATGCCATTATCGAGTGGTTTTCACGTGAGCATTACAATTACCAGAAAGGCTGGGCCAAAATTGTTCTTTCCTCTATTTTACAAATAGAAAAGAAGAAAGTTTAGCATGTTCATAGTGTGGATTGAGAATTTTGATTTTCGACCATTTTCGACAGCCGCGCGGCTTAGCAAAAACAGCAAAATTGGGTCAAATTTGTTTTTCGAGGAAACAGCAAAACAACACTTTTCCTACACTGCAAATACATCCTAAAGCACAGCAAATGCATTAGAAAATGTGTAGGTGTTGTTCCAACACTAACCCTAACCCTACCTCGGACACTTTTGGAACAGACTTCCAAATCCCTGCTTTAAAAACTGTGTTCAAAAAAGTCCAAAATGACTCCCAAGTAGTCAGAATCATGTCAATTACCAGTTCACAGTTATTGTTTAATGCATCTAGAGTGAAAGGGTTTCAATTCTGTGGCATTGCTTTTTTTACAAAACTGCTGCTGGAAAGACATTTCAAATATGCCATTATCGAGTGGTTTTCACGTGAGCATTAATATTACCAGAAAGGCTGGGCCAAAATTGTGCTTTCCTCTATTTTTAAAAATAGAAAACAAGAAAGTTTAGGAAGTTCAAAGTGTGGATTGAGAATTTTGATTTTTGACCATTTTCGACAGCTGCGCGGCTTAGCAAAAACGGCAATATTGGGTCAAATTTGTTTTTCGAGGAAACAGCAAAACAACACTTTTCCTGCACTGCAAATACATCCTAAAGCACAGCAAATGCATTAGAAAATGTGTAGGTGTTGTTCCAACACTAACCCTAACCCTACCTCGGACACTTTTGGAACAGACTTCCAAATCCCTGCTTTAAAAACTGTGTTAAAAAAAGTCCAAAATGACTCCCAATTAGTCAGAATCATGTCAATTACCACTTCACAGTTATTGTTTAATGCATCTAGAGTGAAAGGGTTTCAATTCTGTGGCATTGCTTTTTTTACAAAACTGCTGCTGGAAAGACATTTCAAATATGCCATTATCGAGTGGTTTTCACGTGAGCATTACAATTACCAGAAAGGTTGGGCCAAAATTGTTCTTTCCTCTAGTTTTAAAAACAGAAAAGATGAAAGTTTAGCATTTTCATAGTGTGGATTGAGAATTTTGATTTTCGACCATTTTCGACAGCCGCGCGGCTTAGCAAAAACGGCAAAATTGGGTCAAATTTGTTTTTCGAGCAAACAGCGAAACAACACTTTTCCTGCACTGCAAATACATCCTAAAGCACAGGAAATGCATTAGAAAATGTGTAGGTGTTGTTCCAACACTAACCCTAACCCTACCTCGGACACTTTTGGAACAGACTTCCAAATCCCTGCTTTAAAAACTGTGTTCAAAAAAGTCCAAAATGACTCCCAAGTAGTCAGAATCATGTCAATTACCAGTTCACAGTTATTGTTTAATGCATCTAGAGTGAAAGGGTTTCAATTCTGTGGCATTGCTTTTTTTACAAAACTGCTGCTGGAAAGACATTTCAAATATGCCATTATCGAGTGGTTTTCACGTGAGCATTACAATTACCAGAAAGGTTGGGCCAAAATTGTTCTTTCCTCTAGTTTTAAAAACAGAAAAGAAGAACGTTTAGCATGTTTAAACTGTGGATTGAGAATTTTGATTTTTGACCATTTTCGACAGCTGCGCGGCTTAGCAAAAACGGCAAAATTGGGTCAAATTTGTTTTTCGAGGAAACAGCAAAACAACACTTTTCCTGCACTGCAAATACATCCTAAAGCACAGCAAATGCATTAGAAAATGTGTAGGTGTTGTTCCAACACTAACCATAACCCTACCTCGGACACTTCTGGAACAGACTTCCAAATCCCTGCTTTAAAAACTGTTCAAAAAAGTCCAAAATGACTCCCAATTAGTCAGAATCATGTCAATTACTAGTTCACAGTTATTGTTTAATGCATCTAGAGTGAAAGGGTTTCAATTCTGTGGCATTGCTTTTTTTACAAAACTGCTGCTGGAAAGACATTTCAAATATGCCATTATCGAGTGGTTTTCACGTGAGCATTACAATTACCAGAAAGGCTGGGCCAAAATTGTTCTTTCCTCTATTTTACAAATAGAAAAGAAGAAAGTTTAGCATGTTCATAGTGTGGATTGAGAATTTTGATTTTCGACCATTTTCGACAGCCGCGCGGCTTAGTAAAAACGGCAAAATTGGGTCAAATTTGTTTTTCGAGGAAACAGCAAAACAACACTTTTCCTACACTGCAAATACATCCTAAAGCACAGCAAATGCATTAGAAAATGTGTAGGTGTTGTTCCAACACTAACCCTAACCCTACCTCGGACACTTTTGGAACAGACTTCCAAATCCCTGCTTTAAAAACTGTGTTCAAAAAAGTCCAAAATGACTCCCAAGTAGTCAGAATCATGTCAATTACCAGTTCACAGTTATTGTTTAATGCATCTAGAGTGAAAGGGTTTCAATTCTGTGGCATTGCTTTTTTTACAAAACTGCTGCTGGAAAGACATTTCAAATATGCCATTATCGAGTGGTTTTCACGTGAGCATTAATATTACCAGAAAGGCTGGGCCAAAATTGTGCTTTCCTCTATTTTTAAAAATAGAAAACAAGAAAGTTTAGGAAGTTCAAAGTGTGGATTGAGAATTTTGATTTTTGACCATTTTCGACAGCTGCGCGGCTTAGCAAAAACGGCAATATTGGGTCAAATTTGTTTTTCGAGGAAACAGCAAAACAACACTTTTCCTGCACTGCAAATACATCCTAAAGCACAGCAAATGCATTAGAAAATGTGTAGGTGTTGTTCCAACACTAACCCTAACCCTACCTCGGACACTTTTGGAACAGACTTCCAAATCCCTGCTTTAAAAACTGTGTTAAAAAAAGTCCAAAATGACTCCCAATTAGTCAGAATCATGTCAATTACCACTTCACAGTTATTGTTTAATGCATCTAGAGTGAAAGGGTTTCAATTCTGTGGCATTGCTTTTTTTACAAAACTGCTGCTGGAAAGACATTTCAAATATGCCATTATCGAGTGGTTTTCACGTGAGCATTACAATTACCAGAAAGGTTGGGCCAAAATTGTTCTTTCCTCTAGTTTTAAAAACAGAAAAGATGAAAGTTTAGCATTTTCATAGTGTGGATTGAGAATTTTGATTTTCGACCATTTTCGACAGCCGCGCGGCTTAGCAAAAACGGCAAAATTGGGTCAAATTTGTTTTTCGAGCAAACAGCGAAACAACACTTTTCCTGCACTGCAAATACATCCTAAAGCACAGGAAATGCATTAGAAAATGTGTAGGTGTTGTTCCAACACTAACCCTAACCCTACCTCGGACACTTTTGGAACAGACTTCCAAATCCCTGCTTTAAAAACTGTGTTCAAAAAAGTCCAAAATGACTCCCAAGTAGTCAGAATCATGTCAATTACCAGTTCACAGTTATTGTTTAATGCATCTAGAGTGAAAGGGTTTCAATTCTGTGGCATTGCTTTTTTTACAAAACTGCTGCTGGAAAGACATTTCAAATATGCCATTATCGAGTGGTTTTCACGTGAGCATTACAATTACCAGAAAGGTTGGGCCAAAATTGTTCTTTCCTCTAGTTTTAAAAACAGAAAAGAAGAACGTTTAGCATGTTTAAACTGTGGATTGAGAATTTTGATTTTTGACCATTTTCGACAGCTGCGCGGCTTAGCAAAAACGGCAAAATTGGGTCAAATTTGTTTTTCGAGGAAACAGCAAAACAACACTTTTCCTGCACTGCAAATACATCCTAAAGCACAGCAAATGCATTAGAAAATGTGTAGGTGTTGTTCCAACACTAACCATAACCCTACCTCGGACACTTCTGGAACAGACTTCCAAATCCCTGCTTTAAAAACTGTTCAAAAAAGTCCAAAATGACTCCCAATTAGTCAGAATCATGTCAATTACTAGTTCACAGTTATTGTTTAATGCATCTAGAGTGAAAGGGTTTCAATTCTGTGGCATTGCTTTTTTTACAAAACTGCTGCTGGAAAGACATTTCAAATATGCCATTATCGAGTGGTTTTCACGTGAGCATTACAATTACCAGAAAGGCTGGGCCAAAATTGTTCTTTCCTCTATTTTACAAATAGAAAAGAAGAAAGTTTAGCATGTTCATAGTGTGGATTGAGAATTTTGATTTTCGACCATTTTCGACAGCCGCGCGGCTTAGTAAAAACGGCAAAATTGGGTCAAATTTGTTTTTCGAGGAAACAGCAAAACAACACTTTTCCTACACTGCAAATACATCCTAAAGCACAGCAAATGCATTAGAAAATGTGTAGGTGTTGTTCCAACACTAACCCTAACCCTACCTCGGACACTTTTGGAACAGACTTCCAAATCCCTGCTTTAAAAACTGTGTTCAAAAAAGTCCAAAATGACTCCCAAGTAGTCAGAATCATGTCAATTACCAGTTCACAGTTATTGTTTAATGCATCTAGAGTGAAAGGGTTTCAATTCTGTGGCATTGCTTTTTTTACAAAACTGCTGCTGGAAAGACATTTCAAATATGCCATTATCGAGTGGTTTTCACGTGAGCATTAATATTACCAGAAAGGCTGGGCCAAAATTGTGCTTTCCTCTATTTTTAAAAATAGAAAACAAGAAAGTTTAGGAAGTTCAAAGTGTGGATTGAGAATTTTGATTTTTGACCATTTTCGACAGCTGCGCGGCTTAGCAAAAACGGCAATATTGGGTCAAATTTGTTTTTCGAGGAAACAGCAAAACAACACTTTTCCTGCACTGCAAATACATCCTAAAGCACAGCAAATGCATTAGAAAATGTGTAGGTGTTGTTCCAACACTAACCCTAACCCTACCTCGGACACTTTTGGAACAGACTTCCAAATCCCTGCTTTAAAAACTGTGTTAAAAAAAGTCCAAAATGACTCCCAATTAGTCAGAATCATGTCAATTACCACTTCACAGTTATTGTTTAATGCATCTAGAGTGAAAGGGTTTCAATTCTGTGGCATTGCTTTTTTTACAAAACTGCTGCTGGAAAGACATTTCAAATATGCCATTATCGAGTGGTTTTCACGTGAGCATTACAATTACCAGAAAGGTTGGGCCAAAATTGTTCTTTCCTCTAGTTTTAAAAACAGAAAAGATGAAAGTTTAGCATTTTCATAGTGTGGATTGAGAATTTTGATTTTCGACCATTTTCGACAGCCGCGCGGCTTAGCAAAAACGGCAAAATTGGGTCAAATTTGTTTTTCGAGCAAACAGCGAAACAACACTTTTCCTGCACTGCAAATACATCCTAAAGCACAGGAAATGCATTAGAAAATGTGTAGGTGTTGTTCCAACACTAACCCTAACCCTACCTCGGACACTTTTGGAACAGACTTCCAAATCCCTGCTTTAAAAACTGTGTTCAAAAAAGTCCAAAATGACTCCCAAGTAGTCAGAATCATGTCAATTACCAGTTCACAGTTATTGTTTAATGCATCTAGAGTGAAAGGGTTTCAATTCTGTGGCATTGCTTTTTTTACAAAACTGCTGCTGGAAAGACATTTCAAATATGCCATTATCGAGTGGTTTTCACGTGAGCATTACAATTACCAGAAAGGTTGGGCCAAAATTGTTCTTTCCTCTAGTTTTAAAAACAGAAAAGAAGAACGTTTAGCATGTTTAAACTGTGGATTGAGAATTTTGATTTTTGACCATTTTCGACAGCTGCGCGGCTTAGCAAAAACGGCAAAATTGGGTCAAATTTGTTTTTCGAGGAAACAGCAAAACAACACTTTTCCTGCACTGCAAATACATCCTAAAGCACAGCAAATGCATTAGAAAATGTGTAGGTGTTGTTCCAACACTAACCATAACCCTACCTCGGACACTTCTGGAACAGACTTCCAAATCCCTGCTTTAAAAATTGTTCAAAAAAGTCCAAAATGACTCCCAATTAGTCAGAATCATGTCAATTACTAGTTCACAGTTATTGTTTAATACATCTAGAGTGAAAGGGTTTCAATTCTGTGGCATTGCTTTTTTTACAAAACTGCTGCTGGAAAGACATTTCAAATATGCCATTATCGCGTGGTTTTCACGTGAGCATTACAATTACCAGAAAGGTTGGGCCAAAATTGTTCTTTCCTCTAGTTTTAAAAACAGAAAAGAAGAAAGTTTAGCATGTTTAAACTGTGGATTGAGAATTTTGATTTTCGACCATTTTCGACAGCCGCGCGGCTTAGCAAAAACGGCAAAATTGGGTCAAATTTGTTTTTCGAGGAAACAGCAAAACAACACTTTTCCTGCACTGCAAATACATCCTAAAGCACAGCAAATGCATTAGAAAATGTGTAGGTGTTGTTCCAACACTAACCCTAACCCTACCTCGGACACTTTTGGAACAGACTTCCAAATCCCTGCTTTAAAAACTGTGTTCAAAAAAGTCCAAAATGACTCCCAATTAGTCAGAATCATGTCAATTAGCAGTTCACAGTTATTGTTTAATGCATCTAGAGTGAAAGGGTTTCAATTCTGTGGCATTGCTTTTTTTACAAAACTGCTGCTGGAAAGACATTTCAAATATGCCATTATCGAGTGGTTTTCACGTGAGCATTAAAATTACCAGAAAGGCTGGGCCAAAATTGTGCTTTCCTCTATTTTTAAAAATAGAAAACAAGAAAGTTTAGGAAGTTCATAGTGTGGATTGAGAATTTTGATTTTCGACCATTTTCGACAGCCGCGCGGCTTAGCAAAAACGGCAAAATTGGGTCAAATTTGTTTTTCGAGCAAACAGCGAAACAACACTTTTCCTGCACTGCAAACACATCCTAAAGCACAGCAAATGCATTAGAAAATGTGTAGGTGTTGTTCCAACACTAACCATAACCCTACCTCGGACACTTCTGGAACAGACTTCCAAATCCCTGCTTTAAAAACTGTTCAAAAAAGTCCAAAATGACTCCCAATTAGTCAGAATCATGTCAATTACTAGTTCACAGTTATTGTTTAATGCATCTAGAGTGAAAGGGTTTCAATTCTGTGGCATTGCTTTTTTTACAAAACTGCTGCTGGAAAGACATTTCAAATATGCCATTATCGAGTGGTTTTCACGTGAGCATTACAATTACCAGAAAGGCTGGGCCAAAATTGTTCTTTCCTCTATTTTACAAATAGAAAAGAAGAAAGTTTAGCATGTTCATAGTGTGGATTGAGAATTTTGATTTTCGACCATTTTCCACAGCCGCGCGGCTTAGCAAAAACAGCAAAATTGGGTCAAATTTGTTTTTCGAGGAAACAGCAAAACAACACTTTTCCTACACTGCAAATACATCCTAAAGCACAGCAAATGCATTAGAAAATGTGTAGGTGTTGTTCCAACACTAACCCTAACCCTACCTCGGACACTTTTGGAACAGACTTCCAAATCCCTGCTTTAAAAACTGTGTTCAAAAAAGTCCAAAATGACTCCCAAGTAGTCAGAATCATGTCAATTACCAGTTCACAGTTATTGTTTAATGCATCTAGAGTGAAAGGGTTTCAATTCTGTGGCATTGCTTTTTTTACAAAACTGCTGCTGGAAAGACATTTCAAATATGCCATTATCGAGTGGTTTTCACGTGAGCATTAATATTACCAGAAAGGCTGGGCCAAAATTGTGCTTTCCTCTATTTTTAAAAATAGAAAACAAGAAAGTTTAGGAAGTTCAAAGTGTGGATTGAGAATTTTGATTTTTGACCATTTTCGACAGCTGCGCGGCTTAGCAAAAACGGCAATATTGGGTCAAATTTGTTTTTCGAGGAAACAGCAAAACAACACTTTTCCTGCACTGCAAATACATCCTAAAGCACAGCAAATGCATTAGAAAATGTGTACAGATGCAGCCATTCAAAGTGCGCGTTACAGACACGTACCGCAGGTGACGTCGCTCAGTATGACGCAAGATGACGCGGGGCACCGCAGTACGTGATTGGTTGACCGACAGGGGCACTCGTGGTCCGTTGGTCTGTCGTAGAAAGACAGTAAACGTCTTTGCTGTGCCCGTTGTAGGTATTGAATTTTACCACTGAAGGGAAATCTTAGTAGCTGAGCATAAAAAGAATAGGAGCATACTGTAACGCGTGTGAAGGTCATAAACGATATTAATTTTGGAACATAAACATACAGTGTATAGCTGGTCTTGGTACTTTAAAGAAAAAAATACACACCAGTATTCCATTTCTCCCTAAACATTTTAAGCTTCGAAGTCTTTAACTAACGCGATACCGGAGTCAACAAGCATACTTTTAGAATTTGATTAAAAGGGAATATAATATGGAATCGCGTATCTAAAGAATTTAATAATGGTATTCGTGTGCTGCGACAGGGCTGTGTAGGGCTGTTTCGCCTGCCTGTTCATGTGAGCTGTCTTGTAGACGTGACTACCAGCTGACAGGTTGTGTTTTCGAATCCAGCTGGTGCTGGTCTTTTCTTTTAACAAACATTTCTTCGAAAAAATAGAATAGCGATATTATGGACAATCAATTGACTTTTATATTTCAAAATATCGCAACATGATCGATATTTGCGATATTTTGAACATATCTTCCCTTCTGACAGCGGTGCCTGCTTCTATTGTGTGTGTGTGTGCAACAGAGTAAATTTTTAATAGCGTTTTAAGCGAATAGGTAATTAGATTGCTCGTAAACCTAATCGCTTTTTCTACATAAACACAGCATGATTACTCTCTGAAAATGCTTTTCCTTTATTTTTAAAGTAGGCTCAGATTTCAACTATAGATCGTATTATTATAAACTTTCTTGGAAAAATGTATTTTATGTAAACCATGTTTGCTATTAATTCATTTAGGGCTAAAATACGTTCATTGTCTTCCAATCGAGTCGAGTTGACATTGGAAGCCTGCCACACCCGGACTGTTAAACCAACGCATTAGCACGTCAAAGCCCATTGAGGGTATTGAGCCAGTATTGGCTTTAGTATTCCCCCCCTCTCCCCTCAATTCAATTCAATTCAAGGTGTTTTATTTGCATGACAGATGGGTACAAGCAGTGTTGGGTATGTATATTGTAACGCTTACGGCAGACAGGCACTGTGTAACAGCCGGCGCACCAGAGCAGCGCACCGAGGGAGCGTCTGCATTTATAACTTGGTTTTTAAAATTAGTCAAGCAATATGAAGCATCTTCTTTTACTTTTGAGTCCCTTAAATACATTGAACACAGCTTTCTCACCACTTAAGATTGCTCTTGATACCATCCTTACACAAAGCAGAAGGGAGATTTTAGTGCCTGAGCATAAAAAGAATAGGAGCATACTGCAACGCGTGTGAAGTCCATAAACGATATTAATTTTGGAACTTAAACGTTCAGTATATGGCTGGTCTCGGTACTTTAAAGAAAACATACACACCAGTATTCCATTTCTCCCTAAACATTTTAAGCATCGAAGTCTTTAAGTAACGCGATACCGGAGTCAACAAGCATACTTTTAGAATTTGATTAAAAGGGAATATAATATGGAATCGCGTATCTCAAGAAATTAATATGCAATAACTGAGTCAAGGGACTCAGAGGATCCAAGGCTAGACTGAGTATAATAGGCTTCGGGCTTCTATTGTGACATCTACTGTAAATTACAGAAATGTTAAAAGTAAACAAAATAAAGTAACTAAAATGTGGTCTAAAATCACCCCTTTAGACACCCCTTTTACTTCACTGGTGTCAGATATGAAAGGCAATAGTCTCCCGTTCTGTCTGCTGTGTGTTGCAGCAGAGGGACTCCCTGCCGCTGAAAGGGGCAGAGTAACTTGCATGCCCTCTAGTACAGTTTACACATGCACGACTTTAAAAGCTAGCAAGACAGGTTTCGATTCACATTAGCTGGCGAGCCTTGTTAAAAAAACGAATGATAATGTAACATGCCACTGTTCATGAACAAAGTTATACTGAGATTTCCTAAGATACGCGATTAAAAAATAAATAAATAAAAATTTGAATCTCCCGCGGAACACATTCCATAAGAATCAGTGGTTTTACAGTATATATCGCCTTTAAAGGTGGCTTCTCAAAACGCTTTACGGGATAAAAACAACCAGAACAGCAGCAACAACAATATTGTATTTCGTTGCACTTTGAAAACCAAGTAATAACTTAACTATACAGTACGTGCAAACGTTTCGTATGTTGCTGTCGTGAATGTCTGCGTACCCATAAGTATCTTATTTGCCTTGAGTCTGTCTACAGTATCTCTGTCCCACTACCCCCATCTCTCCCTCAATTCAATTCAAGGTGTTTTATTTGCATGACAGATGGGTACAATTCTTGTTGGGAATGTATACTTTGATATTTACACCCGGCGCGGCACCGAGGGAGCGTCTGCATTTATAACTTGGTTTTTAAAATTAGTCAAGCAATATGAAGCATCTTCTTTTACATTTGAGTCCCTTAAATACATTGAACACAGCTTTCTCACCACTTAAGATTGCTCTTGATACCATCCTTACACAAAGCAGAAGGGAGATTTTAGTGCCTGAGCATAAAAAGAATAGGAGCATACTGCAACGCGTGTGAAGTCCATAAACGATATTAATTTTGGAACTTAAACGTTCAGTATATGGCTGGTCTCGGTACTTTAAAGAAAACATACACACCAGTATTCCATTTCTCCCTAAACATTTTAAGCATCGAAGTCTTTAAGTAACGCGATACCGGAGTCAACAAGCATACTTTTAGAATTTGATTAAAAGGGAATATAATATGGAATCGCGTATCTCAAGAAATTAATATGCAATAACTGAGTCAAGGGACTCAGAGGATCCAAGGCTAGACTGAGTATAATAGGCTTCGGGCTTCTATTGTGACATCTACTGTAAATTACAGAAATGTTAAAAGTAAACAAAATAAAGTAACTAAAATGTGGTCTAAAATCACCCCTTTAGACACCCCTTTTACTTCACTGGTGTCAGATATGAAAGGCAATAGTCTCCCGTTCTGTCTGCTGTGTGTTGCAGCAGAGGGACTCCCTGCCGCTGAAAGGGGCAGAGTAACTTGCATGCCCTCTAGTACAGTTTACACATGCACGACTTTAAAAGCTAGCAAGACAGGTTTCGATTCACATTAGCTGGCGAGCCTTGTTAAAAAAACGAATGATAATGTAACATGCCACTGTTCATGAACAAAGTTATACTGAGATTTCCTAAGATACGCGATTAAAAAATAAATAAATACAAATTTGAATCTCCTGCGGAGCACATTCCATAAGAATCAGTGGTTTTACAGTATATATCGCCTTTAAAGGTGGCTTCTCAAAACGCTTTACGGGATAAAAACAACCAGAACAGCAGCAACAACAATATTGTATTTCGTTGCACTTTGAAAACCAAGTAATAACTTAACTATACAGTACGTGCAAACGTTTCGTATGTTGCTGTCGTGAATGCCTGCGTACCCATAAGTATCTTATTTGCCTTGAGTCTGTCTACAGTATCTCTGTCCCACTACCCCCATCTCTCCCTCAATTCAATTCAAGGTGTTTTATTTGTTTGACAGATGGGTACAATTCTTGTTGGGAATGTATACTTTGATATTTACACCCGGCGCGGCACCGAGGGAGCGTCTGCATTTATAACTTGGTTTTTAAAATTAGTCACGCAATATGAAGCATCTTCTTTTACTTCTGAGTCCCTTAAATACATTGAACACAGCTTTCTCACCATCCTTACACAAAGCAGAAACTGTCCGATGACTCACAGTACAAGTGGAAAGATTACAGATTTTAATCGTCTTTAATTTTGTCTTTAATTTTGCCTGTGGAGTGTATCTTATTAAGCTCTAAATTGCATTTTGAGCGCGGTTTTTTACTTTTTTTTAATTGCATTTTGGGCGCGGACAGCACATACAAGGGTTAATGAACTGCGCCAAGAAATTTAAAATAGTATTCTTTAGGTGTGAGGGTAGGAGTGGACCGCAGCAGGCATAATCAGCAAACCAGGAAAACAAAGAACAGGACAGGTGAGATGTGTATCCAGAAAGCGAGTGATCAGAAAAAGGAAATGGAAAACGCAGAAAAAGAAAACGCTTTACAGGATAAAAACAATAACAACAGTAGTGGCTGGGCAAACGATTTTTTTTATCGAAATACAAATTGAGATACTGTACTGTATAATGATGTGCATGAACAAAGGTATACTGCAATTTTCCTTAGATACGCGATTAATGCTTCGTAGGAGGAGGCGGTCTTTTCCTCTTGTCTAACAGTTTGTCCACAAACAAAACATTCCTGATAAACAAAAGGAATTGAAAAAAAACAATTTTGTCAATGAAAACCGGTGTGTGTGTCTCTCCCTGCTGGATGTTCCTCTCACAAACTGCTGAATGAATAAAATAATTTTATTGAAAATGCGTTTGCGATTGTCTGGTATTTAATCTGGTCCCTTTTAACTGTTTTTCGATCTACTGTATTGCTTTGAGATGCCACTTTTAAAGGCGATATGTAAAATAAAGTTTTTTTTATTATTGTTATAGAGAAACATGATCAGATTTTCCCTGGTTCAGAAAAAAGATCTAAAGTGCTACACATAACTTTCTTAATTCGATGTATTTAAAGCAGTGAACTACTGTAGGTGTCACATAACATTCAGAAATACAATCACGTATTTGACAAATAAAAACGATTATAATCTAATCCTTCCACGTTTGATCCCAAAATCCCAAGAAATATAAATCTTGACGGGTAGAAAGCTATGCTGAAAGTTTATTAAGATGCTTAGAAGACAAAGATACTGTATCAATTTATGTTGCATTAGCCTGATTATGATTAAAAAACACATATAATTAAACACGCGTTTGCGATTTAAATCAGAACACGATTTAAATCAATATCGATTCCATATTATATTAGCAGAAAAGCTTAAAACTACCACTTTTTCACACGCTATTTCACATGCTAGTTAAATACTTCGATGCTTAAAATCGTTAGGGAGAAATGGAATACCGGTGTGTATTTTTCCTTTAAAGTGCCGAATCCTGGAATCTGACTGGCTGACACCCCTCTGAAGTGGTTCCATAAAATCTGGTATACGGAAAAGAAAGCGTTGATAAATACAAGTGTCTTTTAATACACTCTTTGCTGTGCTCTTGAGGATCCTTGTGATATTTTAAGCTCTAGTTGAATGATAAGTGTCGCATTTTAAATCATTTTCGTAGTTAGAAATTATGAAACGCCCTGTTAAAAGCAAGGAAGTTTTTATGCCCGTTGAAGTAAAACAAAATGCCTGACAAAGTATGGCTTGGACAGATTCCAAGTGCTTGTACAAATGTGCTAAAGAAATTATACTTTGAGTATACAGCTTGTCTAAAGTCATCCATTATTAATACTATTAGTAATATCTTCAGTAAAGGCTTTGATGCATAAATATTTATGATAAAGGTAGGCTGTGTACTTTTGTCCAACTGAGCAATCTTGCTTTCATAAAATATACCAACATTTTAATGACTGATGATTAACATGCTGTAATACACAGTTCAAAATTAAAGGCTCAAATGCTGTACATGAGAGGTTAAGCTCCCCCTGGCGGTTTTACAAGGCGACGCCGGAAAGGGTTTCAATTCTGTGGCATTGCTTTTTTTACAAAACTGCTGCTGGAAAGACATTTCAAATATGCCATTATCGAGTGGTTTTCACGTGAGCATTACAATTACCAGAAAGGTTGGGCCAAAATTGTTCTTTCCTCTAGTTTTAAAAACAGAAAAGATGAAAGTTTAGCATTTTCATAGTGTGGATTGAGAATTTTGATTTTCGACCATTTTCGACAGCCGCGCGGCTTAGCAAAAACGGCAAAATTGGGTCAAATTTGTTTTTCGAGCAAACAGCGAAACAACACTTTTCCTGCACTGCAAATACATCCTAAACCACAGGAAATGCATTAGAAAATGTGTAGGTGTTGTTCCAACACTAACCCTAACCCTACCTCGGACACTTTTGGAACAGACTTCCAAATCCCTGCTTTAAAAACTGTGTTCAAAAAAGTCCAAAATGACTCCCAAGTAGTCAGAATCATGTCAATTACCAGTTCACAGTTATTGTTTAATGCATCTAGAGTGAAAGGGTTTCAATTCTGTGGCATTGCTTTTTTTACAAAACTGCTGCTGGAAAGACATTTCAAATATGCCATTATCGAGTGGTTTTCACGTGAGCATTACAATTACCAGAAAGGTTGGGCCAAAATTGTTCTTTCCTCTAGTTTTAAAAACAGAAAAGAAGAACGTTTAGCATGTTTAAACTGTGGATTGAGAATTTTGATTTTTGACCATTTTCGACAGCTGCGCGGCTTAGCAAAAACGGCAAAATTGGGTCAAATTTGTTTTTCGAGGAAACAGCAAAACAACACTTTTCCTGCACTGCAAATACATCCTAAAGCACAGCAAATGCATTAGAAAATGTGTAGGTGTTGTTCCAACACTAACCATAACCCTACCTCGGACACTTCTGGAACAGACTTCCAAATCCCTGCTTTAAAAACTGTTAAAAAAAGTCCAAAATGACTCCCAATTAGTCAGAATCATGTCAATTACTAGTTCACAGTTATTGTTTAATACATCTAGAGTGAAAGGGTTTCAATTCTGTGGCATTGCTTTTTTTACAAAACTGCTGCTGGAAAGACATTTCAAATATGCCATTATCGCGTGGTTTTCACGTGAGCATTACAATTACCAGAAAGGTTGGGCCAAAATTGTTCTTTCCTCTAGTTTTAAAAACAGAAAAGAAGAAAGTTTAGCATGTTTAAACTGTGGATTGAGAATTTTGATTTTCGACCATTTTCGACAGCCGCGCGGCTTAGCAAAAACGGCAAAATTGGGTCAAATTTGTTTTTCGAGGAAACAGCAAAACAACACTTTTCCTGCACTGCAAATACATCCTAAAGCACAGCAAATGCATTAGAAAATGTGTAGGTGTTGTTCCAACACTAACCCTAACCCTACCTCGGACACTTTTGGAACAGACTTCCAAATCCCTGCTTTAAAAACTGTGTTCAAAAAAGTCCAAAATGACTCCCAATTAGTCAGAATCATGTCAATTAGCAGTTCACAGTTATTGTTTAATGCATCTAGAGTGAAAGGGTTTCAATTCTGTGGCATTGCTTTTTTTACAAAACTGCTGCTGAAAAGACATTTCAAATATGCCATTATCGAGTGGTTTTCACGTAAGCATTACAATTACCAGAAAGGTTGGGCCAAAATTGTTCTTTCCTCTAGTTTTAAAAATAGAAAACAAGAAAGTTTAGGAAGTTCAAAGTGTGGATTGAGAATTTTGATTTTTGACCATTTTCGACAGCTGCGCGGCTTAGCAAAAACGGCAAAATTGGGTCAAATTTGTTTTTCGAGGAAACAGCAAAACAACACTTTTCCTGCACTGCAAATACATCCTAAAGCACAGCAAATGCATTAGAAAATGTGTAGGTGTTGTTACAACACTGACCCTAACCCTACCTCGGACACTTTTGGAACAGACTTCCAAATCCCTGCTTTAAAAACTGTGTTCAAAAAAGTCCAAAATGACTCCCAATTAGTCAGAATCATGTCAATTACCAGTTCACAGTTATTGTTTAATGCATCTAGAGTGAAAGGGTTTCATTTCTCTGGCATTGCTTTTTTTACAAAATTGCTGCTGGAAAGACATTTCAAATATGCCATTATCGAGTGGTTTTCACGTGAGCATTACACTTACCAGAAAGGCTGGGCCAAAATTGTTCTTTCCTCTAGTTTTACAAATAGAAAAGAACAAAGTTTAGCATGTACATAGTGTGGATTGAGAATTTTGATTTTCGACCATTTTCGACAGCCGCGCGGCTTAGCAAAAACTGCAAAATTGGGTCAAATTTGTTTTTCGAGGAAACAGCAAAACAACACTTTTCCTGCACTGCAAATACATCCTAAAGCACAGCAAATGCATTAGAAAATGTGTAGGTGTTGTTCCAACACTAACCCTAACCCTACCTCGGACACTTTTGGAACAGACTTCCAAATCCCTGCTTTAAAAACTGTGTTCAAAAAAGTCCAAAATGACTCCCAATTAGTCAGAATCATGTCAATTACCAGTTCACAGTTATTGTTTAATGCATCTAGAGTGAAAGGGTTTCAATTCTGTGGCATTGCTTTTTTTACAAAACTGCTGCTGGAAAGACATTTCAAATATGCCATTATCGTGTGGTTTCACGTCAGCATTACAATTACCAGAAAGGCTGGGCCAAAATTGTTTTTTCCTCTATTTTACAAATAGAAAAGAAGAAAGTTTAGCATGTTCATAGTGTGGATTGAGAATTTTGATTTCGACCATTTTCGACAGCTGCGCGGCTTAGCAAAAATGGCAAAATTGGGTCAAATTGTTTTTCGAGGAAACAGCAAAACAACACTTTTCCTGCACTGCAAATACATCCTAAAGCACAGCAAATGCATTAGAAAATGTGTAGGTGTTGTTCCAACACTAACCCTAACCCTACCTCGGACACTTTTGGAACAGACTTCCAAATCCCTGCTTTAAAAACTGTGTTCAAAAAAGTCCAAAATGACTCCCAATTAGTCAGAATCATGTCAATTACCAGTTCACAGTTATTGTTTAATGCATCTAGAGTGAAAGGGTTTCAATTCTGTGGCATTGCTTTTTTTACAAAATTGCTGCTGGAAAGACATTTCAAATATGCCATTATCGAGTGGTTTTCACGTGAGCATTACAATTACCTGAAAGGTTGGGCCAAAATTGTTCTTTCCTCTAATTTTAAAAACAGAAAAGAAGAAAGTTTAGCATGTTCATAGTGTGGATTGAGAATTTTGATTTTCGACCATTTTCGACAGCCGCGCGGCTTAGCAAAAACTGCAAAATTGGGTCAAATTTGTTTTTCGAGGAAACAGCAAAACAACACTTTTCCTGCACTGCAAATACATCCTAAAGCACAGCAAATGCATTAGAAAATGTGTAGGTGTTGTTCCAACACTAACCCTAACCGTACCTCGGACACTTTTGGAACAGACTTCCAAATCCCTGCTTTAAAAACTGTGTTCAAAAAAGTCCAAAATGACTCCCAGTTAGTCAGAATCATGTCAATTACCAGTTCACAGTTATTGTTTAATGCATCTAGAGTGAAAGGGTTTCAATTCTGTGGCATTGCTTTTTTTACAAAACTGCTGCTGGAAAGACACTTCAAATATGCCATTATCGAGAGGTTTTCACGTGAGCATTACAATTACCAGAAAGGTTGGGCCAAAATTGTTCTTTCCTCTATTTTTAAAAATAGAAAACAAGAAAGTTTAGCAAGTTCAAAGTGTGAATTGAGAATTTTGATTTCTGACCATTTTCGACAGCTGCGCAGCTTAGCAAAAACGGCAAAATTGGGTCAAATTTGTTTTTCGAGCAAACAGCGAAACAACACTTTTCCTGCACTGCAAACACATCCTAAAGCACAGCAAATGCATTAGAAAATGTGTAGGTGTTGTTCCAACACTAACCATAACCCTACCTCGGACACTTCTGGAACAGACTTCCAAATCCCTGCTTTAAAAACTGTTCAAAAAAGTCCAAAATGACTCCCAATTAGTCAGAATCATGTCAATTACTAGTTCACAGTTATTGTTTAATGCATCTAGAGTGAAAGGGTTTCAATTCTGTGGCATTGCTTTTTTTACAAAACTGCTGCTGGAAAGACATTTCAAATATGCCATTATCGAGTGGTTTTCACGTGAGCATTACAATTACCAGAAAGGCTGGGCCAAAATTGTTCTTTCCTCTATTTTACAAATAGAAAAGAAGAAAGTTTAGCATGTTCATAGTGTGGATTGAGAATTTTGATTTTCGACCATTTTCGACAGCCGCGCGGCTTAGCAAAAACAGCAAAATTGGGTCAAATTTGTTTTTCGAGGAAACAGCAAAACAACACTTTTCCTACACTGCAAATACATCCTAAAGCACAGCAAATGCATTAGAAAATGTGTAGGTGTTGTTCCAACACTAACCCTAACCCTACCTCGGACACTTTTGGAACAGACTTCCAAATCCCTGCTTTAAAAACTGTGTTCAAAAAAGTCCAAAATGACTCCCAAGTAGTCAGAATCATGTCAATTACCAGTTCACAGTTATTGTTTAATGCATCTAGAGTGAAAGGGTTTCAATTCTGTGGCATTGCTTTTTTTACAAAACTGCTGCTGGAAAGACATTTCAAATATGCCATTATCGAGTGGTTTTCACGTGAGCATTAATATTACCAGAAAGGCTGGGCCAAAATTGTGCTTTCCTCTATTTTTAAAAATAGAAAACAAGAAAGTTTAGGAAGTTCAAAGTGTGGATTGAGAATTTTGATTTTTGACCATTTTCGACAGCTGCGCGGCTTAGCAAAAACGGCAATATTGGGTCAAATTTGTTTTTCGAGGAAACAGCAAAACAACACTTTTCCTGCACTGCAAATACATCCTAAAGCACAGCAAATGCATTAGAAAATGTGTACAGATGCAGCCATTCAAAGTGCGCGTTACAGACACGTACCGCAGGTGACGTCGCTCAGTATGACGCAAGATGACGCGGGGCACCGCAGTACGTGATTGGTTGACCGACAGGGGCACTCGTGGTCCGTTGGTCTGTCGTAGAAAGACAGTAAACGTCTTTGCTGTGCCCGTTGTAGGTATTGAATTTTACCACTGAAGGGAAATCTTAGTAGCTGAGCATAAAAAGAATAGGAGCATACTGTAACGCGTGTGAAGGTCATAAACGATATTAATTTTGGAACATAAACATACAGTGTATAGCTGGTCTTGGTACTTTAAAGAAAAAAATACACACCAGTATTCCATTTCTCCCTAAACATTTTAAGCTTCGAAGTCTTTAACTAACGCGATACCGGAGTCAACAAGCATACTTTTAGAATTTGATTAAAAGGGAATATAATATGGAATCGCGTATCTAAAGAATTTAATAATGGTATTCGTGTGCTGCGACAGGGCTGTGTAGGGCTGTTTCGCCTGCCTGTTCATGTGAGCTGTCTTGTAGACGTGACTACCAGCTGACAGGTTGTGTTTTCGAATCCAGCTGGTGCTGGTCTTTTCTTTTAACAAACATTTCTTCGAAAAAATAGAATAGCGATATTATGGACAATCAATTGACTTTTATATTTCAAAATATCGCAACATGATCGATATTTGCGATATTTTGAACATATCTTCCCTTCTGACAGCGGTGCCTGCTTCTATTGTGTGTGTGTGTGCAACAGAGTAAATTTTTAATAGCGTTTTAAGCGAATAGGTAATTAGATTGCTCGTAAACCTAATCGCTTTTTCTACATAAACACAGCATGATTACTCTCTGAAAATGCTTTTCCTTTATTTTTAAAGTAGGCTCAGATTTCAACTATAGATCGTATTATTATAAACTTTCTTGGAAAAATGTATTTTATGTAAACCATGTTTGCTATTAATTCATTTAGGGCTAAAATACGTTCATTGTCTTCCAATCGAGTCGAGTTGACATTGGAAGCCTGCCACACCCGGACTGTTAAACCAACGCATTAGCACGTCAAAGCCCATTGAGGGTATTGAGCCAGTATTGGCTTTAGTATTCCCCCCCTCTCCCCTCAATTCAATTCAATTCAAGGTGTTTTATTTGCATGACAGATGGGTACAAGCAGTGTTGGGTATGTATATTGTAACGCTTACGGCAGACAGGCACTGTGTAACAGCCGGCGCACCAGAGCAGCGCACCGAGGGAGCGTCTGCATTTATAACTTGGTTTTTAAAATTAGTCAAGCAATATGAAGCATCTTCTTTTACTTTTGAGTCCCTTAAATACATTGAACACAGCTTTCTCACCACTTAAGATTGCTCTTGATACCATCCTTACACAAAGCAGAAGGGAGATTTTAGTGCCTGAGCATAAAAAGAATAGGAGCATACTGCAACGCGTGTGAAGTCCATAAACGATATTAATTTTGGAACTTAAACGTTCAGTATATGGCTGGTCTCGGTACTTTAAAGAAAACATACACACCAGTATTCCATTTCTCCCTAAACATTTTAAGCATCGAAGTCTTTAAGTAACGCGATACCGGAGTCAACAAGCATACTTTTAGAATTTGATTAAAAGGGAATATAATATGGAATCGCGTATCTCAAGAAATTAATATGCAATAACTGAGTCAAGGGACTCAGAGGATCCAAGGCTAGACTGAGTATAATAGGCTTCGGGCTTCTATTGTGACATCTACTGTAAATTACAGAAATGTTAAAAGTAAACAAAATAAAGTAACTAAAATGTGGTCTAAAATCACCCCTTTAGACACCCCTTTTACTTCACTGGTGTCAGATATGAAAGGCAATAGTCTCCCGTTCTGTCTGCTGTGTGTTGCAGCAGAGGGACTCCCTGCCGCTGAAAGGGGCAGAGTAACTTGCATGCCCTCTAGTACAGTTTACACATGCACGACTTTAAAAGCTAGCAAGACAGGTTTCGATTCACATTAGCTGGCGAGCCTTGTTAAAAAAACGAATGATAATGTAACATGCCACTGTTCATGAACAAAGTTATACTGAGATTTCCTAAGATACGCGATTAAAAAATAAATAAATAAAAATTTGAATCTCCCGCGGAACACATTCCATAAGAATCAGTGGTTTTACAGTATATATCGCCTTTAAAGGTGGCTTCTCAAAACGCTTTACGGGATAAAAACAACCAGAACAGCAGCAACAACAATATTGTATTTCGTTGCACTTTGAAAACCAAGTAATAACTTAACTATACAGTACGTGCAAACGTTTCGTATGTTGCTGTCGTGAATGTCTGCGTACCCATAAGTATCTTATTTGCCTTGAGTCTGTCTACAGTATCTCTGTCCCACTACCCCCATCTCTCCCTCAATTCAATTCAAGGTGTTTTATTTGCATGACAGATGGGTACAATTCTTGTTGGGAATGTATACTTTGATATTTACACCCGGCGCGGCACCGAGGGAGCGTCTGCATTTATAACTTGGTTTTTAAAATTAGTCAAGCAATATGAAGCATCTTCTTTTACATTTGAGTCCCTTAAATACATTGAACACAGCTTTCTCACCACTTAAGATTGCTCTTGATACCATCCTTACACAAAGCAGAAGGGAGATTTTAGTGCCTGAGCATAAAAAGAATAGGAGCATACTGCAACGCGTGTGAAGTCCATAAACGATATTAATTTTGGAACTTAAACGTTCAGTATATGGCTGGTCTCGGTACTTTAAAGAAAACATACACACCAGTATTCCATTTCTCCCTAAACATTTTAAGCATCGAAGTCTTTAAGTAACGCGATACCGGAGTCAACAAGCATACTTTTAGAATTTGATTAAAAGGGAATATAATATGGAATCGCGTATCTCAAGAAATTAATATGCAATAACTGAGTCAAGGGACTCAGAGGATCCAAGGCTAGACTGAGTATAATAGGCTTCGGGCTTCTATTGTGACATCTACTGTAAATTACAGAAATGTTAAAAGTAAACAAAATAAAGTAACTAAAATGTGGTCTAAAATCACCCCTTTAGACACCCCTTTTACTTCACTGGTGTCAGATATGAAAGGCAATAGTCTCCCGTTCTGTCTGCTGTGTGTTGCAGCAGAGGGACTCCCTGCCGCTGAAAGGGGCAGAGTAACTTGCATGCCCTCTAGTACAGTTTACACATGCACGACTTTAAAAGCTAGCAAGACAGGTTTCGATTCACATTAGCTGGCGAGCCTTGTTAAAAAAACGAATGATAATGTAACATGCCACTGTTCATGAACAAAGTTATACTGAGATTTCCTAAGATACGCGATTAAAAAATAAATAAATAAAAATTTGAATCTCCTGCGGAGCACATTCCATAAGAATCAGTGGTTTTACAGTATATATCGCCTTTAAAGGTGGCTTCTCAAAACGCTTTACGGGATAAAAACAACCAGAACAGCAGCAACAACAATATTGTATTTCGTTGCACTTTGAAAACCAAGTAATAACTTAACTATACAGTACGTGCAAACGTTTCGTATGTTGCTGTCGTGAATGCCTGCGTACCCATAAGTATCTTATTTGCCTTGAGTCTGTCTACAGTATCTCTGTCCCACTACCCCCATCTCTCCCTCAATTCAATTCAAGGTGTTTTATTTGTTTGACAGATGGGTACAATTCTTGTTGGGAATGTATACTTTGATATTTACACCCGGCGCGGCACCGAGGGAGCGTCTGCATTTATAACTTGGTTTTTAAAATTAGTCACGCAATATGAAGCATCTTCTTTTACTTCTGAGTCCCTTAAATACATTGAACACAGCTTTCTCACCATCCTTACACAAAGCAGAAACTGTCCGATGACTCACAGTACAAGTGGAAAGATTACAGATTTTAATCGTCTTTAATTTTGTCTTTAATTTTGCCTGTGGAGTGTATCTTATTAAGCTCTAAATTGCATTTTGAGCGCGGTTTTTTACTTTTTTTTAATTGCATTTTGGGCGCGGACAGCACATACAAGGGTTAATGAACTGCGCCAAGAAATTTAAAATAGTATTCTTTAGGTGTGAGGGTAGGAGTGGACCGCAGCAGGCATAATCAGCAAACCAGGAAAACAAAGAACAGGACAGGTGAGATGTGTATCCAGAAAGCGAGTGATCAGAAAAAGGAAATGGAAAACGCAGAAAAAGAAAACGCTTTACAGGATAAAAACAATAACAACAGTAGTGGCTGGGCAAACGATTTTTTTTATCGAAATACAAATTGAGATACTGTACTGTATAATGATGTGCATGAACAAAGGTATACTGCAATTTTCCTTAGATACGCGATTAATGCTTCGTAGGAGGAGGCGGTCTTTTCCTCTTGTCTAACAGTTTGTCCACAAACAAAACATTCCTGATAAACAAAAGGAATTGAAAAAAAACAATTTTGTCAATGAAAACCGGTGTGTGTGTCTCTCCCTGCTGGATGTTCCTCTCACAAACTGCTGAATGAATAAAATAATTTTATTGAAAATGCGTTTGCGATTGTCTGGTATTTAATCTGGTCCCTTTTAACTGTTTTTCGATCTACTGTATTGCTTTGAGATGCCACTTTTAAAGGCGATATGTAAAATAAAGTTTTTTTTATTATTGTTATAGAGAAACATGATCAGATTTTCCCTGGTTCAGAAAAAAGATCTAAAGTGCTACACATAACTTTCTTAATTCGATGTATTTAAAGCAGTGAACTACTGTAGGTGTCACATAACATTCAGAAATACAATCACGTATTTGACAAATAAAAACGATTATAATCTAATCCTTCCACGTTTGATCCCAAAATCCCAAGAAATATAAATCTTGACGGGTAGAAAGCTATGCTGAAAGTTTATTAAGATGCTTAGAAGACAAAGATACTGTATCAATTTATGTTGCATTAGCCTGATTATGATTAAAAAACACATATAATTAAACACGCGTTTGCGATTTAAATCAGAACACGATTTAAATCAATATCGATTCCATATTATATTAGCAGAAAAGCTTAAAACTACCACTTTTTCACACGCTATTTCACATGCTAGTTAAATACTTCGATGCTTAAAATCGTTAGGGAGAAATGGAATACCGGTGTGTATTTTTCCTTTAAAGTGCCGAATCCTGGAATCTGACTGGCTGACACCCCTCTGAAGTGGTTCCATAAAATCTGGTATACGGAAAAGAAAGCGTTGATAAATACAAGTGTCTTTTAATACACTCTTTGCTGTGCTCTTGAGGATCCTTGTGATATTTTAAGCTCTAGTTGAATGATAAGTGTCGCATTTTAAATCATTTTCGTAGTTAGAAATTATGAAGCCCTGTTAAAAGCAAGGAAGTTTTTATGCCCGTTGAAGTAAAACAAAATGCCTGACAAAGTATGGCTTGGACAGATTCCAAGTGCTTGTACAAATGTGCTAAAGAAATTATACTTTGAGTATACAGCTTGTCTAAAGTCATCCATTATTAATACTATTAGTAATATCTTCAGTAAAGGCTTTGATGCATAAATATTTATGATAAAGGTAGGCTGTGTACTTTTGTCCAACTGAGCAATCTTGCTTTCATAAAATATACCAACATTTTAATGACTGATGATTAACATGCTGTAATACACAGTTCAAAATTAAAGGCTCAAATGCTGTACATGAGAGGTTAAGCTCCCCCTGGCGGTTTTACAAGGCGACGCCGGATAGTTAACCACGTGACACCACGTTAACTGCGTCATACCGCGTGATACTGTGACACGCCCACCGGGGTATGCCGCGAAATACCTCACGCATTTTGAATGGCTGCATCTGTAGGTGTTGTTCCAACACTAACCCTAACCCTACCTCGGACACTTTTGGAACAGACTTCCAAATCCCTGCTTTAAAAACTGTGTTCAAAAAAGTCCAAAATGACTCCCAATTAGTCAGAATCATGTCAATTACCAGTTCACAGTTATTGTTTAATGCATCTAGAGTGAAAGGGTTTCAATTCTGTGGCATTGCTTTTTTTACAAAACTGCTGCTGGAAAGACATTTCAAATATGCCATTATCGAGTGGTTTTCACGTGAGCATTACAATTACCAGAAAGGTTGGGCCAAAATTGTTCTTTCCTCTAGTTTTAAAAACAGAAAAGATGAAAGTTTAGCATTTTCATAGTGTGGATTGAGAATTTTGATTTTCGACCATTTTCGACAGCCGCGCGGCTTAGCAAAAACGGCAAAATTGGGTCAAATTTGTTTTTCGAGCAAACAGCGAAACAACACTTTTCCTGCACTGCAAATACATCCTAAAGCACAGGAAATGCATTAGAAAATGTGTAGGTGTTGTTCCAACACTAACCCTAACCCTACCTCGGACACTTTTGGAACAGACTTCCAAATCCCTGCTTTAAAAACTGTGTTCAAAAAAGTCCAAAATGACTCCCAAGTAGTCAGAATCATGTCAATTACCAGTTCACAGTTATTGTTTAATGCATCTAGAGTGAAAGGGTTTCAATTCTGTGGCATTGCTTTTTTTACAAAACTGCTGCTGGAAAGACATTTCAAATATGCCATTATCGAGTGGTTTTCACGTGAGCATTACAATTACCAGAAAGGTTGGGCCAAAATTGTTCTTTCCTCTAGTTTTAAAAACAGAAAAGAAGAACGTTTAGCATGTTTAAACTGTGGATTGAGAATTTTGATTTTTGACCATTTTCGACAGCTGCGCGGCTTAGCAAAAACGGCAAAATTGGGTCAAATTTGTTTTTCGAGGAAACAGCAAAACAACACTTTTCATGCACTGCAAATACATCCTAAAGCACAGCAAATGCATTAGAAAATGTGTAGGTGTTGTTCCAACACTAACCATAACCCTACCTCGGACACTTCTGGAACAGACTTCCAAATCCCTGCTTTAAAAACTGTTCAAAAAAGTCCAAAATGACTCCCAATTAGTCAGAATCATGTCAATTACTAGTTCACAGTTATTGTTTAATACATCTAGAGTGAAAGGGTTTCAATTCTGTGGCATTGCTTTTTTTACAAAACTGCTGCTGGAAAGACATTTCAAATATGCCATTATCGCGTGGTTTTCACGTGAGCATTACAATTACCAGAAAGGTTGGGCCAAAATTGTTCTTTCCTCTAGTTTTAAAAACAGAAAAGAAGAAAGTTTAGCATGTTTAAACTGTGGATTGAGAATTTTGATTTTCGACCATTTTCGACAGCCGCGCGGCTTAGCAAAAACGGCAAAATTGGGTCAAATTTGTTTTTCGAGGAAACAGCAAAACAACACTTTTCCTGCACTGCAAATACATCCTAAAGCACAGCAAATGCATTAGAAAATGTGTAGGTGTTGTTCCAACACTAACCCTAACCCTACCTCGGACACTTTTGGAACAGACTTCCAAATCCCTGCTTTAAAAACTGTGTTCAAAAAAGTCCAAAATGACTCCCAATTAGTCAGAATCATGTCAATTAGCAGTTCACAGTTATTGTTTAATGCATCTAGAGTGAAAGGGTTTCAATTCTGTGGCATTGCTTTTTTTACAAAACTGCTGCTGAAAAGACATTTCAAATATGCCATTATCGAGTGGTTTTCACGTAAGCATTACAATTACCAGAAAGGTTGGGCCAAAATTGTTCTTTCCTCTAGTTTTAAAAATAGAAAACAAGAAAGTTTAGGAAGTTCAAAGTGTGGATTGAGAATTTTGATTTTTGACCATTTTCGACAGCTGCGCGGCTTAGCAAAAACGGCAAAATTGGGTCAAATTTGTTTTTCGAGGAAACAGCAAAACAACACTTTTCCTGCACTGCAAATACATCCTAAAGCACAGCAAATGCATTAGAAAATGTGTAGGTGTTGTTACAACACTGACCCTAACCCTACCTCGGACACTTTTGGAACAGACTTCCAAATCCCTGCTTTAAAAACTGTGTTCAAAAAAGTCCAAAATGACTCCCAATTAGTCAGAATCATGTCAATTACCAGTTCACAGTTATTGTTTAATGCATCTAGAGTGAAAGGGTTTCATTTCTCTGGCATTGCTTTTTTTACAAAATTGCTGCTGGAAAGACATTTCAAATATGCCATTATCGAGTGGTTTTCACGTGAGCATTACACTTACCAGAAAGGCTGGGCCAAAATTGTTCTTTCCTCTAGTTTTACAAATAGAAAAGAACAAAGTTTAGCATGTACATAGTGTGGATTGAGAATTTTGATTTTCGACCATTTTCGACAGCCGCGCGGCTTAGCAAAAACGGTAAAATTGGGTCAAATTTGTTTTTCGAGGAAACAGCAAAACAACACTTTTCCTGCACTGCGAATAAATCCTAAAGCACAGCAAATGCATTAGAAAATGTGTAGGTGTTGTTCCAACACTAACCCTAACCCTACCTCGGACACTTTTGGAACAGACTTCCAAATCCCTGCTTTAAAAACTGTGTTCAAAAAAGTCCAAAATGACTCCCAATTAGTCAGAATCATGTCAATTACCAGTTCACAGTTATTGTTTAATGCATCTAGAGTGAAAGGGTTTCAATTCTGTGGCATTGCTTTTTTTACAAAACTGCTGCTGGAAAGACATTTCAAATATGCCATTACCGAGTGGTTTTCACGTGAGCATTACACTTACCAGAAAGGCTGGGCCAAAATTGTTCTTTCCTCTAGTTTTACAAATAGAAAACAAGAAAGTTTAGCATGTTCATAGTGTGGATTGAGAATTTTGATTTTCGACCATTTTCGACAGCCGCGCGGCTTAGCAAAAACTGCAAAATTGGGTCAAATTTGTTTTTCGAGGAAACAGCAAAACAACACTTTTCCTGCACTGCAAATACATCCTAAAGCACAGCAAATGCATTAGAAAATGTGTAGGTGTTGTTCCAACACTAACCCTAACCCTACCTCGGACACTTTTGGAACAGACTTCCAAATCCCTGCTTTAAAAACTGTGTTCAAAAAAGTCCAAAATGACTCCCAATTAGTCAGAATCATGTCAATTAGCAGTTCACAGTTATTGTTTAATGCATCTAGAGTGAAAGGGTTTCAATTCTGTGGCATTGCTTTTTTTACAAAAGTGCTGCTGGAAAGACATTTCAAATATGCCATTATCGAGTGGTTTTCACGTGAGCATTACAATTACCAGAAAGGCTGGGACAAAATTGTTCTTTCCTCTATTTTTAAAAATAGAAAACAAGAAAGTTTAGCAAGTTCAAAGTGTGAATTGAGAATTTTGATTTCTGACCATTTTCGACAGCTGCGCAGCTTAGCAAAAACGGGAAAATTGGGTCAAATTTGTTTTTCGAGCAAACAGCGAAACAACACTTTTCCTGCACTGCAAACACATCCTAAAGCACAGCAAATGCATTAGAAAATGTGTAGGTGTTGTTCCAACACTAACCATAACCCTACCTCGGACACTTCTGGAACAGACTTCCAAATCCCTGCTTTAAAAACTGTTCAAAAAAGTCCAAAATGACTCCCAATTAGTCAGAATCATGTCAATTACTAGTTCACAGTTATTGTTTAATGCATCTAGAGTGAAAGGGTTTCAATTCTGTGGCATTGCTTTTTTTACAAAACTGCTGCTGGAAAGACATTTCAAATATGCCATTATCGAGTGGTTTTCACGTGAGCATTACAATTACCAGAAAGGTTGGGCCAAAATTGTTCTTTCCTCTAGTTTTAAAAACAGAAAAGATGAAAGTTTAGCATTTTCATAGTGTGGATTGAGAATTTTGATTTTCGACCATTTTCGACAGCCGCGCGGCTTAGCAAAAACGGCAAAATTGGGTCAAATTTGTTTTTCGAGCAAACAGCGAAACAACACTTTTCCTGCACTGCAAATACATCCTAAAGCACAGGAAATGCATTAGAAAATGTGTAGGTGTTGTTCCAACACTAACCCTAACCCTACCTCGGACACTTTTGGAACAGACTTCCAAATCCCTGCTTTAAAAACTGTGTTCAAAAAAGTCCAAAATGACTCCCAAGTAGTCAGAATCATGTCAATTACCAGTTCACAGTTATTGTTTAATGCATCTAGAGTGAAAGGGTTTCAATTCTGTGGCATTGCTTTTTTTACAAAACTGCTGCTGGAAAGACATTTCAAATATGCCATTATCGAGTGGTTTTCACGTGAGCATTACAATTACCAGAAAGGTTGGGCCAAAATTGTTCTTTCCTCTAGTTTTAAAAACAGAAAAGAAGAACGTTTAGCATGTTTAAACTGTGGATTGAGAATTTTGATTTTTGACCATTTTCGACAGCTGCGCGGCTTAGCAAAAACGGCAAAATTGGGTCAAATTTGTTTTTCGAGGAAACAGCAAAACAACACTTTTCCTGCACTGCAAATACATCCTAAAGCACAGCAAATGCATTAGAAAATGTGTAGGTGTTGTTCCAACACTAACCCTAACCCTACCTCGGACACTTTTGGAACAGACTTCCAAATCCCTGCTTTAAAAACTGTGTTCAAAAAAGTCCAAAATGACTCCCAATTAGTCAGAATCATGTCAATTAGCAGTTCACAGTTATTGTTTAATGCATCTAGAGTGAAAGGGTTTCAATTCTGTGGCATTGCTTTTTTTACAAAACTGCTGCTGAAAAGACATTTCAAATATGCCATTATCGAGTGGTTTTCACGTAAGCATTACAATTACCAGAAAGGTTGGGCCAAAATTGTTCTTTCCTCTAGTTTTAAAAATAGAAAACAAGAAAGTTTAGGAAGTTCAAAGTGTGGATTGAGAATTTTGATTTTTGACCATTTTCGACAGCTGCGCGGCTTAGCAAAAACGGCAAAATTGGGTCAAATTTGTTTTTCGAGGAAACAGCAAAACAACACTTTTCCTGCACTGCAAATACATCCTAAAGCACAGCAAATGCATTAGAAAATGTGTAGGTGTTGTTACAACACTGACCCTAACCCTACCTCGGACACTTTTGGAACAGACTTCCAAATCCCTGCTTTAAAAACTGTGTTCAAAAAAGTCCAAAATGACTCCCAATTAGTCAGAATCATGTCAATTACCAGTTCACAGTTATTGTTTAATGCATCTAGAGTGAAAGGGTTTCATTTCTCTGGCATTGCTTTTTTTACAAAATTGCTGCTGGAAAGACATTTCAAATATGCCATTATCGAGTGGTTTTCACGTGAGCATTACACTTACCAGAAAGGCTGGGCCAAAATTGTTCTTTCCTCTAGTTTTACAAATAGAAAAGAACAAAGTTTAGCATGTACATAGTGTGGATTGAGAATTTTGATTTTCGACCATTTTCGACAGCCGCGCGGCTTAGCAAAAACGGTAAAATTGGGTCAAAATTGTTTTTCGAGGAAACAGCAAAACAACACTTTTCCTGCACTGCGAATAAATCCTAAAGCACAGCAAATGCATTAGAAAATGTGTAGGTGTTGTTCCAACACTAACCCTAACCCTACCTCGGACACTTTTGGAACAGACTTCCAAATCCCTGCTTTAAAAACTGTGTTCAAAAAAGTCCAAAATGACTCCCAATTAGTCAGAATCATGTCAATTACCAGTTCACAGTTATTGTTTAATGCATCTAGAGTGAAAGGGTTTCAATTCTGTGGCATTGCTTTTTTTACAAAACTGCTGCTGGAAAGACATTTCAAATATGCCATTACCGAGTGGTTTTCACGTGAGCATTACACTTACCAGAAAGGCTGGGCCAAAATTGTTCTTTCCTCTAGTTTTACAAATAGAAAACAAGAAAGTTTAGCATGTTCATAGTGTGGATTGAGAATTTTGATTTTCGACCATTTTCGACAGCCGCGCGGCTTAGCAAAAACTGCAAAATTGGGTCAAATTTGTTTTTCGAGGAAACAGCAAAACAACACTTTTCCTGCACTGCAAATACATCCTAAAGCACAGCAAATGCATTAGAAAATGTGTAGGTGTTGTTCCAACACTAACCATAACCCTACCTCGGACACTTCTGGAACAGACTTCCAAATCCCTGCTTTAAAAACTGTTCAAAAAAGTCCAAAATGACTCCCAATTAGTTAGAATCATGTCAATTACTAGTTCACAGTTATTGTTTAATACATCTAGAGTGAAAGGGTTTCAATTCTGTGGCACTGCTTTTTTTACAAAACTGCTGCTGGAAAGACATTTCAAATATGCCATTATCGAGTGGTTTTCACGTGAGCATTACAATTACCAGAAAGGTTGGGCCAAAATTGTTCTTTCCTCTAGTTTTAAAAACAGAAAAGAAGAACGTTTAGCATGTTTAAACTGTGGATTGAGAATTTTGATTTTTGACCATTTTCGACAGCTGCGCGGCTTAGCAAAAACGGCAAAATTGGGTCAAATTTGTTTTTCGAGGAAACAGCAAAACAACACTTTTCCTGCACTGCAAATACATCCTAAAGCACAGCAAATGCATTAGAAAATGTGTAGGTGTTGTTCCAACACTAACCATAACCCTACCTCGGACACTTCTGGAACAGACTTCCAAATCCCTGCTTTAAAAACTGTTCAAAAAAGTCCAAAATGACTCCCAATTAGTCAGAATCATGTCAATTAGCAGTTCACAGTTATTGTTTAATGCATCTAGAGTGAAAGGGTTTCAATTCTGTGGCATTGCTTTTTTTACAAAACTGCTGCTGAAAAGACATTTCAAATATGCCATTATCGAGTGGTTTTCACGTAAGCATTACAATTACCAGAAAGGTTGGGCCAAAATTGTTCTTTCCTCTAGTTTTAAAAACAGAAAAGAAGAAAGTTTAGCATGTTTAAACTGTGGATTGAGAATTTTGATTTTCGACCATTTTCGACAGCCGCGCGGCTTAGCAAAAACGGCAAAATTGGGTCAAATTTGTTTTTCGAGGAAACAGCAAAACAACACTTTTCCTGCACTGCAAATACATCCAAAAGCACAGCAAATGCATTAGAAAATGTGTAGGTGTTGTTCCAACACTAACCCTAACCCTACCTCGGACACTTTTGGTACAGACTTCCAAATCCCTGCTTTAAAAACTGTGTTCAAAAAAGTCCAAAATGACTCCCAATTAGTCAGAATCATGTCAATTACCAGTTCACAGTTATTGTTTAATGCATCTAGAATGAAAGGGTTTCAATTCTGTGGCATTGCTTTTTTTACAAAATTGCTGCTGGAAAGACATTTCAAATATGCCATTATCGAGTGGTTTTCACGTGAGCATTACAACTACTAGAAAGGTTGGGCCAAAATTGTTCTTTCCTCTAATTTTAAAAACAGAAAAGATGAAAGTTTAGCATTTTCATAGTGTGGATTGAGAATTTTGATTTTCGACCATTTTCGACAGCCGCGTGGCTTAGCAAAAACGGTAAAATTGGGTCAAATTTGTTTTTCGAGGAAACAGCAAAACAACACTTTTCCTACACTGCAAATACATCCTAAAGCACAGCAAATGCATTAGAAAATGTGTAGGTGTTGTTCCAAAACTAACCCTAACCCTACCTCGGACACTTTTGGAACAGACTTCCAAATCCCTGCTTTAAAAACTGTGTTCAAAAAAGTCCAAAATGACTCCCAAGTAGTCAGAATCATGTCAATTACCAGTTCACAGTTATTGTTTAATGCATCTAGAGTGAAAGGGTTTCAATTCTGTGGCATTGCTTTTTTTACAAAACTGCTGCTGGAAAGACATTTCAAATATGCCATTATCGAGTGGTTTTCACGTGAGCATTAAAATTACCAGAAAGGCTAGGCCAAAATTGTTATTTCCTCTATTTTTAAAAATAGAAAACAAGAAAGTTTAGGAAGTTCAAAGTGTGGATTGAGAATTTTGATTTTTGACCATTTTCGACAGCTGCGCGGCTTAGCAAAAACGGCAAAATTGGGTCAAATTTGTTTTTCGAGGAAACAGCAAAACAACACTTTTCCTGCACTGCAAATACATCCTAAAGCACAGCAAATGCATTAGAAAATGTGTAGGTGTTGTTCCAACACTAACCATAACCCTACCTCGGACACTTCTGGAACAGACTTCCAAATCCCTGCTTTAAAAACTGTTCAAAAAAGTCCAAAATGACTCCCAATTAGTCAGAATCATGTCAATTACCAGTTCACAGTTATTGTTTAATGCATCTAGAGTGAAAGGGTTTCAATTCTGTGGCATTACTTTTTTTACAAAACTGCTGCTGAAAAGACACTTCAAATATGCCATTATCGAGAGGTTTTCACGTGAGCATTAAAATTACCAGAAAGGTTGGGCCAAAATTGTTCTTTCCTCTAGTTTTAAAAATAGAAAACAAGAAAGTTTAGCAAGTTCAAAGTGTGGATTGAGAATGTTGATTTTTGACCATTTTCGACAGCTGCGCGGTTTAGCAAAAACGGCAAAATTGGGTCAAATTTGTTTTTCGATGAAACAGCAAAACAACACTTTTCCTGCACTGCAAATACATCCTAAAACACAGCAAATGCATTAGAAAATGTGTAGGTGTTGTTCCAACACTAACCCTAACCCTACCTCGGACACTTTTGGAACAGACTTCCAAATCCCTGCTTTAAAAACTGTGTTCAAAAAAGTCCAAAATGACTCCCAATTAGTCAGAATCATGTCAATTACCAGTTCACAGTTATTGTTTAATACATCTAGAGTGAAAGGGTTTCAATTCTGTGGCATTGCTTTTTTTACAAAACTGCTGCTGGAAAGACATTTCAAATATGCCATTATCGAGTGGTTTTCACGTGAGCATTACACTTACCAGAAAGGCTGGGCCAAAATTGTTCTTTCCTCTAGTTTTACAAATAGAAAAGAAGAAAGTTTAGCATGTTCAAAGTGTGGATTGAGAATTTTGATTTTCGACCATTTTCGACAGCCGCGCGGTTTAGCAAAAACGGCAAAATTGGGTCAAATTTGTTTTTCGAGGAAACAGCAAAACAACACTTTTCCTGGACTGCAAATACATCCTAAAGCACAGCAAATGCATTATAAAATGTGTAGGTGTTGTTCCAACACTAACCCTAACCCTACCTCGGACACTTTTGGAACAGACTTCCAAATCCCTGCTTTAAAAACTGAGTTCAAAAAAGTCCAAAATGACTCCCAATTAGTCAGAATCATGTCAATTACCAGTTCACAGTTATTGTTTAATGCATCTAGAGTGAAAGGGTTTCAATTCTGTGGCATTGCTTTTTTTACAAACCTGCTGCTGGAAAGACATATCAAATATGCCATTTTCGAGTGGTTTTCACGTGAGCATTACAATTACCAGAAAGGTTGGGCCAAAATTGTTCTTTCCTCTAGTTTTACAAATAGAAAACAAGAAAGTTTAGCAAGTTCAAAGTGTGGATTGAGAATTTTGCTTTTTGACCATTTTCGACAGCTGCGCGGTTTAGCAAAAACGGCAAAATTGGGTCAAATTTGTTTTTCGAGGAAACAGCAAAACAACACTTTTCCTGCACTGCAAATACATCCTAAAGCCCAGCAAATCCATTAGAAAATGTGTAGGTGTTGTTCCAACACTAACCCTAACCCTACCTCGGACACTTTTGGAACAGACTTCCAAATCCCTGCTTTAAAAACTGAGTTCAAAAAAGTCCAAAATGACTCCCAATTAGTCAGAATCATGTCAATTACCAGTTCACAGTTATTATTTAATGCATCTAGAGTGAAACGGTTTCAATTCTGTGGCATTGCTTTTTTTACAAAACTGCTGCTGGAAAGACACTTCAAATATGCCATTATCGAGTGGTTTTCACATGAGCATTACACTTACCAGAAAGGCTGGGCCAAAATTGTTCTTTCCTCTAGTTTTACAAATAGAAAAGAAGAAAGTTTAGCATGTTAAAGTGTGGATTGAGAATTTTGATTTTCGACCATTTTCGACAGCTGCGCGGTTTAGCAAAAACGGCAAAATTGGGTCAAATTTGTTTTTCGAGGAAACAGCAAAACAACACTTTTCCTGCACTGCAAATACATCCTAAAACACAGCAAATGCATTAGAAAATGTGTAGGTGTTGTTCCAACACTAACCCTAACCCTACCTCGGACACTTTTGGAACAGACTTCCAAATCCCTGCTTTAAAAACTGTGTTCAAAAAAGTCCAAAATGACTCCCAATTAGTCAGAATCATGTCAATTACCAATTCACAGTTATTGTTTAATGCATCTAGAGTGAAAGGGTTTCAATTCTGTGGCATTGCTTTTTTTACAAAACTGCTGCTGGAAAGACATTTCAAATATGCCATTATCGAGTGGTTTTCACGTGAGCATTACAATTACCAGAAAGGTTGTGCCAAAATTGTTCTTTCCTCTAGTTTTACAAATAGAAAAGAAGAAAGTTTAGCATGTTCAAAGTGTGGATTGAGAATTGTGATTTTCGACCATTTTCGACAGCCGCGCGGCTTAGCAAAAACGGCAAAATTGGGTCAAATTTGTTTTTCGAGGAAACAGCAAAACAACACTTTTCCTGCACTGCAAATACATCCTAAAGCACAGCAAATGCATTAGAAAATGTGTAGGTGTTGTTCCAACACTAACCCTAACCCTACCTCGGACACTTTTGGAACAGACTTCCAAATCCCTGCTTTAAAAACTGTGTTCAAAAAAGTCCAAAATGACTCCCAATTAGTCAGAATCATGTCAATTACCAGTTCACAGTTATTGTTTAATGCATCTAGAGTGAAAGGGTTTCAATTCTGTGGCATTGCTTTTTTTACAAAACTGCTGCTGAAAAGACATTTCAAATATGCCATTATCGAGTGGTTTTCACGTGAGCATTACACTTACCAGAAAGGCTGGGCCAAAATTGTTCTTTCCTCTATTTTTAAAAATAGAAAACAAGAAAGTTTACCATGTTCAAAGTGTGGATTGAGAATTTTGATTTTCGACCATTTTCGACCATTTTCGACAGCCGCGCGGTTTAGCAAAAACGGCAAAATTGGGTCAAATTTGTTTTTCGAGGAAACAGCAAAACAACACTTTTCCTGGACTGCAAATACATCCTAAAGCACAGCAAATGCATTAGAAAATGTGTAGGTGTTGTTCCAACACTAACCCTAACCCTACCTCGGACACTTTTGGAACAGACTTCCAAATCCCTGCTTTAAAAACTGTGTTCAAAAAAGTCCAAAATGACTCCCAATTAGTCAGAATCATGTCAATTACCACTTCACAGTTATTGTTTAATGCATCTAGAGTGAAAGGGTTTCAATTCTGTGGCATTACTTTTTTTACAAAACTGCTGCTGAAAAGACACTTCAAATATGCCATTATCGAGAGGTTTTCACGTGAGCATTAAAATTACCAGAAAGGTTGGGCCAAAATTGTTCTTTACTCTATTTTTAAAAATAGAAAACAAGAAAGTTTAGCAAGTTCAAAGTGTGGATTGAGAATGTTGATTTTTGACCATTTTCGACAGCTGCGCGGTTTAGCAAAAACGGCAAAATTGGGTCAAATTTGTTTTTCGATGAAACAGCAAAACAACACTTTTCCTGCACTGCAAATACATCCTAAAACACAGCAAATGCATTAGAAAATGTGTAGGTGTTGTTCCAACACTAACCCTAACCCTACCTCGGACACTTTTGGAACAGACTTCCAAATCCCTGCTTTAAAAACTGTGTTCAAAAAAGTCCAAAATGACTCCCAATTAGTCAGAATCATGTCAATTACCAGTTCACAGTTATTGTTTAATACATCTAGAGTGAAAGGGTTTCAATTCTGTGGCATTGCTTTTTTTACAAAACTGCTGCTGGAAAGACATTTCAAATATGCCATTATCGAGTGGTTTTCACGTGAGCATTACACTTACCAGAAAGGCTGGGCCAAAATTGTTCTTTCCTCTAGGTTTACAAATAGAAAAGAAGAAAGTTTAGCATGTTCAAAGTGTGGATTGAGAATTTTGATTTTCGACCATTTTCGACAGCCGCGCGGCTTAGCAAAAACGGCAAAATTGGGTCAAATTTGTTTTTCGAGGAAACAGCAAAACAACACTTTTCCTGCACTGCAAATACATCCTAAAGCACAGCAAATGCATTAGAAAATGTGTAGGTGTTGTTCCAACACTAACCCTAACCCTACCTCGGACACTTTTGGAACAGACTTCCAAATCCCTGCTTTAAAAACTGTGTTCAAAAAAGTCCAAAATGACTCCCAATTAGTCAGAATCATGTCAATTACCAATTCACAGTTATTGTTTAATGCATCTAGAGTGAAAGGGTTTCAATTCTGTGGCATTGCTTTTTTTACAAAACTGCTGCTGGAAAGACATTTCAAATATGCCATTATCGAGTGGTTTTCACGTGAGCATTACAATTACCAGAAAGGTTGGGCCAAAATTGTTCTTTCCTCTATTTTTAAAAATAGAAAACACGAAAGTTTAGCAAGTTCAAAGTGTGGATTGAGAATGTTGATTTTTGACCATTTTCGACAGCTGCGCTGTTTAGCAAAAACGGCAAAATTGGGTCAAATTTGTTTTTCGAGGAAACAGCAAAACAACACTTTTCCTGCACTGCAAATACATCCTAAAGCACAGCAAATCCATTAGAAAATGTGTAGGTGTTGTTCCAACACTAACCCTAACCCTACCTCGGACACTTTTGGAACAGACTTCCAAATCCCTGCTTTAAAAACTGTGTTCAAAAAAGTCCAAAATGACTCCCAATTAGTCAGAATCATGTCAATTACCAGTTCACAGTTATTGTTTAATGCATCTAGAGTGAAAGGGTTTTAATTCTGTGGCATTGCTTTTTTTACAAAACTGCTACTGGAAAGACATTTCAAATATGCCATTATCGAGTGGTTTTCACGTGAGCATTACACTTACCAGAAAGGCTGGGCCAAAATTGTTCTTTCCTCTAGTTTTACAAATAGAAAAGAAGAAAGTTTAGCATGTTCAAAGTGTGGATTGAGAATTTTGATTTTCGACCATTTTCGACAGCCGCGCGGTTTAGCAAAAACGGCAAAATTGGGTCAAATTTGTTTTTCGAGGAAACAGCAAAACAACACTTTTCCTGCACTGCAAATACATCCTAAAGCACAGCAAATGCATTATAAAATGTGTAGGTGTTGTTCCAACACTAACCCTAACCCTACCTCGGACACTTTTGGAACAGACTTCCAAATCCCTGCTTTAAAAACTGTGTTCAAAAAAGTCCAAAATGACTCCCAATTAGTCAGAATCATGTCAATTACCAGTTCACAGTTATTGTTTAATACATCTAGAGTGAAAGGGTTTCAATTCTGTGGCATTGCTTTTTTTACAAAACTGCTGCTGGAAAGACATTTCAAATATGCCATTATCGAGTGGTTTTCACGTGAGCATTACACTTACCAGAAAGGCTGGGCCAAAATTGTTCTTTCCTCTAGGTTTACAAATAGAAAAGAAGAAAGTTTAGCATGTTCAAAGTGTGGATTGAGAATTTTGATTTTCGACCATTGTCGACAGCCGCGCGGCTTAGCAAAAACGGCAAAATTGGGTCAAATTTGTTTTTCGAGGAAACAGCAAAACAACACTTTTCCTGCACTGCAAATACATCCTAAAGCACAGCAAATGCATTAGAAAATGTGTAGGTGTTGTTCCAACACTAACCCTAACCCTACCTCGGACACTTTTGGAACAGACTTCCAAATCCCTGCTTTAAAAACTGTGTTCAAAAAAGTCCAAAATGACTCCCAATTAGTCAGAATCATGTCAATTACCAATTCACAGTTATTGTTTAATGCATCTAGAGTGAAAGGGTTTCAATTCTGTGGCATTGCTTTTTTTACAAAACTGCTGCTGGAAAGACATTTCAAATATGCCATTATCGAGTGGTTTTCACGTGAGCATTACAATTACCAGAAAGGTTGGGCCAAAATTGTTCTTTCCTCTATTTTTAAAAATAGAAAACAAGAAAGTTTAGCAAGTTCAAAGTGTGGATTGAGAATGTTGATTTTTGACCATTTTCGACAGCTGCGCTGTTTAGCAAAAACGGCAAAATTGGGTCAAATTTGTTTTTCGAGGAAACAGCAAAACAACACTTTTCCTGCACTGCAAATACATCCTAAAGCACAGCAAATCCATTAGAAAATGTGTAGGTGTTGTTCCAACACTAACCCTAACCCTACCTCGGACACTTTTGGAACAGACTTCCAAATCCCTGCTTTAAAAACTGTGTTCAAAAAAGTCCAAAATGACTCCCAATTAGTCAGAATCATGTCAATTACCAGTTCACAGTTATTGTTTAATGCATCTAGAGTGAAAGGGTTTTAATTCTGTGGCATTGCTTTTTTTACAAAACTGCTACTGGAAAGACATTTCAAATATGCCATTATCGAGTGGTTTTCACGTGAGCATTACACTTACCAGAAAGGCTGGGCCAAAATTGTTCTTTCCTCTAGTTTTACAAATAGAAAAGAAGAAAGTTTAGCATGTTAAAGTGTGGATTGAGAATTTTGATTTTCGACCATTTTCGACAGCTGCGCGGTTTAGCAAAAACGGCAAAATTGGGTCAAATTTGTTTTTCGAGGAAACAGCACAACAACACTTTTCCTGCACTGCAAATACATCCTAAAGCACTGCAAATCCATTAGAAAATGTGTAGGTGTTGTTCCAACACTAACCCTAACCCTACCTCGGACACTTTTGGAACAGACTTCCAAATCCCTGCTTTAAAAACTGTGTTAAAAAAAGTCCAAAATGACTCCCAATTAGTCAGAATCATGTCAATTACCACTTCACAGTTATTGTTTAATGCATCTAGAGTGAAAGGGTTTCAATTCTGTGGCATTGCTTTTTTTACAAAACTGCTGCTGGAAAGACATTTCAAATATGCCATTATCGAGTGGTTGTCACGTGAGCATTACAATTACCAGAAAGATTGGGCCAAAATTGTTCTTTCCTCTAGTTTCACAAATAGAAAAGAAGAAAGTTTAGCATGTTCAAAGTGTGAATTGAGAATGTTGATTTTTGACCATTTTCGACAGCTGCGCGGTTTAGCAAAAACGGCAGAATTGGGTCAAATTTGTTTTTCGAGGAAACAGCAAAACAACACTTTTCCTGCACTGCAAATACATCCTAAAGCACAGCAACTGCATTAGAAAATGTGTAGGTGTTGTTCCAACACTAACCCTAACCCTACCTCGGACACTTTTGGAACAGACTTCCAAATCCCTGCTTTAAAAACTGTGTTCAAAAAAGTCCAAAATGACTCCCAATTAGTCAGAATCATGTCAATTACCAGTTCACAGTTAGTGTTTAATGCATCTAGAGTGAAAGGGTTTCAATTCTGTGGCATTGCTTTTTTACAAAACTGCTGCTGGAAAGACATTTCAAATATGCCATTTTCGAGTGGTTTTCACGTGAGCATTACAATTACCAGAAGGGTTGGGCCGAAATTGTTCTTTCCTCTAGTTTTAAAAATAGAAAAGAAGAAAGTTTAGCATGTTCAAAGTGTGGATTGAGAATTTTGATTTTCGACCATTTTCGACTGCCGCGCGGCTTCGCAAAAACGGCAAAATTGGGTCAAATTTGTTTTTCGAGGAAACAGCAAAACAACACTTTTCCTGCACTGCAAATACATCCTAAAGCACAGCAAATGCATTAGAAAATGTGTAGGTGTTGTTCCAACACTAACCCTAACCCTACCTCGGACACTTTTGGAACAGACTTCCAAATCCCTGCTTTATAAACTGTGTTCAAAAAAGTCCAAAATGACTCCCAATTAGTCAGAATCATGTCAATTACCAGTTCACAGTTATTGTTTAATGCATCTAGAGTGAAAGGGTTTCAATTCTGTGGCATTGCTTTTTTACAAAACTGCTGCTGGAAAGACATTTCAAATATGCCATTTTCGAGTGGTTTTCATGTGAGCATTACAATTACCAGAAAGGTTGGGCCAAAATTGTTCTTTCCTCTAGTTTTACAAATAGAAAAGAAGAAAGTTTAGCATGTTCATAGTGTGGATTGAGAATTTTGATTTTCGACCATTTTCGACAGCCGCGCGGCTTCGCAAAAACGGCAAAATTGGGTCAAATTTGTTTTTCGAGGAAACAGCAAAACAACACTTTTCCTGCACTGCAAATACATCCTAAAACACAGCAAATGCATTAGAAAATGTGTAGGTGTTGTTCCAACACTAACCCTAACCCTACCTCGGACACTTTTGGAACAGACTTCCAAATCCCTGCTTTAAAAACTGTGTTCAAAGAAGTCCAAAATGACTCCCAATTAGTCAGAATCATGTCAATTACCACTTCACAGTTATTGTTTAATGCATCTAGAGTGAAAGGGTTTCAATTCTGTGGCATTGCTTTTTTACAAAACTGCTGCTGGAAAGACATTTCAAATATGCCATTATCGAGTGGTTTTCACGTGAGCATTACAATTACCAGAAAGGATGGGCCGAAATTGTTCTTTCCTCTAGTTTTAAAACTAGAAAAGAAGAATGTTTAGGATGTTCAAAGTGTGGATTGAGAATTTTGATTTTCGACAGCCGCGCGGCTTAGCAAAAACGGCAAAATTGGGTCAAATTTGTTTTTCGAGGAAACAGCAAAACAACACTTTTCCTGCACTGCAAATACATCCTAAAGCACAGCAAATGCATTAGAAAATGTGTAGGTGTTGTTCCAACACTAACCCTAACCCTACCTCGGACACTTTTGGAACAGACTTCCAAATCCCTGCTTTATAAACTGTGTTCAAAAAAGTCCAAAATGACTCCCAATTAGTCAGAATCATGTCAATTACCAGTTCACAGTTATTGTTTAATGCATCTAGAGTGAAAGGGTTTCAATTCTGTGGCATTGCTTTTTTTACAAAACTGCTGCTGGAAAGACATTTCAAATATGCCATTATCGAGTGGTTTTCACGTGAGCATTACAATTACCAGAAAGGCTGGGCCAAAATTGTTCTTTCCTCTAGTTTTAAAAATAGAAAACAAGAAAGTTTAGCATGTTCAAAGTGTGGATTGAGAATTTTGATTTTCAACCATTTTCGACAGCCGCGCGGCTTAGCAAAAATGGCAAAATTGGGTCAAATTTGTTTTTCGAGGAAACAGCAAAACAACACTTTTCCTGCACTGCAAATACATCCTAAAGCACAACAAAAACATTAGAAAATGTGTAGGTGTTGTTCCAACACTAACCCTAACCCTACCTCGGACACTTTAGGAACAGACTTCCAAATCCCTGCTTTATAAACTGTGTTCAAAAAAGTCCAAAATGACTCCCAATTAGTCAGAATCATGTCAATTACCAGTTCACAGTTATTGTTTAATGCATCTAGAGTGAAAGGGTTTCAATTCTGTGGCATTGCTTTTTTTACAAAACTGCTGCTGGAAAGTCATTTCAAATATGCCATTATCGAGTGGTTTTCACGTGAGCATTACAATTACCAGAAAGGTTGGGCCAAAATTGTTCTTTCCTCTAGTTTTACAAATAGAAAAGAAGAAAGTTTAGCATGTTCAAAGTGTGGATTGAGAATTTTGATTTTCGACCATTTTCGACAGCCGCGCGGATTAGCAAAAACGGCAAAATTGGGTCAAATTTGTTTTTCGAGGAAACAGCAAAACAACACTTTTCCTGCACTGCAAATACATCCTAAAGCACAGCAACTGCATTAGAAAATGTGTAGGTGTTGTTCCAACACTAACCCTAACCCTACCTCAGACACTTTTGGAACAGACTTCCAAATCCCTGCTTTAAAAACTGTGTTCAAAAAAGTCCAAAATGACTCCCAATTAGTCAGAATGATGTCAATTACCAGTTCACAGTTATTGTTTAATGCATCTAGAGTGAAAGGGTTTCAATTCTGTGGCATTGCTTTTTTACAAAACTGCTGCTGGAAAGACATTTCAAATATGCCATTATCGAGTGGTTTTCACGTGAGCATTACAATTACCAGAAAGGCTGGGCCGAAATTGTTCTTTCCTCTAGTTTTACAAATAGAAAAGAAGAACGTTTAGCATGTTCATAGTGTGGATTGAGAATTTTGATTTTTGACCATTTTCGACAGCCTTAGCAAAAATGGCAAAATTGGGTCAAATTTGTTTTTCAAGGAAACAGCAAAACAACACTTTTCCTGCAGTGCAAATACATCCTAAAGCACAGCAAATGCATTAGAAAATGTGTACGTGTTGTTCCAACACTAACCCTAACCCTACCTCGGACACTTTTGGAAAAGACTTCCAAATCCCTGCTTTAAAAACTGTGTTCAAAAAGTCCAAAATGACTCCCAATTAGTCAGAATCATGTCAATTACCAGTTCACAGTTATTGTTTAATGCATCTAGAGTGAAAGGGTTTCAATTCTGTGGCATTGCTTTTTTTTACAAAAGTGCTGTAGGAAAGACATTTCAAATATGCCTTTATCAAGTGGTTTTCACGTGAGCATTACAATTACCAGAAAGGTTAGGCCGAAATTGTTCTTTCCTCTAGTTTTAAAAATAGAAAACAAGAAAGTTTAGCACGTTCAAAGTGTGGATTGAGAATTTTGATTTTCAACCATTTTCGACAGCCGCGCGGCTTAGCAAAAACGGCAAAATTGGGTCAAATTTGTTTTTCGAGGAAACAGCAAAACAACACTTTTCCTGCACTGCAAATACATCCTAAAGCACAGCAAATGCATTAGAAAATGTGTAGGTGTTGTTCCAACACTAACCCTAACCCTACCTCGGACACTTTTGGAACAGACTTCCAAATCCCTGCTTTATAAACTGTGTTCAAAAAAGTCCAAAATGACTCCCAATTAGTCAGAATCATGTCAATTACCAGTTCACAGTTATTGTTTAATGCATCTAGAGTGAAAGGGTTTCAATTCTGTGGCATTGCTTTTTTTACAAAACTGCTGCTGGAAAGACATTTCAAATATGCCATTATCGAGTGGTTTTCACGTGAGCATTACAATTACCAGAAAGGCTGGGCCAAAATTGTTCTTTCCTCTAGTTTTAAAAATAGAAAACAAGAAAGTTTAGCATGTTCAAAGTGTGGATTGAGAATTTTGATTTTCAACCATTTTCGACAGCCGCGCGGCTTAGCAAAAATGGCAAAATTGGGTCAAATTTGTTTTTCGAGGAAACAGCAAAACAACACTTTTCCTGCACTGCAAATACATCCTAAAGCACAACAAAAACATTAGAAAATGTGTAGGTGTTGTTCCAACACTAACCCTAACCCTACCTCGGACACTTTTGGAACAGACTTCCAAATCCCTGCTTTATAAACTGTGTTCAAAAAAGTCCAAAATGACTCCCAATTAGTCAGAATCATGTCAATTACCAGTTCACAGTTATTGTTTAATGCATCTAGAGTGAAAGGGTTTCAATTCTGTGGCATTGCTTTTTTTTACAAAAGTGCTGTAGGAAAGACATTTCAAATATGCCTTTATCAAGTGGTTTTCACGTGAGCATTACAATTACCAGAAAGGTTAGGCCGAAATTGTTCTTTCCTCTAGTTTTAAAAATAGAAAAGAAGAAAGTTTAGCATGTTCAAAGTGTGGATTGAGAATTTTGATTTTCGACACTTTTCGACAGCCGCGTGGCTCAGCAAAAATGGCAAAATTGGGTCAAATTTGTTTTTCGAGGAAACAGCAAAACAACACTTTTCCTGCACTGCAAATACATCCTAAAGCACAGCAAATGCATTAGAAAATGTGTAGGTGTTGTTCCAACACTAACCCAAACCCAACCTCGGACAGTTTTGGAACAGACTTCCAAATCCCTGCTTTAAAAACTGTGTTCAAGAAAGTCCAAAATGACTCCCAATTAGTCTGAATCATGTCAATTACCAGTTCACAGTTATTGTTTAATGCATCTAGACTGAAAGGGTTTCAATTCTGTGGCATTGCTTTTTTTACAAAACTGCTGCTGGAAAGACATTTCAAATATGCCATTATCGAGTGGTTTTCACGTGAGCATTACAATTACCAGAAAGGCTGGGCCGAAATTGTTCTTTCCTCTAGTTTTAAAAATAGAAAAAAGAAAGTTTAGCATGTTCAAAGTGTGGATTGAGAATTTTGATTTTTGACCATTTTCGACAGCCGCGCGGCTTAGCAAAAACGGCAAAATTGGGTCAAATTTGTTTTTCGAGGAAACAGCAAAACAACACTTTTCCTGCACTGCAAATACATCCTAAAGCACAGCAAATGCATTAGAAAATGTGTAGGTGTTGTTCCAACACTAACCCTAACCCTACCTCGGACACTTTTGGAACAGACTTCCAAATCCCTGCTTTAAAAACTGTGTTCAAGAAAGTCCAAAATGACTCCCAATTAGTCAGAATCATGTCAATTACCAGTTCACAGTTATTGTTTAATGCATCTAGAGAGAAAGGGTTTCAATTCTGTGGCATTGCTTTTTTTACAAAACTGCTGCTGGAAAGACATTTCAAATATGCCATTATCGAGTGGTTGTCACGTGAGCATTACAATTACCAGAAAGGTTGGGCCAAAATTGTTCTTTCCTCTAGTTTTACAAAAAGAAACGAAGAAAGTTTAGCATGTTCAAAGTGTGGATTGAGAATTTTGATTTTCGACCATTTTCGACAACCGCGCGGCTTAGCAAAAACGGCAAAATTGGGTCAAATTTGTTTTTCGAGGAAACAGCAAAACAACACTTTTCCTGCACTGCAAATACATCCTAAAGCACAGCAAATGCATTAGAAAATGTGTGGGTGTTGTTCCAACACTAACCCTAACCCTACCTCGGACACTTTTGGAACAGACTTCCAAATCCCTGCTTTAAATACTGTGTTCAAAAAAGTCCAAAATGACTCCCAATTAGTCAGAATCATGTCAATTACCAGTTCACAGTTATTGTTTAATGCATCTAGAGTGAAAGGGTTTCAATTCTGTGGCATTGCTTTTTTTACAAAACTGCTGCTGGAATGACATTTCAAATATGCCATTATCGAGTGGTTTTCACGTGAGCATTACAATTACCAGAAAGGTTGGGCCAAAATTGTTCTTTCCTCTAGTTTTACAAATAGAAAAGAAGAAAGTTTAGCATGTTCAAAGTGTGGATTGTGAATTTTGATTTTCGACCATTTTCGACAACCGCGCGGCTAAGCAAAAACGGCAAAATTGGGTCAAATTTGTTTTTCGAGGAAACAGCAAAACAACACTTTTCCTGCACTGCAAATGCATCCTAAAGCACAGCAAATGCATTAGAAAATGTGTAGGTGTTGTTCCAACACTAACCCTAACCCTACCTCGGACACTTTTGGAACAGACTTCCAAATCCCTGCTTTAAAAACTGTGTTCAAAAAAGTCCAAAATGACTCCCAATTAGTCAGAATCATGTCAATTACCAGTTCACAGTTATTGTTTAATGCATCTAGAGTGAAAGGGTTTCAATTCTGTGGCATTGCTTTTTTTTACAAAAGTGCTGTAGGAAAGACATTTCAAATATGCCTTTATCAAGTGGTTTTCACGTGAGCATTACAATTACCAGAAAGGTTAGGCCGAAATTGTTCTTTCCTCTAGTTTTAAAAATAGAAAAGAAGAAAGTTTAGCATGTTCAAAGTGTGGATTGAGAATTTTGATTTTCGACACTTTTCGACAGCCGCGTGGCTCAGCAAAAATGGCAAAATTGGGTCAAATTTGTTTTTCGAGGAAACAGCAAAACAACACTTTTCCTGCACTGCAAATACATCCTAAAGCACAGCAAATGCATTAGAAAATGTGTAGGTGTTGTTCCAACACTAACCCTAACCCAACCTCGGACAGTTTTGGAACAGACTTCCAAATCCCTGCTTTAAAAACTGTGTTCAAGAAAGTCCAAAATGACTCCCAATTAGTCTGAATCATGTCAATTACCAGTTCACAGTTATTGTTTAATGCATCTAGAGTGAAAGGGTTTCAATTCTGTGGCATTGCTTTTTTTACAAAACTGCTGCTGGAAAGACATTTCAAATATGCCATTATCGAGTGGTTTTCACGTGAGCATTACAATTACCAGAAAGGCTGGGCCGAAATTGTTCTTTCCTCTAGTTTTAAAAATAGAAAAAAGAAAGTTTAGCATGTTCAAAGTGTGGATTGAGAATTTTGATTTTTGACCATTTTCGACAGCCGCGCGGCTTAGCAAAAACGGCAAAATTGGGTCAAATTTGTTTTTCGAGGAAACAGCAAAACAACACTTTTCCTGCACTGCAAATACATCCTAAAGCACAGCAAATGCATTAGAAAATGTGTAGGTGTTGTTCCAACACTAACCCTAACCCTACCTCGGACACTTTTGGAACAGACTTCCAAATCCCTGCTTTAAAAACTGTGTTCAAGAAAGTCCAAAATGACTCCCAATTAGTCAGAATCATGTCAATTACCAGTTCACAGTTATTGTTTAATGCATCTAGAGAGAAAGGGTTTCAATTCTGTGGCATTGCTTTTTTTACAAAACTGCTGCTGGAAAGACATTTCAAATATGCCATTATCGAGTGGTTGTCACGTGAGCATTACAATTACCAGAAAGGTTGGGCCAAAATTGTTCTTTCCTCTAGTTTTACAAAAAGAAACGAAGAAAGTTTAGCATGTTCAAAGTGTGGATTGAGAATTTTGATTTTCGACCATTTTCGACAACCGCGCGGCTTAGCAAAAACGGCAAAATTGGGTCAAATTTGTTTTTCGAGGAAACAGCAAAACAACACTTTTCCTGCACTGCAAATACATCCTAAAGCACAGCAAATGCATTAGAAAATGTGTGGGTGTTGTTCCAACACTAACCCTAACCCTACCTCGGACACTTTTGGAACAGACTTCCAAATCCCTGCTTTAAAAACTGTGTTCAAAAAAGTCCAAAATGACTCCCAATTAGTCAGAATCATGTCAATTACCAGTTCACAGTTATTGTTTAATGCATCTAGAGTGAAAGGGTTTCAATTCTGTGGCATTGCTTTTTTTACAAAACTGCTGCTGGAAAGTCATTTCAAATATGCCATTATCGAGTGGTTTTCACGTGAGCATTACAATTACCAGAAAGGTTGGGCCAAAATTGTTCTTTCCTCTAGTTTTACAAATAGAAAAGAAGAAAGTTTAGCATGTTCAAAGTGTGGATTGTGAATTTTGATTGTCGACCATTTTCGACAACCGCGCGGCTAAGCAAAACCGGCAAAATTGGGTCAAATTTGTTTTTCGAGGAAACAGCAAAACAACACTTTTCCTGCACTGCAAATACATCCTAAAGCATAGCAAATGCATTAGAAAATGTGTAGGTGTTGTTCCAACACTAACCCTAACCCTACCTCGGACACTTTTGGAACAGACTTAAAAAATCCCTGCTTTAAAAACTGTGTTCAAAAAAGTCCAAAATGACTCCCAATTAGTCAGAATCATGTCAATTACCAGTTCACAGTTATTGTTTAATGCATCTAGAGTGAAAGGGTTTCAATTCTGTGGCATTGCATTTTTTACAGAACTGCTGCTGGAAAGACGTTTCAAATATGCCATTATCGAGTGGTTGTCACGTGAGCATTACAATTACCAGAAAGGTTGGGCCAAAATTGTTCTTTCCTCTAGTTTTACAAAAAGAAAAGAGGAAAGTTTAGCATGTTCAAAGTGTGGATTGAGAATTTTGATTTTCGACCATTTTCGACAACCGCGCGGCTTAGGAAAAACGGCAAAATTGGGTCAAATTTGTTTTTCGAGGAAACAGCAAAACAACACTTTTCCTGCACTGCAAATACATCCTAAAGCACAGCAAATGCATTAGAAAATGTGTACGTGTTGTTCCAACACTAACCCTAACCCTACCTCGGACACTTTTGGAACAGACTTCCAAATCCCTGCTTTAAAAACGGTGTTCAAAAAAGTCCAAAATGACTCCCAAGTAGTCAGAATCATGTCAATTACCAGTTCACAGTTATTGTTTAATGCATCTAGAGTGAAAGGGTTTCAATTCTGTGGCATTGCTTTTTTTACAAAACTGCTGCTGAAAAGACACTTCAAATATGCCATTATCGAGAGGTTTTCACGTGAGCATTACAATTAACAGAAAGACTGGGCTAAAATTGTTCTTTCCTCTAGTTTTACAAATAGAAAAGAAGAAAGTTTAGTATTTTCGTAGTGTGGATTGAGAATTTTGATTTTCGACCATTTCCGACAGCTTCGCGGCTTAGCAAAAACGGCAAAATTGGGTCAAATTTGTTTTTCGAGTAAACAGCAAAACAACACTTTTCCTGCACTGCAAATGCATCCTAAAGCACAGCAAATGCATTAGAAAATGTGTAGGTGTTGTTCCAACACTAACCCTAACCCTACCTCAGACACTTTTGGAACAGATTTCCAAATCCCTGCTTTAAAAACTGTGTTCAAAAAAGTCCAAAATGACTCCCAATTAGTCAGAATCATGTCAATTACCAGTTCACAGTTATTGTTTAATGCATCTAGAGTGAAAGGGTTTCAATTCTGTGGCATTGCTTTTTTTACAAAACTGCTGCTGGAAAGACATTTCAAATATGCCAATATCGAGAGGTTTTCACGTGAGCATTACAATTACCAGAAAGGCTGGGCCAAAATTGTTCTTTCCTCTAGTTTTACAAATAGAAAAGAAGAAAGTTTAGCATGTTCAAAGTGTGGATTGAGAATTTTGATTTTCGACCATTGTCGACAGCAGCGCGGGTTAGCAAAAATGGCAAAATTGGGTCAAATTTGTTTTTCGAGGAAACAGCAAAACAACACTTTTCCTGCACTGCAAATACATCCTAAAGCACAGCAAATGCATTAGAAAATGTGTAGGTGTTGTTCCAACACTAACCCTAATCCTACCTCGGACACTTTTGGAACAGACTTCCAAATCCCTGCTTTATAAACTGTATTCAAAAAAGTCCAAAATGACTCCCAATTAGTCAGAATCATGTCAATTACCAGTTCACAGTTATTGTTTAATGCATCTAGAGTGAAAGGGTTTCAATTCTGTGGCATTGCTTTTTTACAAAACTGCTGCTGGAAAGACATTTCAAATATGCCATTTTCGAGTGGTTTTCACGTGAGCATTACAATTACCAGAAAGGTTGGGCCAAAATTGTTCTTTCCTCTAGTTTTAAAAATAGAAAAGAAGAAATTTAGCATGTTCAAAGTGTGGATTGAGAATTTTGATTTTCGACCATTTTCGACAGCCGCGCGGCTTAGCAAAAACGGCAAAATTGGGTCAAATGTGTTTTTCGAGGAAACAGCAAAACAACACTTTTCCTGCACTGCAAATGCATCCTAAAGCACAGCAAATGCATTAGAAAATGTGTAGGTGTTGTTCCAACACTAACCCTAGCCCTACCTCGGACACTTTTGGAACAGACTTCCAAATCCCTGCTTTAAAAACTGTGTTCAAAAAAGTCCAAAATGAATCCCAATTAGTCAGAATCATGTCAATTACCAGTTCACAGTTATTGTTTAATGCATCTAGAGTGAAAGGGTTTCAATTCTGTGGCATTGCTTTTTTTACAAAACTGCTGCTGGAAAGACATTTCAAATATGCCATTATCGAGTGGTTTTCACGTGAGCATTACAATTACCAGAAAGGCTGGGCCAAAATTGTTCTTTCCTCTAGTTTTACAAATAGAAAAGAAGAAAGTTTAGCATGTTCATAGTGTGGATTGAGAAGTTTGATTTTCGACCATTTTCGACAGACGCGCGGCTTAGCAAAAACGGCAAAATTGGGTCAAATTTGTTTTTCGAGGAAACAGCAAAACAACACTTTTTCTGCACTGCAAATACATCCTAAAGCACAGCAAATGCATTAGAAAATGTGTAGGTGTTGTTCCAACACTAACCCTAACCCTGCCTCGGACACTTTTGGAACAGACTTCGAAATCCCTGCTTTAAAAACTGTGTTCAAAAAAGTCCAAAATGACTCCCAATTAGTCAGAATCATGTCAATTACCAGTTCACAGTTATTGTTTAATGCATCTAGAGTGAAAGGGTTTCAATTCTGTGGCATTGCTTTTTTTACAAAACTGCTGCTGGAAAGACATTTCAAATATGCCAATATCGAGAGGTTTTCACGTGAGCATTACAATTACCAGAAAGGCTGGGCCAAAATTGTTCTTTCCTCTAGTTTTAAAAATAGAAAAGAAGAAATTTAGCATGTTCAAAGTGTGGATTGAGAATTTTGATTTTCGACCATTTTCGACAGCAGCGCGGCTTAGCAAAAACGGCAAAATTGGGTCAAATTTGTTTTTCGAGGAAACAGCAAAACAACACTTTTCCTGCACTGCAAATGCATCCTAAAGCACAGCAAATGCATTAGAAAATGTGTAGGTGTTGTTCCAACACTAACCCTAACCCTACCTCAGACACTTTTGGAACAGACTTCCAAATCCCTGCTTTAAAAACTGTGTTCAAAAAACTCTAAAATGACTTTTTTGAACTTTTTGAATTAGTCAGAATCATGTCAATTACCAGTTCACAGTTATTGTTTAATGCATCTAGAGTGAAAGGGTTTCAATTCTGTGGCATTGCTTTTTTTACAAACCTGCTGCTGGAAAGACATATCAAATATGCCATTTTCGAGTGGTTTTCACGTGAGCATTACAATTACCAGAAAGGTTGGGCCAAAATTGTTCTTTCCTCTAGTTTTACAAATAGAAAAGAAGAAAGTTTAGCAAGTTCAAAGTGTGGATTGAGAATTTTGCTTTTTGACCATTTTCGACAGCTGCGCGGTTTAGCAAAAACGGCAAAATTGGGTCAAATTTGTTTTTCGAGGAAACAGCAAAACAACACTTTTCCTGCACTGCAAATACATCCTAAAGCCCAGCAAATCCATTAGAAAATGTGTAGGAGTTGTTCCAACACTAACCCTAACCCTACCTCGGACACTTTTGGAACAGACTTCCAAATCCCTGCTTTAAAAACTGAGTTCAAAAAAGTCCAAAATGACTCCCAATTAGTCAGAATCATGTCAATTACCAGTTCACAGTTATTATTTATTGCATCTAGAGTGAAAGGGTTTCAATTCTGTGGCATTGCTTTTTTTACAAAACTGCTGCTGGAAAGACATTTCAAATATGCCATTATCGAGTGGTTTTCACGTGAGCATTACACTTACCAGAAAGGCTGGGCCAAAATTGTTCTTTTCTCTAGTTTTACAAATAGAAAAGAAGAAAGTTTAGCATGTTCAAAGTGTGGATTGAGAATTTTGATTTTCGACCATTTTCGACAGCCGCGCGGTTTAGCAAAAACGGCAAAATTGGGTCAAATTTGTTTTTCGAGGAAACAGCAAAACAACACTTTTCCTGGACTGCAAATACATCCTAAAGCACAGCAAATGCATTATAAAATGTGTAGGTGTTGTTCCAACACTAACCCTAACCCTACCTCGGACACTTTTGGAACAGACTTCCAAATCCGTGCTTTAAAAACTGAGTTCAAAAAAGTCCAAAATGACTCCCAATTAGTCAGAATCATGTCAATTACCAGTTCACAGTTATTGTTTAATGCATCTAGAGTGAAAGGGTTTCAATTCTGTGGCATTGCTTTTTTTACAAACCTGCTGCTGGAAAGACATATCAAATATGCCATTTTCGAGTGGTTTTCACGTGAGCATTACAATTACCAGAAAGGTTGGGCCAAAATTGTTCTTTCCTCTAGTTTTACAAATAGAAAAGAAGAAAGTTTAGCAAGTTCAAAGTGTGGATTGAGAATTTTGCTTTTTGACCATTTTCGACAGCTGCGCGGTTTAGCAAAAACGGCAAAATTGGGTCAAATTTGTTTTTCGAGGAAACAGCAAAACAACACTTTTCCTGCACTGCAAATACATCCTAAAGCCCAGCAAATCCATTAGAAAATGTGTAGGTGTTGTTCCAACACTAACCCTAACCCTACCTCGGACACTTTTGGAACAGACTTCCAAATCCCTGCTTTAAAAACTGAGTTCAAAAAAGTCCAAAATGACTCCCAATTAGTCAGAATCATGTCAATTACCAGTTCACAGTTATTATTTATTGCATCTAGAGTGAAAGGGTTTCAATTCTGTGGCATTGCTTTTTTTACAAAACTGCTGCTGGAAAGACATTTCAAATATGCCATTATCGAGTGGTTTTCACGTGAGCATTACACTTACCAGAAAGGCTGGGCCAAAATTGTTCTTTTCTCTAGTTTTACAAATAGAAAAGAAGAAAGTTTAGCATGTTCAAAGTGTGGATTGAGAATTTTGATTTTCGACCATTTTCGACAGCCGCGCGGTTTAGCAAAAACGGCAAAATTGGGTCAAATTTGGTTTTCGAGGAAACAGCAAAACAACACTTTTCCTGGACTGCAAATACATCCTAAAGCACAGCAAATGCATTATAAAATGTGTAGGTGTTGTTCCAACACTAACCCTAACCCTACCTCGGACACTTTTGGAACAGACTTCCAAATCCGTGCTTTAAAAACTGAGTTCAAAAAAGTCCAAAATGACTCCCAATTAGTCAGAATCATGTCAATTACCAGTTCACAGTTATTGTTTAATGCATCTAGAGTGAAAGGGTTTCAATTCTGTGGCATTGCTTTTTTTACAAACCTGCTGCTGGAAAGACATTTCAAATATGCCATTATCGAGTGGTTTTCACGTGAGCATTACAATTACCAGAAAGGTTGGGCCAAAATTGTTCTTTCCTCTAGTTTTACAAATAGAAAACAATAAAGTTTAGCAAGTTCAAAGTGTGGATTGAGAATTTTGCTTTTTGACCATTTTCGACAGCTGCGCGGTTTAGCAAAAACGGCAAAATTGGGTCAAATTTGTTTTTCGAGGAAACAGCAAAACAACACTTTTCCTGCACTGCAAATACATCCTAAAGCCCAGCAAATCCATTAGAAAATGTGTAGGTGTTGTTCCAACACTAACCCTAACCCTACCTCGGACACTTTTGGAACAGACTTCCAAATCCCTGCTTTAAAAACTGAGTTCAAAAAAGTCCAAAATGACTCCCAATTAGTCAGAATCATGTCAATTACCAGTTCACAGTTATTATTTATTGCATCTAGAGTGAAAGGGTTTCAATTCTGTGGCATTGCTTTTTTTACAAAACTGCTGCTGGAAAGACACTTCAAATATGCCATTATCGAGTGGTTTTCACGTGAGCATTACACTTACCAGAAAGGCTGGGCAAAAATTGTTCTTTCCTCTAGTTTTACAAATAGAAAAGAAGAAAGTTTAGCATGTTAAAGTGTGGATTGAGAATTTTGATTTTCGACCATTTTCGACAGCTGCGCGGTTTAGCAAAAACGGCAAAATTGGGTCAAATTTGTTTTTCGAGGAAACAGCAAAACAACACTTTTCCTGCACTGCAAATACATCCTAAAGCACTGCAAATCCATTAGAAAATGTGTAGGTGTTGTTCCAACACTAACCCTAACCCTACCTCGGACACTTTTGGAACAGACTTCCAAATCCCTGCTTTAAAAACTGTGTTCAAAAAAGTCCAAAATGACTCCCAATTAGTCAGAATCATGTCAATTACCACTTCACAGTTATTGTTTAATGCATCTAGAGTGAAAGGGTTTCAATTCTGTGGCATTGCTTTTTTTACAAAACTGCTGCTGGAAAGACATTTCAAATATGCCATTATCGAGTGGTTGTCACGTGAGCATTACAATTACCAGAAAGATTGGGCCAAAATTGTTCTTTCCTCTAGTTTCACAAATAGAAAAGAAGAAAGTTTAGCATGTTCAAAGTGTGAATTGAGAATGTTGATTTTTGACCATTTTCGACAGCTGCGCGGTTTAGCAAAAACGGCAGAATTGGGTCAAATTTGTTTTTCGAGGAAACAGCAAAACAACACTTTTCCTGCACTGCAAATACATCCTAAAGCACAGCAACTGCATTAGAAAATGTGTAGGTGTTGTTCCAACACTAACCCTAACCCTACCTCGGACACTTTTGGAACAGACTTCCAAATCCCTGCTTTAAAAACTGTGTTCAAAAAAGTCCAAAATGACTCCCAATTAGTCAGAATCATGTCAATTACCAGTTCACAGTTAGTGTTTAATGCATCTAGAGTGAAAGGGTTTCAATTCTGTGGCATTGCTTTTTTACAAAACTGCTGCTGGAAAGACATTTCAAATATGCCATTTTCGAGTGGTTTTCACGTGAGCATTACAATTACCAGAAGGGTTGGGCCGAAATTGTTCTTTCCTCTAGTTTTAAAAATAGAAAAGAAGAAAGTTTAGCATGTTCAAAGTGTGGATTGAGAATTTTGATTTTCGACCATTTTCGACTGCCGCGCGGCTTCGCAAAAACGGCAAAATTGGGTCAAATTTGTTTTTCGAGGAAACAGCAAAACAACACTTTTCCTGCACTGCAAATACATCCTAAAGCACAGCAAATGCATTAGAAAATGTGTAGGTGTTGTTCCAACACTAACCCTAACCCTACCTCGGACACTTTTGGAACAGACTTCCAAATCCCTGCTTTATAAACTGTGTTCAAAAAAGTCCAAAATGACTCCCAATTAGTCAGAATCATGTCAATTACCAGTTCACAGTTATTGTTTAATGCATCTAGAGTGAAAGGGTTTCAATTCTGTGGCATTGCTTTTTTACAAAACTGCTGCTGGAAAGACATTTCAAATATGCCATTTTCGAGTGGTTTTCATGTGAGCATTACAATTACCAGAAAGGTTGGGCCAAAATTGTTCTTTCCTCTAGTTTTACAAATAGAAAAGAAGAAAGTTTAGCATGTTCATAGTGTGGATTGAGAATTTTGATTTTCGACCATTTTCGACAGCCGCGCGGCTTCGCAAAAACGGCAAAATTGGGTCAAATTTGTTTTTCGAGGAAACAGCAAAACAACACTTTTCCTGCACTGCAAATACATCCTAAAACACAGCAAATGCATTAGAAAATGTGTAGGTGTTGTTCCAACACTAACCCTAACCCTACCTCGGACACTTTTGGAACAGACTTCCAAATCCCTGCTTTAAAAACTGTGTTCAAAGAAGTCCAAAATGACTCCCAATTAGTCAGAATCATGTCAATTACCACTTCACAGTTATTGTTTAATGCATCTAGAGTGAAAGGGTTTCAATTCTGTGGCATTGCTTTTTTACAAAACTGCTGCTGGAAAGACATTTCAAATATGCCATTATCGAGTGGTTTTCACGTGAGCATTACAATTACCAGAAAGGATGGGCCGAAATTGTTCTTTCCTCTAGTTTTAAAACTAGAAAAGAAGAATGTTTAGCATGTTCAAAGTGTGGATTGAGAATTTTGATTTTCGACAGCCGCGCGGCTTAGCAAAAACGGCAAAATTGGGTCAAATTTGTTTTTCGAGGAAACAGCAAAACAACACTTTTCCTGCACTGCAAATACATCCTAAAGCACAGCAAATGCATTAGAAAATGTGTAGGTGTTGTTCCAACACTAACCCTAACCCTACCTCGGACACTTTTGGAACAGACTTCCAAATCCCTGCTTTATAAACTGTGTTCAAAAAAGTCCAAAATGACTCCCAATTAGTCAGAATCATGTCAATTACCAGTTCACAGTTATTGTTTAATGCATCTAGAGTGAAAGGGTTTCAATTCTGTGGCATTGCTTTTTTTACAAAACTGCTGCTGGAAAGACATTTCAAATATGCCATTATCGAGTGGTTTTCACGTGAGCATTACAATTACCAGAAAGGCTGGGCCAAAATTGTTCTTTCCTCTAGTTTTAAAAATAGAAAACAAGAAAGTTTAGCATGTTCAAAGTGTGGATTGAGAATTTTGATTTTCAACCATTTTCGACAGCCGCGCGGCTTAGCAAAAATGGCAAAATTGGGTCAAATTTGTTTTTCGAGGAAACAGCAAAACAACACTTTTCCTGCACTGCAAATACATCCTAAAGCACAACAAAAACATTAGAAAATGTGTAGGTGTTGTTCCAACACTAACCCTAACCCTACCTCGGACACTTTAGGAACAGACTTCCAAATCCCTGCTTTATAAACTGTGTTCAAAAAAGTCCAAAATGACTCCCAATTAGTCAGAATCATGTCAATTACCAGTTCACAGTTATTGTTTAATGCATCTAGAGTGAAAGGGTTTCAATTCTGTGGCATTGCTTTTTTTTACAAAAGTGCTGTAGGAAAGACATTTCAAATATGCCTTTATCAAGTGGTTTTCACGTGAGCATTACAATTACCAGAAAGGTTAGGCCGAAATTGTTCTTTCCTCTAGTTTTAAAAATAGAAAAGAAGAAAGTTTAGCATGTTCAAAGTGTGGATTGAGAATTTTGATTTTCGACACTTTTCGACAGCCGCGTGGCTCAGCAAAAATGGCAAAATTGGGTCAAATTTGTTTTTCGAGGAAACAGCAAAACAACACTTTTCCTGCACTGCAAATACATCCTAAAGCACAGCAAATGCATTAGAAAATGTGTAGGTGTTGTTCCAACACTAACCCTAACCCAACCTCGGACAGTTTTGGAACAGACTTCCAAATCCCTGCTTTAAAAACTGTGTTCAAGAAAGTCCAAAATGACTCCCAATTAGTCTGAATCATGTCAATTACCAGTTCACAGTTATTGTTTAATGCATCTAGAGTGAAAGGGTTTCAATTCTGTGGCATTGCTTTTTTTACAAAACTGCTGCTGGAAAGACATTTCAAATATGCCATTATCGAGTGGTTTTCACGTGAGCATTACAATTACCAGAAAGGCTGGGCCGAAATTGTTCTTTCCTCTAGTTTTAAAAATAGAAAAAAGAAAGTTTAGCATGTTCAAAGTGTGGATTGAGAATTTTGATTTTTGACCATTTTCGACAGCCGCGCGGCTTAGCAAAAACGGCAAAATTGGGTCAAATTTGTTTTTCGAGGAAACAGCAAAACAACACTTTTCCTGCACTGCAAATACATCCTAAAGCACAGCAAATGCATTAGAAAATGTGTAGGTGTTGTTCCAACACTAACCCTAACCCTACCTCGGACACTTTTGGAACAGACTTCCAAATCCCTGCTTTAAAAACTGTGTTCAAGAAAGTCCAAAATGACTCCCAATTAGTCAGAATCATGTCAATTACCAGTTCACAGTTATTGTTTAATGCATCTAGAGAGAAAGGGTTTCAATTCTGTGGCATTGCTTTTTTTACAAAACTGCTGCTGGAAAGACATTTCAAATATGCCATTATCGAGTGGTTGTCACGTGAGCATTACAATTACCAGAAAGGTTGGGCCAAAATTGTTCTTTCCTCTAGTTTTACAAAAAGAAACGAAGAAAGTTTAGCATGTTCAAAGTGTGGATTGAGAATTTTGATTTTCGACCATTTTCGACAACCGCGCGGCTTAGCAAAAACGGCAAAATTGGGTCAAATTTGTTTTTCGAGGAAACAGCAAAACAACACTTTTCCTGCACTGCAAATACATCCTAAAGCACAGCAAATGCATTAGAAAATGTGTGGGTGTTGTTCCAACACTAACCCTAACCCTACCTCGGACACTTTTGGAACAGACTTCCAAATCCCTGCTTTAAATACTGTGTTCAAAAAAGTCCAAAATGACTCCCAATTAGTCAGAATCATGTCAATTACCAGTTCACAGTTATTGTTTAATGCATCTAGAGTGAAAGGGTTTCAATTCTGTGGCATTGCTTTTTTTACAAAACTGCTGCTGGAATGACATTTCAAATATGCCATTATCGAGTGGTTTTCACGTGAGCATTACAATTACCAGAAAGGTTGGGCCAAAATTGTTCTTTCCTCTAGTTTTACAAATAGAAAAGAAGAAAGTTTAGCATGTTCAAAGTGTGGATTGTGAATTTTGATTTTCGACCATTTTCGACAACCGCGCGGCTAAGCAAAAACGGCAAAATTGGGTCAAATTTGTTTTTCGAGGAAACAGCAAAACAACACTTTTCCTGCACTGCAAATGCATCCTAAAGCACAGCAAATGCATTAGAAAATGTGTAGGTGTTGTTCCAACACTAACCCTAACCCTACCTCGGACACTTTTGGAACAGACTTCCAAATCCCTGCTTTAAAAACTGTGTTCAAAAAAGTCCAAAATGACTCCCAATTAGTCAGAATCATGTCAATTACCAGTTCACAGTTATTGTTTAATGCATCTAGAGTGAAAGGGTTTCAATTCTGTGGCATTGCTTTTTTTACAAAACTGCTGCTGGAAAGTCATTTCAAATATGCCATTATCGAGTGGTTTTCACGTGAGCATTACAATTACCAGAAAGGTTGGGCCAAAATTGTTCTTTCCTCTAGTTTTACAAATAGAAAAGAAGAAAGTTTAGCATGTTCAAAGTGTGGATTGAGAATTTTGATTTTCGACCATTTTCGACAGCCGCGCGGATTAGCAAAAACGGCAAAATTGGGTCAAATTTGTTTTTCGAGGAAACAGCAAAACAACACTTTTCCTGCACTGCAAATACATCCTAAAGCACAGCAACTGCATTAGAAAATGTGTAGGTGTTGTTCCAACACTAACCCTAACCCTACCTCGGACACTTTTGCAACAGACTTCCAAATCCCTGCTTTAAAAACTGTGTTCAAAAAAGTCCAAAATGACTCCCAATTAGTCAGAATCATGTCAATTACCAGTTCACAGTTAGTGTTTAATGCATCTAGAGTGAAAGGGTTTCAATTCTGTGGCATTGATTTTTTACAAAACTGCTGCTGGAAAGACATTTCAAATATGCCATTTTCGAGTGGTTTTCACGTGAGCATTACAATTACCAGAAGGGTTGGGCCGAAATTGTTCTTTCCTCTAGTTTTAAAAATAGAAAAGAAGAAAGTTTAGCATGTTCAAAGTGTGGATTGAGAATTTTGATTTTCGACCATTTTCGACAGCCGCGCGGCTTCGCAAATACGGCAAAATTGGGTCAAATTTGTTTTTCGAGGAAACAGCAAAACAACACTTTTCCTGCACTGCAAATACATACAGCAAATGCATTAGAAAATGTGTAGGTGTTGTTCCAACACTAACCCTAACCCTACCTCGGACACTTTTGGAACAGACTTCCAAATCCCCGCTTTTAAAACTGTGTTCAAAAAAGTCCAAAATGACTCCCAATTAGTCAGAATCATGTCAATTATCAGTTCACAGTTATTGCTTAATGCCTCTAGAGTGAAAGGGTTTCAATTCTGTGGCATTGCTTTTTTTACAAAACTGCTGCTGGAAAGACATTTCAAATATGCCATTATCGAGTGGTTGTCACGTGAGCATTACAATTACCAGAAAGGTTGGGCCAAAATTGTTCTTTCCTCTAGTTTTAAAAATAGAAAAGAAGAACGTTTAGCATGTTCAAAGTGTGGATTGAGAATTTTGATTTTCGACCATTTTCGACAGCCGCGCGGCTTAGCAAATACGGCAAAATTGGGTCAAATTTGTTTTTCGAGGAAACAGTAAATCAACACTTTTCCTGCACTGCAAACACATCCTAAAGCACAGCAAATGCATTAGAAAATGTGTAGGTGTTGTTCCAACACTAACCCTAACCCTACCTCGGACACTTTTGGAACAGACTTCCAAATCCCTGCTTTAAAAACTGTGCTCAAAAAAGTCCAAAATGACTCCCAATTAGTCAGAATCATGTCAATTACCAGTTCACAGTTATTGCTTAATGCATCTAGAGTGAAAGGGTTTCAATTCTGTGGCATTGCTTTTTTTACAAAACTGCTGCTGGAAAGACATTTCAAATATGCCATTATCGAGTGGTTGTCACGTGAGCATTACAATTACCAGAAAGGTTGGGCCGAAATTGTTCTTTCCTCTAGTTTTAAAAATAGAAAACAAGAAATTTAGCATGTTCAAAGTGTGGATTGAGAATTTTGATTTTCGACCATTTTCGACAGCCGCGCGGCTTAGCAAAAACGGCAAAATTGGGTCAAATTTGTTTTTCGAGGAAACAGCAAAACAACACTTTTCCTGCACTGCAAATGCATCCTAAAGCACAGCAAATGCATTAGAAAATGTGTAGGTGTTGTTCCAACACTAACCCTAACCCTACCTCAGACACTTTTGGAACAGACTTCCAAATCCCTGCTTTAAAAACTGTGTTCAAAAAAGTCCAAAATGACTCCCAATTAGTCAGAATGATGTCAATTACCAGTTCACAGTTATTGTTTAATGCATCTAGAGTGAAAGGGTTTCAATTCTGTGGCATTGCTTTTTTACAAAACTGCTGCTGGAAAGACATTTCAAATATGCCATTATCGAGTGGTTTTCACGTGAGCATTACAATTACCAGAAAGGCTGGGCCGAAATTGTTCTTTCCTCTAGTTTTACAAATAGAAAAGAAGAACGTTTAGCATGTTCATAGTGTGGATTGAGAATTTTGATTTTTGACCATTTTCGACAGCGTTAGCAAAAATGGCAAAATTGGGTCAAATTTGTTTTTCAAGGAAACAGCAAAACAACACTTTTCCTGCAGTGCAAATACATCCTAAAGCACAGCAAATGCATTAGAAAATGTGTACGTGTTGTTCCAACACTAACCCTAACCCTACCTCGGACACTTTTGGAAAAGACTTCCAAATCCCTGCTTTAAAAACTGTGTTCAAAAAGTCCAAAATGACTCCCAATTAGTCAGAATCATGTCAATTACCAGTTCACAGTTATTGTTTAATGCATCTAGAGTGAAAGGGTTTCAATTCTGTGGCATTGCTTTTTTACAAAACTGCTGCTGGAAATACATTTCAAATATGCCATTATCGAGTGGTTTTCACGTGAGCATTACAATTACCAGAAAGGTTGGGCCAAAATTGTTCTTTCCTCTAGTTTTAAAAATAGAAAAGAAGAAAGTTTAGCATGTTCAAAGTGTGGATTGAGAATTTTGATTTTCGACCATTTTCGACAGCCGCGCGGCTTAGCAAAAATGGCAAAATTGGGTCAAATTTGTTTTTCGAGGAAACAGCAAAACAACACTTTTCCTGCACTGCAAATACATCCTAAAGCACAGCAAATGCATTAGAAAATGTGTGGGTGTTGTTCCAACACTAACCCTAACCCTACCTCGGACACTTTTGGAACAGACTTCCAAATCCCTGCTTTAAATACTGTGTTCAAAAAAGTCCAAAATGACTCCCAATTAGTCAGAATCATGTCAATTACCAGTTCACAGTTATTGTTTAATGCATCTAGAGTGAAAGGGTTTCAATTCTGTGGCATTGCTTTTTTTACAAAACTGCTGCTGGAATGACATTTCAAATATGCCATTATCGAGTGGTTTTCACGTGAGCATTACAATTACCAGAAAGGTTGGGCCAAAATTGTTCTTTCCTCTAGTTTTACAAATAGAAAAGAAGAAAGTTTAGCATGTTCAAAGTGTGGATTGTGAATTTTGATTTTCGACCATTTTCGACAACCGCGCGGCTAAGCAAAAACGGCAAAATTGGGTCAAATTTGTTTTTCGAGGAAACAGCAAAACAACACTTTTCCTGCACTGCAAATGCATCCTAAAGCACAGCAAATGCATTAGAAAATGTGTAGGTGTTGTTCCAACACTAACCCTAACCCTACCTCGGACACTTTTGGAACAGACTTCCAAATCCCTGCTTTAAAAACTGTGTTCAAAAAAGTCCAAAATGACTCCCAATTAGTCAGAATCATGTCAATTACCAGTTCACAGTTATTGTTTAATGCATCTAGAGTGAAAGGGTTTCAATTCTGTGGCATTGCTTTTTTTACAAAACTGCTGCTGGAAAGTCATTTCAAATATGCCATTATCGAGTGGTTTTCACGTGAGCATTACAATTACCAGAAAGGTTGGGCCAAAATTGTTCTTTCCTCTAGTTTTACAAATAGAAAAGAAGAAAGTTTAGCATGTTCAAAGTGTGGATTGAGAATTTTGATTTTCGACCATTTTCGACAGCCGCGCGGATTAGCAAAAACGGCAAAATTGGGTCAAATTTGTTTTTCGAGGAAACAGCAAAACAACACTTTTCCTGCACTGCAAATACATCCTAAAGCACAGCAACTGCATTAGAAAATGTGTAGGTGTTGTTCCAACACTAACCCTAACCCTACCTCGGACACTTTTGCAACAGACTTCCAAATCCCTGCTTTAAAAACTGTGTTCAAAAAAGTCCAAAATGACTCCCAATTAGTCAGAATCATGTCAATTACCAGTTCACAGTTAGTGTTTAATGCATCTAGAGTGAAAGGGTTTCAATTCTGTGGCATTGATTTTTTACAAAACTGCTGCTGGAAAGACATTTCAAATATGCCATTTTCGAGTGGTTTTCACGTGAGCATTACAATTACCAGAAGGGTTGGGCCGAAATTGTTCTTTCCTCTAGTTTTAAAAATAGAAAAGAAGAAAGTTTAGCATGTTCAAAGTGTGGATTGAGAATTTTGATTTTCGACCATTTTCGACAGCCGCGCGGCTTCGCAAATACGGCAAAATTGGGTCAAATTTGTTTTTCGAGGAAACAGCAAAACAACACTTTTCCTGCACTGCAAATACATACAGCAAATGCATTAGAAAATGTGTAGGTGTTGTTCCAACACTAACCCTAACCCTACCTCGGACACTTTTGGAACAGACTTCCAAATCCCCGCTTTTAAAACTGTGTTCAAAAAAGTCCAAAATGACTCCCAATTAGTCAGAATCATGTCAATTATCAGTTCACAGTTATTGCTTAATGCCTCTAGAGTGAAAGGGTTTCAATTCTGTGGCATTGCTTTTTTTACAAAACTGCTGCTGGAAAGACATTTCAAATATGCCATTATCGAGTGGTTGTCACGTGAGCATTACAATTACCAGAAAGGTTGGGCCAAAATTGTTCTTTCCTCTAGTTTTAAAAATAGAAAAGAAGAACGTTTAGCATGTTCAAAGTGTGGATTGAGAATTTTGATTTTCGACCATTTTCGACAGCCGCGCGGCTTAGCAAATACGGCAAAATTGGGTCAAATTTGTTTTTCGAGGAAACAGTAAATCAACACTTTTCCTGCACTGCAAACACATCCTAAAGCACAGCAAATGCATTAGAAAATGTGTAGGTGTTGTTCCAACACTAACCCTAACCCTACCTCGGACACTTTTGGAACAGACTTCCAAATCCCTGCTTTAAAAACTGTGCTCAAAAAAGTCCAAAATGACTCCCAATTAGTCAGAATCATGTCAATTACCAGTTCACAGTTATTGCTTAATGCATCTAGAGTGAAAGGGTTTCAATTCTGTGGCATTGCTTTTTTTACAAAACTGCTGCTGGAAAGACATTTCAAATATGCCATTATCGAGTGGTTGTCACGTGAGCATTACAATTACCAGAAAGGTTGGGCCGAAATTGTTCTTTCCTCTAGTTTTAAAAATAGAAAACAAGAAATTTAGCATGTTCAAAGTGTGGATTGAGAATTTTGATTTTCGACCATTTTCGACAGCCGCGCGGCTTAGCAAAAACGGCAAAATTGGGTCAAATTTGTTTTTCGAGGAAACAGCAAAACAACACTTTTCCTGCACTGCAAATGCATCCTAAAGCACAGCAAATGCATTAGAAAATGTGTAGGTGTTGTTCCAACACTAACCCTAACCCTACCTCAGACACTTTTGGAACAGACTTCCAAATCCCTGCTTTAAAAACTGTGTTCAAAAAAGTCCAAAATGACTCCCAATTAGTCAGAATGATGTCAATTACCAGTTCACAGTTATTGTTTAATGCATCTAGAGTGAAAGGGTTTCAATTCTGTGGCATTGCTTTTTTACAAAACTGCTGCTGGAAAGACATTTCAAATATGCCATTATCGAGTGGTTTTCACGTGAGCATTACAATTACCAGAAAGGCTGGGCCGAAATTGTTCTTTCCTCTAGTTTTACAAATAGAAAAGAAGAACGTTTAGCATGTTCATAGTGTGGATTGAGAATTTTGATTTTTGACCATTTTCGACAGCCTTAGCAAAAATGGCAAAATTGGGTCAAATTTGTTTTTCAAGGAAACAGCAAAACAACACTTTTCCTGCAGTGCAAATACATCCTAAAGCACAGCAAATGCATTAGAAAATGTGTACGTGTTGTTCCAACACTAACCCTAACCCTACCTCGGACACTTTTGGAAAAGACTTCCAAATCCCTGCTTTAAAAACTGTGTTCAAAAAGTCCAAAATGACTCCCAATTAGTCAGAATCATGTCAATTACCAGTTCACAGTTATTGTTTAATGCATCTAGAGTGAAAGGGTTTCAATTCTGTGGCATTGCTTTTTTACAAAACTGCTGCTGGAAATACATTTCAAATATGCCATTATCGAGTGGTTTTCACGTGAGCATTACAATTACCAGAAAGGTTGGGCCAAAATTGTTCTTTCCTCTAGTTTTAAAAATAGAAAAGAAGAAAGTTTAGCATGTTCAAAGTGTGGATTGAGAATTTTGATTTTCGACCATTTTCGACAGCCGCGCGGCTTAGCAAAAACGGCAAAATTGGGTCAAATTTGTTTTTCGAGGAAACAGCAAAACAACACTTTTCCTGCACTGCAAATACATCCTAAAGCACAGCAAATGCATTAGAAAATGTGTAGGAGTTGTTCCAACACTAACCCTAACCCTACCTCGGACACTTTTGGAACAGACTTCCAAATCCCTGCTTTAAAAACTGTGTTCAAAAAAGTCCAAAATGACTCCCAATTAGTCAGAATCATGTCAATTACCAGTTCACAGTTATTGTTTAATGCATCTAGAGTGAAAGGGTTTCAATTCTGTGGCATTGCTTTTTTTACAAAACTGCTGCTGGAAAGACATTTCAAATATGCCATTATCGAGTGGTTTTCACGTGAGCATTACAATTACCAGAAAGGCTGGGCCGAAATTGTTCTTTCCTCTAGTTTTAAAAATAGAAAAAAGAAAGTTTAGCATGTTCAAAGTGTGGATTGAGAATTTTGATTTTTGACCATTTTCGACAGCCGCGCGGCTTAGCAAAAACGGCAAAATTAGGTCAAATTTGTTTTTCGAGGAAACAGCAAAACAACACTTTTCCTGCACTGCAAATACATCCTAAAGCACAGCAAATGCATTAGAAAATGTGTAGGTGTTGTTCCAACACTAACCCTAACCCTACCTTCGGACACTTCTGGAACAGACTTCCAAATCCCTGCTTTAAAAACTGTGTTCAAGAAAGTCCAAAATGACTCCCAATTAGTCAGAATCATGTCAATTACCAGTTCACAGTTATTGTTTAATGCATCTAGAGTGAAAGGGTTTCAATTCTGTGGCATTGCTTTTTTTACAAAACTGCTGCTGGAAAGACATTTCAAATATGCCATTATCGAGTGGTTTTCACGTGAGCATTACAATTACCAGAAAGGTTGGGCCGAAATTGTTCTTTCCTCTAGTTTTAAAAATAGAAAAGAAGAAAGTTTAGCATGTTCAAAGTGTGGATTGAGAATTTTGATTTTCGACCATTTTCGACAGCCGCGTGACTCAGCAAAAATGGCAAAATTGGGTCAAATTTGTTTTTCGAGGAAACAGCAAAACAACACTTTTCCTGCGCTGCAAATACATCCTAAAGCACAGCAAATGCATTAGAAAATGTGTAGGTGTTGTTCCAACACTAACCCTAACCCTACCTCGGACACTTTTGGAACAGACTTCCAAATCCCTGCTTTATAAACTGTGTTCAAAAAAGTCCAAAATGACTCCCAATTAGTCAGAATCATGTCAATTACCAGTTCACAGTTATTGTTTAATGCATCTAGAGTGAAAGGGTTTCAATTCTGTGGCATTGCTTTTTTTTACAAAAGTGCTGTAGGAAAGACATTTCAAATATGCCTTTATCAAGTGGTTTTCACGTGAGCATTACAATTACCAGAAAGGTTAGGCCGAAATTGTTCTTTCCTCTAGTTTTAAAAATAGAAAACAAGAAAGTTTAGCACGTTCAAAGTGTGGATTGAGAATTTTGATTTTCAACCATTTTCGACAGCCGCGCGGCTTAGCAAAAACGGCAAAATTGGGTCAAATTTGTTTTTCGAGGAAACAGCAAAACAACACTTTTCCTGCACTGCAAATACATCCTAAAGCACAGCAAATGCATTAGAAAATGTGTAGGTGTTGTTCCAACACTAACCCTAACCCTACCTCGGACACTTTTGGAACAGACTTCCAAATCCCTGCTTTATAAACTGTGTTCAAAAAAGTCCAAAATGACTCCCAATTAGTCAGAATCATGTCAATTACCAGTTCACAGTTATTGTTTAATGCATCTAGAGTGAAAGGGTTTCAATTCTGTGGCATTGCTTTTTTTACAAAACTGCTGCTGGAAAGACATTTCAAATATGCCATTATCGAGTGGTTTTCACGTGAGCATTACAATTACCAGAAAGGCTGGGCCAAAATTGTTCTTTCCTCTAGTTTTAAAAATAGAAAACAAGAAAGTTTAGCATGTTCAAAGTGTGGATTGAGAATTTTGATTTTCAACCATTTTCGACAGCCGCGCGGCTTAGCAAAAATGGCAAAATTGGGTCAAATTTGTTTTTCGAGGAAACAGCAAAACAACACTTTTCCTGCACTGCAAATACATCCTAAAGCACAACAAAAACATTAGAAAATGTGTAGGTGTTGTTCCAACACTAACCCTAACCCTACCTCGGACACTTTTGGAACAGACTTCCAAATCCCTGCTTTATAAACTGTGTTCAAAAAAGTCCAAAATGACTCCCAATTAGTCAGAATCATGTCAATTACCAGTTCACAGTTATTGTTTAATGCATCTAGAGTGAAAGGGTTTCAATTCTGTGGCATTGCTTTTTTTTACAAAAGTGCTGTAGGAAAGACATTTCAAATATGCCTTTATCAAGTGGTTTTCACGTGAGCATTACAATTACCAGAAAGGTTAGGCCGAAATTGTTCTTTCCTCTAGTTTTAAAAATAGAAAAGAAGAAAGTTTAGCATGTTCAAAGTGTGGATTGAGAATTTTGATTTTCGACCATTTTCGACAGCCGCGCGGCTTAGCAAAAACGGCAAAATTGGGTCAAATTTGTTTTTCGAGGAAACAGCAAAACAACACTTTTCCTGCACTGCAAATACATCCTAAAGCACAGCAAATGCATTAGAAAATGTGTAGGTGTTGTTCCAACACTAACCCTAACCCTACCTCGGACACTTTTGGAACAGACTTCCAAATCCCTGCTTTATAAACTGTGTTCAAAAAAGTCCAAAATGACTCCCAATTAGTCAGAATCATGTCAATTACCAGTTCACAGTTATTGTTTAATGCATCTAGAGTGAAAGGGTTTCAATTCTGTGGCATTGCTTTTTTTACAAAACTGCTGCTGGAAAGACATTTCAAATATGCCATTATCGAGTGGTTTTCACGTGAGCATTACAATTACCAGAAAGGCTGGGCCAAAATTGTTCTTTCCTCTAGTTTTAAAAATAGAAAACAAGAAAGTTTAGCATGTTCAAAGTGTGGATTGAGAATTTTGATTTTCAACCATTTTCGACAGCCGCGCGGCTTAGCAAAAATGGCAAAATTGGGTCAAATTTGTTTTTCGAGGAAACAGCAAAACAACACTTTTCCTGCACTGCAAATACATCCTAAAGCACAACAAAAACATTAGAAAATGTGTAGGTGTTGTTCCAACACTAACCCTAACCCTACCTCGGACACTTTTGGAACAGACTTCCAAATCCCTGCTTTAAAAACTGTGTTCAAAAAAGTCCAAAATGACTCCCAATTAGTCTGAATCATGTCAATTACCAGTTCACAGTTATTGTTTAATGCATCTAGAGTGAAAGGGTTTCAATTCTGTGGCATTGCTTTTTTTACAAAACTGCTGCTGGAAAGACATTTCAAATATGCCATTATCGAGTGGTTTTCACGTGAGCATTACAATTACCAGAAAGGCTGGGCCGAAATTGTTCTTTCCTCTAGTTTTAAAAATAGAAAAAAGAAAGTTTAGCATGTTCAAAGTGTGGATTGAGAATTTTGATTTTTGACCATTTTCGACAGCCGCGCGGCTTAGCAAAAACGGCAAAATTGGGTCAAATTTGTTTTTCGAGGAAACAGCAAAACAACACTTTTCCTGCACTGCAAATACATCCTAAAGCACAGCAAATGCATTAGAAAATGTGTAGGTGTTGTTCCAACACTAACCCTAACCCTACCTCGGACACTTTTGGAACAGACTTCCAAATCCCTGCTTTAAAAACTGTGTTCAAGAAAGTCCAAAATGACTCCCAATTAGTCAGAATCATGTCAATTACCAGTTCACAGTTATTGTTTAATGCATCTAGAGAGAAAGGGTTTCAATTCTGTGGCATTGCTTTTTTTACAAAACTGCTGCTGGAAAGACATTTCAAATATGCCATTATCGAGTGGTTGTCACGTGAGCATTACAATTACCAGAAAGGTTGGGCCAAAATTGTTCTTTCCTCTAGTTTTACAAAAAGAAACGAAGAAAGTTTAGCATGTTCAAAGTGTGGATTGAGAATTTTGATTTTCGACCATTTTCGACAACCGCGCGGCTTAGCAAAAACGGCAAAATTGGGTCAAATTTGTTTTTCGAGGAAACAGCAAAACAACACTTTTCCTGCACTGCAAATACATCCTAAAGCACAGCAAATGCATTAGAAAATGTGTGGGTGTTGTTCCAACACTAACCCTAACCCTACCTCGGACACTTTTGGAACAGACTTCCAAATCCCTGCTTTAAATACTGTGTTCAAAAAAGTCCAAAATGACTCCCAATTAGTCAGAATCATGTCAATTACCAGTTCACAGTTATTGTTTAATGCATCTAGAGTGAAAGGGTTTCAATTCTGTGGCATTGCTTTTTTTACAAAACTGCTGCTGGAATGACATTTCAAATATGCCATTATCGAGTGGTTTTCACGTGAGCATTACAATTACCAGAAAGGTTGGGCCAAAATTGTTCTTTCCTCTAGTTTTACAAATAGAAAAGAAGAAAGTTTAGCATGTTCAAAGTGTGGATTGTGAATTTTGATTTTCGACCATTTTCGACAACCGCGCGGCTTAGCAAAAACGGCAAAATTGGGTCAAATTTGTTTTTCGAGGAAACAGCAAAACAACACTTTTCCTGCACTGCAAATACATCCTAAAGCACAGCAAATGCATTAGAAAATGTGTGGGTGTTGTTCCAACACTAACCCTAACCCTACCTCGGACACTTTTGGAACAGACTTCCAAATCCCTGCTTTAAATACTGTGTTCAAAAAAGTCCAAAATGACTCCCAATTAGTCAGAATCATGTCAATTACCAGTTCACAGTTATTGTTTAATGCATCTAGAGTGAAAGGGTTTCAATTCTGTGGCATTGCTTTTTTTACAAAACTGCTGCTGGAATGACATTTCAAATATGCCATTATCGAGTGGTTTTCACGTGAGCATTACAATTACCAGAAAGGTTGGGCCAAAATTGTTCTTTCCTCTAGTTTTACAAATAGAAAAGAAGAAAGTTTAGCATGTTCAAAGTGTGGATTGTGAATTTTGATTTTCGACCATTTTCGACAACCGCGCGGCTAAGCAAAAACGGCAAAATTGGGTCAAATTTGTTTTTCGAGGAAACAGCAAAACAACACTTTTCCTGCACTGCAAATGCATCCTAAAGCACAGCAAATGCATTAGAAAATGTGTAGGTGTTGTTCCAACACTAACCCTAACCCTACCTCGGACACTTTTGGAACAGACTTCCAAATCCCTGCTTTAAAAACTGTGTTCAAAAAAGTCCAAAATGACTCCCAATTAGTCAGAATCATGTCAATTACCAGTTCACAGTTATTGTTTAATGCATCTAGAGTGAAAGGGTTTCAATTCTGTGGCATTGCTTTTTTTACAAAACTGCTGCTGGAAAGTCATTTCAAATATGCCATTATCGAGTGGTTTTCACGTGAGCATTACAATTACCAGAAAGGTTGGGCCAAAATTGTTCTTTCCTCTAGTTTTACAAATAGAAAAGAAGAAAGTTTAGCATGTTCAAAGTGTGGATTGAGAATTTTGATTTTCGACCATTTTCGACAGCCGCGCGGATTAGCAAAAACGGCAAAATTGGGTCAAATTTGTTTTTCGAGGAAACAGCAAAACAACACTTTTCCTGCACTGCAAATACATCCTAAAGCACAGCAACTGCATTAGAAAATGTGTAGGTGTTGTTCCAACACTAACCCTAACCCTACCTCGGACACTTTTGCAACAGACTTCCAAATCCCTGCTTTAAAAACTGTGTTCAAAAAAGTCCAAAATGACTCCCAATTAGTCAGAATCATGTCAATTACCAGTTCACAGTTAGTGTTTAATGCATCTAGAGTGAAAGGGTTTCAATTCTGTGGCATTGATTTTTTACAAAACTGCTGCTGGAAAGACATTTCAAATATGCCATTTTCGAGTGGTTTTCACGTGAGCATTACAATTACCAGAAGGGTTGGGCCGAAATTGTTCTTTCCTCTAGTTTTAAAAATAGAAAAGAAGAAAGTTTAGCATGTTCAAAGTGTGGATTGAGAATTTTGATTTTCGACCATTTTCGACAGCCGCGCGGCTTCGCAAATACGGCAAAATTGGGTCAAATTTGTTTTTCGAGGAAACAGCAAAACAACACTTTTCCTGCACTGCAAATACATACAGCAAATGCATTAGAAAATGTGTAGGTGTTGTTCCAACACTAACCCTAACCCTACCTCGGACACTTTTGGAACAGACTTCCAAATCCCCGCTTTTAAAACTGTGTTCAAAAAAGTCCAAAATGACTCCCAATTAGTCAGAATCATGTCAATTATCAGTTCACAGTTATTGCTTAATGCCTCTAGAGTGAAAGGGTTTCAATTCTGTGGCATTGCTTTTTTTACAAAACTGCTGCTGGAAAGACATTTCAAATATGCCATTATCGAGTGGTTGTCACGTGAGCATTACAATTACCAGAAAGGTTGGGCCAAAATTGTTCTTTCCTCTAGTTTTAAAAATAGAAAAGAAGAACGTTTAGCATGTTCAAAGTGTGGATTGAGAATTTTGATTTTCGACCATTTTCGACAGCCGCGCGGCTTAGCAAATACGGCAAAATTGGGTCAAATTTGTTTTTCGAGGAAACAGTAAATCAACACTTTTCCTGCACTGCAAACACATCCTAAAGCACAGCAAATGCATTAGAAAATGTGTAGGTGTTGTTCCAACACTAACCCTAACCCTACCTCGGACACTTTTGGAACAGACTTCCAAATCCCTGCTTTAAAAACTGTGCTCAAAAAAGTCCAAAATGACTCCCAATTAGTCAGAATCATGTCAATTACCAGTTCACAGTTATTGCTTAATGCATCTAGAGTGAAAGGGTTTCAATTCTGTGGCATTGCTTTTTTTACAAAACTGCTGCTGGAAAGACATTTCAAATATGCCATTATCGAGTGGTTGTCACGTGAGCATTACAATTACCAGAAAGGTTGGGCCGAAATTGTTCTTTCCTCTAGTTTTAAAAATAGAAAACAAGAAATTTAGCATGTTCAAAGTGTGGATTGAGAATTTTGATTTTCGACCATTTTCGACAGCCGCGCGGCTTAGCAAAAACGGCAAAATTGGGTCAAATTTGTTTTTCGAGGAAACAGCAAAACAACACTTTTCCTGCACTGCAAATGCATCCTAAAGCACAGCAAATGCATTAGAAAATGTGTAGGTGTTGTTCCAACACTAACCCTAACCCTACCTCAGACACTTTTGGAACAGACTTCCAAATCCCTGCTTTAAAAACTGTGTTCAAAAAAGTCCAAAATGACTCCCAATTAGTCAGAATGATGTCAATTACCAGTTCACAGTTATTGTTTAATGCATCTAGAGTGAAAGGGTTTCAATTCTGTGGCATTGCTTTTTTACAAAACTGCTGCTGGAAAGACATTTCAAATATGCCATTATCGAGTGGTTTTCACGTGAGCATTACAATTACCAGAAAGGCTGGGCCGAAATTGTTCTTTCCTCTAGTTTTACAAATAGAAAAGAAGAACGTTTAGCATGTTCATAGTGTGGATTGAGAATTTTGATTTTTGACCATTTTCGACAGCGTTAGCAAAAATGGCAAAATTGGGTCAAATTTGTTTTTCAAGGAAACAGCAAAACAACACTTTTCCTGCAGTGCAAATACATCCTAAAGCACAGCAAATGCATTAGAAAATGTGTACGTGTTGTTCCAACACTAACCCTAACCCTACCTCGGACACTTTTGGAAAAGACTTCCAAATCCCTGCTTTAAAAACTGTGTTCAAAAAGTCCAAAATGACTCCCAATTAGTCAGAATCATGTCAATTACCAGTTCACAGTTATTGTTTAATGCATCTAGAGTGAAAGGGTTTCAATTCTGTGGCATTGCTTTTTTACAAAACTGCTGCTGGAAATACATTTCAAATATGCCATTATCGAGTGGTTTTCACGTGAGCATTACAATTACCAGAAAGGTTGGGCCAAAATTGTTCTTTCCTCTAGTTTTAAAAATAGAAAAGAAGAAAGTTTAGCATGTTCAAAGTGTGGATTGAGAATTTTGATTTTCGACCATTTTCGACAGCCGCGCGGCTTAGCAAAAATGGCAAAATTGGGTCAAATTTGTTTTTCGAGGAAACAGCAAAACAACACTTTTCCTGCACTGCAAATACATCCTAAAGCACAGCAAATGCATTAGAAAATGTGTGGGTGTTGTTCCAACACTAACCCTAACCCTACCTCGGACACTTTTGGAACAGACTTCCAAATCCCTGCTTTAAATACTGTGTTCAAAAAAGTCCAAAATGACTCCCAATTAGTCAGAATCATGTCAATTACCAGTTCACAGTTATTGTTTAATGCATCTAGAGTGAAAGGGTTTCAATTCTGTGGCATTGCTTTTTTTACAAAACTGCTGCTGGAATGACATTTCAAATATGCCATTATCGAGTGGTTTTCACGTGAGCATTACAATTACCAGAAAGGTTGGGCCAAAATTGTTCTTTCCTCTAGTTTTACAAATAGAAAAGAAGAAAGTTTAGCATGTTCAAAGTGTGGATTGTGAATTTTGATTTTCGACCATTTTCGACAACCGCGCGGCTAAGCAAAAACGGCAAAATTGGGTCAAATTTGTTTTTCGAGGAAACAGCAAAACAACACTTTTCCTGCACTGCAAATGCATCCTAAAGCACAGCAAATGCATTAGAAAATGTGTAGGTGTTGTTCCAACACTAACCCTAACCCTACCTCGGACACTTTTGGAACAGACTTCCAAATCCCTGCTTTAAAAACTGTGTTCAAAAAAGTCCAAAATGACTCCCAATTAGTCAGAATCATGTCAATTACCAGTTCACAGTTATTGTTTAATGCATCTAGAGTGAAAGGGTTTCAATTCTGTGGCATTGCTTTTTTTACAAAACTGCTGCTGGAAAGTCATTTCAAATATGCCATTATCGAGTGGTTTTCACGTGAGCATTACAATTACCAGAAAGGTTGGGCCAAAATTGTTCTTTCCTCTAGTTTTACAAATAGAAAAGAAGAAAGTTTAGCATGTTCAAAGTGTGGATTGAGAATTTTGATTTTCGACCATTTTCGACAGCCGCGCGGATTAGCAAAAACGGCAAAATTGGGTCAAATTTGTTTTTCGAGGAAACAGCAAAACAACACTTTTCCTGCACTGCAAATACATCCTAAAGCACAGCAACTGCATTAGAAAATGTGTAGGTGTTGTTCCAACACTAACCCTAACCCTACCTCGGACACTTTTGCAACAGACTTCCAAATCCCTGCTTTAAAAACTGTGTTCAAAAAAGTCCAAAATGACTCCCAATTAGTCAGAATCATGTCAATTACCAGTTCACAGTTAGTGTTTAATGCATCTAGAGTGAAAGGGTTTCAATTCTGTGGCATTGATTTTTTACAAAACTGCTGCTGGAAAGACATTTCAAATATGCCATTTTCGAGTGGTTTTCACGTGAGCATTACAATTACCAGAAGGGTTGGGCCGAAATTGTTCTTTCCTCTAGTTTTAAAAATAGAAAAGAAGAAAGTTTAGCATGTTCAAAGTGTGGATTGAGAATTTTGATTTTCGACCATTTTCGACAGCCGCGCGGCTTCGCAAATACGGCAAAATTGGGTCAAATTTGTTTTTCGAGGAAACAGCAAAACAACACTTTTCCTGCACTGCAAATACATACAGCAAATGCATTAGAAAATGTGTAGGTGTTGTTCCAACACTAACCCTAACCCTACCTCGGACACTTTTGGAACAGACTTCCAAATCCCCGCTTTTAAAACTGTGTTCAAAAAAGTCCAAAATGACTCCCAATTAGTCAGAATCATGTCAATTATCAGTTCACAGTTATTGCTTAATGCCTCTAGAGTGAAAGGGTTTCAATTCTGTGGCATTGCTTTTTTTACAAAACTGCTGCTGGAAAGACATTTCAAATATGCCATTATCGAGTGGTTGTCACGTGAGCATTACAATTACCAGAAAGGTTGGGCCAAAATTGTTCTTTCCTCTAGTTTTAAAAATAGAAAAGAAGAACGTTTAGCATGTTCAAAGTGTGGATTGAGAATTTTGATTTTCGACCATTTTCGACAGCCGCGCGGCTTAGCAAATACGGCAAAATTGGGTCAAATTTGTTTTTCGAGGAAACAGTAAATCAACACTTTTCCTGCACTGCAAACACATCCTAAAGCACAGCAAATGCATTAGAAAATGTGTAGGTGTTGTTCCAACACTAACCCTAACCCTACCTCGGACACTTTTGGAACAGACTTCCAAATCCCTGCTTTAAAAACTGTGCTCAAAAAAGTCCAAAATGACTCCCAATTAGTCAGAATCATGTCAATTACCAGTTCACAGTTATTGCTTAATGCATCTAGAGTGAAAGGGTTTCAATTCTGTGGCATTGCTTTTTTTACAAAACTGCTGCTGGAAAGACATTTCAAATATGCCATTATCGAGTGGTTGTCACGTGAGCATTACAATTACCAGAAAGGTTGGGCCGAAATTGTTCTTTCCTCTAGTTTTAAAAATAGAAAACAAGAAATTTAGCATGTTCAAAGTGTGGATTGAGAATTTTGATTTTCGACCATTTTCGACAGCCGCGCGGCTTAGCAAAAACGGCAAAATTGGGTCAAATTTGTTTTTCGAGGAAACAGCAAAACAACACTTTTCCTGCACTGCAAATGCATCCTAAAGCACAGCAAATGCATTAGAAAATGTGTAGGTGTTGTTCCAACACTAACCCTAACCCTACCTCAGACACTTTTGGAACAGACTTCCAAATCCCTGCTTTAAAAACTGTGTTCAAAAAAGTCCAAAATGACTCCCAATTAGTCAGAATGATGTCAATTACCAGTTCACAGAAATTGTTTAATGCATCTAGAGTGAAAGGGTTTCAATTCTGTGGCATTGCTTTTTTACAAAACTGCTGCTGGAAAGACATTTCAAATATGCCATTATCGAGTGGTTTTCACGTGAGCATTACAATTACCAGAAAGGCTGGGCCGAAATTGTTCTTTCCTCTAGTTTTACAAATAGAAAAGAAGAACGTTTAGCATGTTCATAGTGTGGATTGAGAATTTTGATTTTTGACCATTTTCGACAGCCTTAGCAAAAATGGCAAAATTGGGTCAAATTTGTTTTTCAAGGAAACAGCAAAACAACACTTTTCCTGCAGTGCAAATACATCCTAAAGCACAGCAAATGCATTAGAAAATGTGTACGTGTTGTTCCAACACTAACCCTAACCCTACCTCGGACACTTTTGGAAAAGACTTCCAAATCCCTGCTTTAAAAACTGTGTTCAAAAAGTCCAAAATGACTCCCAATTAGTCAGAATCATGTCAATTACCAGTTCACAGTTATTGTTTAATGCATCTAGAGTGAAAGGGTTTCAATTCTGTGGCATTGCTTTTTTACAAAACTGCTGCTGGAAATACATTTCAAATATGCCATTATCGAGTGGTTTTCACGTGAGCATTACAATTACCAGAAAGGTTGGGCCAAAATTGTTCTTTCCTCTAGTTTTAAAAATAGAAAAGAAGAAAGTTTAGCATGTTCAAAGTGTGGATTGAGAATTTTGATTTTCGACCATTTTCGACAGCCGCGCGGCTTAGCAAAAACGGCAAAATTGGGTCAAATTTGTTTTTCGAGGAAACAGCAAAACAACACTTTTCCTGCACTGCAAATACATCCTAAAGCACAGCAAATGCATTAGAAAATGTGTAGGAGTTGTTCCAACACTAACCCTAACCCTACCTCGGACACTTTTGGAACAGACTTCCAAATCCCTGCTTTAAAAACTGTGTTCAAAAAAGTCCAAAATGACTCCCAATTAGTCAGAATCATGTCAATTACCAGTTCACAGTTATTGTTTAATGCATCTAGAGTGAAAGGGTTTCAATTCTGTGGCATTGCTTTTTTTACAAAACTGCTGCTGGAAAGACATTTCAAATATGCCATTATCGAGTGGTTTTCACGTGAGCATTACAATTACCAGAAAGGCTGGGCCGAAATTGTTCTTTCCTCTAGTTTTAAAAATAGAAAAAAGAAAGTTTAGCATGTTCAAAGTGTGGATTGAGAATTTTGATTTTTGACCATTTTCGACAGCCGCGCGGCTTAGCAAAAACGGCAAAATTAGGTCAAATTTGTTTTTCGAGGAAACAGCAAAACAACACTTTTCCTGCACTGCAAATACATCCTAAAGCACAGCAAATGCATTAGAAAATGTGTAGGTGTTGTTCCAACACTAACCCTAACCCTACCTTCGGACACTTCTGGAACAGACTTCCAAATCCCTGCTTTAAAAACTGTGTTCAAGAAAGTCCAAAATGACTCCCAATTAGTCAGAATCATGTCAATTACCAGTTCACAGTTATTGTTTAATGCATCTAGAGTGAAAGGGTTTCAATTCTGTGGCATTGCTTTTTTTACAAAACTGCTGCTGGAAAGACATTTCAAATATGCCATTATCGAGTGGTTTTCACGTGAGCATTACAATTACCAGAAAGGTTGGGCCGAAATTGTTCTTTCCTCTAGTTTTAAAAATAGAAAAGAAGAAAGTTTAGCATGTTCAAAGTGTGGATTGAGAATTTTGATTTTCGACCATTTTCGACAGCCGCGTGACTCAGCAAAAATGGCAAAATTGGGTCAAATTTGTTTTTCGAGGAAACAGCAAAACAACACTTTTCCTGCGCTGCAAATACATCCTAAAGCACAGCAAATGCATTAGAAAATGTGTAGGTGTTGTTCCAACACTAACCCTAACCCTACCTCGGACACTTTTGGAACAGACTTCCAAATCCCTGCTTTATAAACTGTGTTCAAAAAAGTCCAAAATGACTCCCAATTAGTCAGAATCATGTCAATTACCAGTTCACAGTTATTGTTTAATGCATCTAGAGTGAAAGGGTTTCAATTCTGTGGCATTGCTTTTTTTTACAAAAGTGCTGTAGGAAAGACATTTCAAATATGCCTTTATCAAGTGGTTTTCACGTGAGCATTACAATTACCAGAAAGGTTAGGCCGAAATTGTTCTTTCCTCTAGTTTTAAAAATAGAAAACAAGAAAGTTTAGCACGTTCAAAGTGTGGATTGAGAATTTTGATTTTCAACCATTTTCGACAGCCGCGCGGCTTAGCAAAAACGGCAAAATTGGGTCAAATTTGTTTTTCGAGGAAACAGCAAAACAACACTTTTCCTGCACTGCAAATACATCCTAAAGCACAGCAAATGCATTAGAAAATGTGTAGGTGTTGTTCCAACACTAACCCTAACCCTACCTCGGACACTTTTGGAACAGACTTCCAAATCCCTGCTTTATAAACTGTGTTCAAAAAAGTCCAAAATGACTCCCAATTAGTCAGAATCATGTCAATTACCAGTTCACAGTTATTGTTTAATGCATCTAGAGTGAAAGGGTTTCAATTCTGTGGCATTGCTTTTTTTACAAAACTGCTGCTGGAAAGACATTTCAAATATGCCATTATCGAGTGGTTTTCACGTGAGCATTACAATTACCAGAAAGGCTGGGCCAAAATTGTTCTTTCCTCTAGTTTTAAAAATAGAAAACAAGAAAGTTTAGCATGTTCAAAGTGTGGATTGAGAATTTTGATTTTCAACCATTTTCGACAGCCGCGCGGCTTAGCAAAAATGGCAAAATTGGGTCAAATTTGTTTTTCGAGGAAACAGCAAAACAACACTTTTCCTGCACTGCAAATACATCCTAAAGCACAACAAAAACATTAGAAAATGTGTAGGTGTTGTTCCAACACTAACCCTAACCCTACCTCGGACACTTTTGGAACAGACTTCCAAATCCCTGCTTTATAAACTGTGTTCAAAAAAGTCCAAAATGACTCCCAATTAGTCAGAATCATGTCAATTACCAGTTCACAGTTATTGTTTAATGCATCTAGAGTGAAAGGGTTTCAATTCTGTGGCATTGCTTTTTTTTACAAAAGTGCTGTAGGAAAGACATTTCAAATATGCCTTTATCAAGTGGTTTTCACGTGAGCATTACAATTACCAGAAAGGTTAGGCCGAAATTGTTCTTTCCTCTAGTTTTAAAAATAGAAAAGAAGAAAGTTTAGCATGTTCAAAGTGTGGATTGAGAATTTTGATTTTCGACCATTTTCGACAGCCGCGCGGCTTAGCAAAAACGGCAAAATTGGGTCAAATTTGTTTTTCGAGGAAACAGCAAAACAACACTTTTCCTGCACTGCAAATACATCCTAAAGCACAGCAAATGCATTAGAAAATGTGTAGGTGTTGTTCCAACACTAACCCTAACCCTACCTCGGACACTTTTGGAACAGACTTCCAAATCCCTGCTTTAAAAACTGTGTTCAAGAAAGTCCAAAATGACTCCCAATTAGTCAGAATCATGTCAATTACCAGTTCACAGTTATTGTTTAATGCATCTAGAGTGAAAGGTTTTCAATTCTGTGGCATTGCTTTTTTACAAAACTGCTGCTGGAAAGACATTTCAAATATGCCATTTTCGAGTGGTTTTCATGTGAGCATTACAATTACCAGAAAGGTTGGGCCAAAATTGTTCTTTCCTCTAGTTTTACAAATAGAAAAGAAGAAAGTTTAGCATGTTCATAGTGTGGATTGAGAATTTTGATTTTCGACCATTTTCGACAGCCGCGCGGCTTCGCAAAAACGGCAAAATTGGGTCAAATTTGTTTTTCGAGGAAACAGCAAAACAACACTTTTCCTGCACTGCAAATACATCCTAAAACACAGCAAATGCATTAGAAAATGTGTAGGTGTTGTTCCAACACTAACCCTAACCCTACCTCGGACACTTTTGGAACAGACTTCCAAATCCCTGCTTTAAAAACTGTGTTCAAAGAAGTCCAAAATGACTCCCAATTAGTCAGAATCATGTCAATTACCACTTCACAGTTATTGTTTAATGCATCTAGAGTGAAAGGGTTTCAATTCTGTGGCATTGCTTTTTTACAAAACTGCTGCTGGAAAGACATTTCAAATATGCCATTATCGAGTGGTTTTCACGTGAGCATTACAATTACCAGAAAGGATGGGCCGAAATTGTTCTTTCCTCTAGTTTTAAAACTAGAAAAGAAGAATGTTTAGCATGTTCAAAGTGTGGATTGAGAATTTTGATTTTCGACAGCCGCGCGGCTTAGCAAAAACGGCAAAATTGGGTCAAATTTGTTTTTCGAGGAAACAGCAAAACAACACTTTTCCTGCACTGCAAATACATCCTAAAGCACAGCAAATGCATTAGAAAATGTGTAGGTGTTGTTCCAACACTAACCCTAACCCTACCTCGGACACTTTTGGAACAGACTTCCAAATCCCTGCTTTATAAACTGTGTTCAAAAAAGTCCAAAATGACTCCCAATTAGTCAGAATCATGTCAATTACCAGTTCACAGTTATTGTTTAATGCATCTAGAGTGAAAGGGTTTCAATTCTGTGGCATTGCTTTTTTTACAAAACTGCTGCTGGAAAGACATTTCAAATATGCCTTTATCAAGTGGTTTTCACGTGAGCATTACAATTACCAGAAAGGTTAGGCCGAAATTGTTCTTTCCTCTAGTTTTAAAAATAGAAAAGAAGAAAGTTTAGCATGTTCAAAGTGTGGATTGAGAATTTTGATTTTCGACACTTTTCGACAGCCGCGTGGCTCAGCAAAAATGGCAAAATTGGGTCAAATTTGTTTTTCGAGGAAACAGCAAAACAACACTTTTCCTGCACTGCAAATACATCCTAAAGCACAGCAAATGCATTAGAAAATGTGTAGGTGTTGTTCCAACACTAACCCTAACCCAACCTCGGACAGTTTTGGAACAGACTTCCAAATCCCTGCTTTAAAAACTGTGTTCAAGAAAGTCCAAAATGACTCCCAATTAGTCTGAATCATGTCAATTACCAGTTCACAGTTATTGTTTAATGCATCTAGAGTGAAAGGGTTTCAATTCTGTGGCATTGCTTTTTTTACAAAACTGCTGCTGGAAAGACATTTCAAATATGCCATTATCGAGTGGTTTTCACGTGAGCATTACAATTACCAGAAAGGCTGGGCCGAAATTGTTCTTTCCTCTAGTTTTAAAAATAGAAAAAAGAAAGTTTAGCATGTTCAAAGTGTGGATTGAGAATTTTGATTTTTGACCATTTTCGACAGCCGCGCGGCTTAGCAAAAACGGCAAAATTGGGTCAAATTTGTTTTTCGAGGAAACAGCAAAACAACACTTTTCCTGCACTGCAAATACATCCTAAAGCACAGCAAAAGCATTAGAAAATGTGTAGGTGTTGTTCCAACACTAACCCTAACCCTACCTCGGACACTTTTGGAACAGACTTCCAAATCCCTGCTTTAAAAACTGTGTTCAAGAAAGTCCAAAATGACTCCCAATTAGTCAGAATCATGTCAATTACCAGTTCACAGTTATTGTTTAATGCATCTAGAGAGAAAGGGTTTCAATTCTGTGGCATTGCTTTTTTTACAAAACTGCTGCTGGAAAGACATTTCAAATATGCCATTATCGAGTGGTTGTCACGTGAGCATTACAATTACCAGAAAGGTTGGGCCAAAATTGTTCTTTCCTCTAGTTTTACAAAAAGAAACGAAGAAAGTTTAGCATGTTCAAAGTGTGGATTGAGAATTTTGATTTTCGACCATTTTCGACAACCGCGCGGCTTAGCAAAAACGGCAAAATTGGGTCAAATTTGTTTTTCGAGGAAACAGCAAAACAACACTTTTCCTGCACTGCAAATACATCCTAAAGCACAGCAAATGCATTAGAAAATGTGTGGGTGTTGTTCCAACACTAACCCTAACCCTACCTCGGACACTTTTGGAACAGACTTCCAAATCCCTGCTTTAAATACTGTGTTCAAAAAAGTCCAAAATGACTCCCAATTAGTCAGAATCATGTCAATTACCAGTTCACAGTTATTGTTTAATGCATCTAGAGTGAAAGGGTTTCAATTCTGTGGCATTGCTTTTTTTACAAAACTGCTGCTGGAATGACATTTCAAATATGCCATTATCGAGTGGTTTTCACGTGAGCATTACAATTACCAGAAAGGTTGGGCCAAAATTGTTCTTTCCTCTAGTTTTACAAATAGAAAAGAAGAAAGTTTAGCATGTTCAAAGTGTGGATTGAGAATTTTGATTTTCGACCATTTTCGACAGCCGCGCGGATTAGCAAAAACGGCAAAATTGGGTCAAATTTGTTTTTCGAGGAAACAGCAAAACAACACTTTTCCTGCACTGCAAATACATCCTAAAGCACAGCAACTGCATTAGAAAATGTGTAGGTGTTGTTCCAACACTAACCCTAACCCTACCTCGGACACTTTTGCAACAGACTTCCAAATCCCTGCTTTAAAAACTGTGTTCAAAAAAGTCCAAAATGACTCCCAATTAGTCAGAATCATGTCAATTACCAGTTCACAGTTAGTGTTTAATGCATCTAGAGTGAAAGGGTTTCAATTCTGTGGCATTGATTTTTTACAAAACTGCTGCTGGAAAGACATTTCAAATATGCCATTTTCGAGTGGTTTTCACGTGAGCATTACAATTACCAGAAGGGTTGGGCCGAAATTGTTCTTTCCTCTAGTTTTAAAAATAGAAAAGAAGAAAGTTTAGCATGTTCAAAGTGTGGATTGAGAATTTTGATTTTCGACCATTTTCGACAGCCGCGCGGCTTCGCAAATACGGCAAAATTGGGTCAAATTTGTTTTTCGAGGAAACAGCAAAACAACACTTTTCCTGCACTGCAAATACATACAGCAAATGCATTAGAAAATGTGTAGGTGTTGTTCCAACACTAACCCTAACCCTACCTCGGACACTTTTGGAACAGACTTCCAAATCCCCGCTTTTAAAACTGTGTTCAAAAAAGTCCAAAATGACTCCCAATTAGTCAGAATCATGTCAATTATCAGTTCACAGTTATTGCTTAATGCCTCTAGAGTGAAAGGGTTTCAATTCTGTGGCATTGCTTTTTTTACAAAACTGCTGCTGGAAAGACATTTCAAATATGCCATTATCGAGTGGTTGTCACGTGAGCATTACAATTACCAGAAAGGTTGGGCCAAAATTGTTCTTTCCTCTAGTTTTAAAAATAGAAAAGAAGAACGTTTAGCATGTTCAAAGTGTGGATTGAGAATTTTGATTTTCGACCATTTTCGACAGCCGCGCGGCTTAGCAAATACGGCAAAATTGGGTCAAATTTGTTTTTCGAGGAAACAGTAAATCAACACTTTTCCTGCACTGCAAACACATCCTAAAGCACAGCAAATGCATTAGAAAATGTGTAGGTGTTGTTCCAACACTAACCCTAACCCTACCTCGGACACTTTTGGAACAGACTTCCAAATCCCTGCTTTAAAAACTGTGCTCAAAAAAGTCCAAAATGACTCCCAATTAGTCAGAATCATGTCAATTACCAGTTCACAGTTATTGTTTAATGCATCTAGAGTGAAAGGGTTTCAATTCTGTGGCATTGCTTTTTTACAAAACTGCTGCTGGAAAGACATTTCAAATATGCCATTATCGAGTGGTTTTCACGTGAGCATTACAATTACCAGAAAGGCTGGGCCGAAATTGTTCTTTCCTCTAGTTTTACAAATAGAAAAGAAGAACGTTTAGCATGTTCATAGTGTGGATTGAGAATTTTGATTTTCGACCATTTTCGACAGCCTTAGCAAAAATGGCAAAATTGGGTCAAATTTGTTTTTCAAGGAAACAGCAAAACAACACTTTTCCTGCAGTGCAAATACATCCTAAAGCACAGCAAATGCATTAGAAAATGTGTACGTGTTGTTCCAACACTAACCCTAACCCTACCTCGGACACTTTTGGAAAAGACTTCCAAATCCCTGCTTTAAAAACTGTGTTCAAAAAGTCCAAAATGACTCCCAATTAGTCAGAATCATGTCAATTACCAGTTCACAGTTATTGTTTAATGCATCTAGAGTGAAAGGGTTTCAATTCTGTGGCATTGCTTTTTTACAAAACTGCTGCTGGAAATACATTTCAAATATGCCATTATCGAGTGGTTTTCACGTGAGCATTACAATTACCAGAAAGGTTGGGCCAAAATTGTTCTTTCCTCTAGTTTTAAAAATAGAAAAGAAGAACGTTTAGCATGTTCAAAGTGTGGATTGAGAATTTTGATTTTCGACCATTTTCGACAGCCGCGCGGCTTAGCAAAAACGGCAAAATTGGGTCAAATTTGTTTTTCGAGGAAACAGCAAAACAACACTTTTCCTGCACTGCAAATACATCCTAAAGCACAGCAAATGCATTAGAAAATGTGTAGGAGTTGTTCCAACACTAACCCTAACCCTACCTCGGACACTTTTGGAACAGACTTCCAAATCCCTGCTTTAAAAACTGTGTTCAAAAAAGTCCAAAATGACTCCCAATTAGTCAGAATCATGTCAATTACCAGTTCACAGTTATTGTTTAATGCATCTAGAGTGAAAGGGTTTCAATTCTGTGGCATTGCTTTTTTTACAAAACTGCTGCTGGAAAGACATTTCAAATATGCCATTATCGAGTGGTTTTCACGTGAGCATTACAATTACCAGAAAGGCTGGGCCGAAATTGTTCTTTCCTCTAGTTTTAAAAATAGAAAAAAGAAAGTTTAGCATGTTCAAAGTGTGGATTGAGAATTTTGATTTTTGACCATTTTCGACAGCCGCGCGGCTTAGCAAAAACGGCAAAATTAGGTCAAATTTGTTTTTCGAGGAAACAGCAAAACAACACTTTTCCTGCACTGCAAATACATCCTAAAGCACAGCAAATGCATTAGAAAATGTGTAGGTGTTGTTCCAACACTAACCCTAACCCTACCTTCGGACACTTCTGGAACAGACTTCCAAATCCCTGCTTTAAAAACTGTGTTCAAGAAAGTCCAAAATGACTCCCAATTAGTCAGAATCATGTCAATTACCAGTTCACAGTTATTGTTTAATGCATCTAGAGTGAAAGGGTTTCAATTCTGTGGCATTGCTTTTTTTACAAAACTGCTGCTGGAAAGACATTTCAAATATGCCATTATCGAGTGGTTTTCACGTGAGCATTACAATTACCAGAAAGGTTGGGCCGAAATTGTTCTTTCCTCTAGTTTTAAAAATAGAAAAGAAGAAAGTTTAGCATGTTCAAAGTGTGGATTGAGAATTTTGATTTTCGACCATTTTCGACAGCCGCGTGACTCAGCAAAAATGGCAAAATTGGGTCAAATTTGTTTTTCGAGGAAACAGCAAAACAACACTTTTCCTGCGCTGCAAATACATCCTAAAGCACAGCAAATGCATTAGAAAATGTGTAGGTGTTGTTCCAACACTAACCCTAACCCTACCTCGGACACTTTTGGAACAGACTTCCAAATCCCTGCTTTATAAACTGTGTTCAAAAAAGTCCAAAATGACTCCCAATTAGTCAGAATCATGTCAATTACCAGTTCACAGTTATTGTTTAATGCATCTAGAGTGAAAGGGTTTCAATTCTGTGGCATTGCTTTTTTTTACAAAAGTGCTGTAGGAAAGACATTTCAAATATGCCTTTATCAAGTGGTTTTCACGTGAGCATTACAATTACCAGAAAGGTTAGGCCGAAATTGTTCTTTCCTCTAGTTTTAAAAATAGAAAACAAGAAAGTTTAGCACGTTCAAAGTGTGGATTGAGAATTTTGATTTTCAACCATTTTCGACAGCCGCGCGGCTTAGCAAAAACGGCAAAATTGGGTCAAATTTGTTTTTCGAGGAAACAGCAAAACAACACTTTTCCTGCACTGCAAATACATCCTAAAGCACAGCAAATGCATTAGAAAATGTGTAGGTGTTGTTCCAACACTAACCCTAACCCTACCTCGGACACTTTTGGAACAGACTTCCAAATCCCTGCTTTATAAACTGTGTTCAAAAAAGTCCAAAATGACTCCCAATTAGTCAGAATCATGTCAATTACCAGTTCACAGTTATTGTTTAATGCATCTAGAGTGAAAGGGTTTCAATTCTGTGGCATTGCTTTTTTTACAAAACTGCTGCTGGAAAGACATTTCAAATATGCCATTATCGAGTGGTTTTCACGTGAGCATTACAATTACCAGAAAGGCTGGGCCAAAATTGTTCTTTCCTCTAGTTTTAAAAATAGAAAACAAGAAAGTTTAGCATGTTCAAAGTGTGGATTGAGAATTTTGATTTTCAACCATTTTCGACAGCCGCGCGGCTTAGCAAAAATGGCAAAATTGGGTCAAATTTGTTTTTCGAGGAAACAGCAAAACAACACTTTTCCTGCACTGCAAATACATCCTAAAGCACAACAAAAACATTAGAAAATGTGTAGGTGTTGTTCCAACACTAACCCTAACCCTACCTCGGACACTTTTGGAACAGACTTCCAAATCCCTGCTTTATAAACTGTGTTCAAAAAAGTCCAAAATGACTCCCAATTAGTCAGAATCATGTCAATTACCAGTTCACAGTTATTGTTTAATGCATCTAGAGTGAAAGGGTTTCAATTCTGTGGCATTGCTTTTTTTTACAAAAGTGCTGTAGGAAAGACATTTCAAATATGCCTTTATCAAGTGGTTTTCACGTGAGCATTACAATTACCAGAAAGGTTAGGCCGAAATTGTTCTTTCCTCTAGTTTTAAAAATAGAAAAGAAGAAAGTTTAGCATGTTCAAAGTGTGGATTGAGAATTTTGATTTTCGACCATTTTCGACAGCCGCGCGGCTTAGCAAAAACGGCAAAATTGGGTCAAATTTGTTTTTCGAGGAAACAGCAAAACAACACTTTTCCTGCACTGCAAATACATCCTAAAGCACAGCAAATGCATTAGAAAATGTGTAGGTGTTGTTCCAACACTAACCCTAACCCTACCTCGGACACTTTTGGAACAGACTTCCAAATCCCTGCTTTAAAAACTGTGTTCAAGAAAGTCCAAAATGACTCCCAATTAGTCAGAATCATGTCAATTACCAGTTCACAGTTATTGTTTAATGCATCTAGAGAGAAAGGGTTTCAATTCTGTGGCATTGCTTTTTTTACAAAACTGCTGCTGGAAAGACATTTCAAATATGCCATTATCGAGTGGTTGTCACGTGAGCATTACAATTACCAGAAAGGTTGGGCCAAAATTGTTCTTTCCTCTAGTTTTACAAAAAGAAACGAAGAAAGTTTAGCATGTTCAAAGTGTGGATTGAGAATTTTGATTTTCGACCATTTTCGACAACCGCGCGGCTTAGCAAAAACGGCAAAATTGGGTCAAATTTGTTTTTCGAGGAAACAGCAAAACAACACTTTTCCTGCACTGCAAATACATCCTAAAGCACAGCAAATGCATTAGAAAATGTGTAGGTGTTGTTCCAACACTAACCCTAACCCTACCTCGGACACTTTTGGAACAGACTTCCAAATCCCTGCTTTAAAAACTGTGTTCAAGAAAGTCCAAAATGACTCCCAATTAGTCAGAATCATGTCAATTACCAGTTCACAGTTATTGTTTAATGCATCTAGAGAGAAAGGGTTTCAATTCTGTGGCATTGCTTTTTTTACAAAACTGCTGCTGGAAAGACATTTCAAATATGCCATTATCGAGTGGTTGTCACGTGAGCATTACAATTACCAGAAAGGTTGGGCCAAAATTGTTCTTTCCTCTAGTTTTACAAAAAGAAACGAAGAAAGTTTAGCATGTTCAAAGTGTGGATTGAGAATTTTGATTTTCGACCATTTTCGACAACCGCGCGGCTTAGCAAAAACGGCAAAATTGGGTCAAATTTGTTTTTCGAGGAAACAGCAAAACAACACTTTTCCTGCACTGCAAATACATCCTAAAGCACAGCAAATGCATTAGAAAATGTGTGGGTGTTGTTCCAACACTAACCCTAACCCTACCTCGGACACTTTTGGAACAGACTTCCAAATCCCTGCTTTAAAAACTGTGTTCAAAAAAGTCCAAAATGACTCCCAATTAGTCAGAATCATGTCAATTACCAGTTCACAGTTATTGTTTAATGCATCTAGAGTGAAAGGGTTTCAATTCTGTGGCATTGCTTTTTTTACAAAACTGCTGCTGGAAAGTCATTTCAAATATGCCATTATCGAGTGGTTTTCACGTGAGCATTACAATTACCAGAAAGGTTGGGCCAAAATTGTTCTTTCCTCTAGTTTTACAAATAGAAAAGAAGAAAGTTTAGCATGTTCAAAGTGTGGATTGTGAATTTTGATTGTCGACCATTTTCGACAACCGCGCGGCTAAGCAAAACCGGCAAAATTGGGTCAAATTTGTTTTTCGAGGAAACAGCAAAACAACACTTTTCCTGCACTGCAAATACATCCTAAAGCATAGCAAATGCATTAGAAAATGTGTAGGTGTTGTTCCAACACTAACCCTAACCCTACCTCGGACACTTTTGGAACAGACTTAAAAAATCCCTGCTTTAAAAACTGTGTTCAAAAAAGTCCAAAATGACTCCCAATTAGTCAGAATCATGTCAATTACCAGTTCACAGTTATTGTTTAATGCATCTAGAGTGAAAGGGTTTCAATTCTGTGGCATTGCATTTTTTACAGAACTGCTGCTGGAAAGACGTTTCAAATATGCCATTATCGAGTGGTTGTCACGTGAGCATTACAATTACCAGAAAGGTTGGGCCAAAATTGTTCTTTCCTCTAGTTTTACAAAAAGAAAAGAGGAAAGTTTAGCATGTTCAAAGTGTGGATTGAGAATTTTGATTTTCGACCATTTTCGACAACCGCGCGGCTTAGGAAAAACGGCAAAATTGGGTCAAATTTGTTATTCGAGGAAACAGCAAAACAACACTTTTCCTGCACTGCAAATACATCCTAAAGCACAGCAAATGCATTAGAAAATGTGTACGTGTTGTTCCAACACTAACCCTAACCCTACCTCGGACACTTTTGGAACAGACTTCCAAATCCCTGCTTTAAAAACGGTGTTCAAAAAAGTCCAAAATGACTCCCAAGTAGTCAGAATCATGTCAATTACCAGTTCACAGTTATTGTTTAATGCATCTAGAGTGAAAGGGTTTCAATTCTGTGGCATTGCTTTTTTTACAAAACTGCTGCTGAAAAGACACTTCAAATATGCCATTATCGAGAGGTTTTCACGTGAGCATTACAATTAACAGAAAGACTGGGCTAAAATTGTTCTTTCCTCTAGTTTTACAAATAGAAAAGAAGAAAGTTTAGTATTTTCGTAGTGTGGATTGAGAATTTTGATTTTCGACCATTTCCGACAGCTTCGCGGCTTAGCAAAAACGGCAAAATTGGGTCAAATTTGTTTTTCGAGTAAACAGCAAAACAACACTTTTCCTGCACTGCAAATGCATCCTAAAGCACAGCAAATGCATTAGAAAATGTGTAGGTGTTGTTCCAACACTAACCCTAACCCTACCTCAGACACTTTTGGAACAGATTTCCAAATCCCTGCTTTAAAAACTGTGTTCAAAAAAGTCCAAAATGACTCCCAATTAGTCAGAATCATGTCAATTACCAGTTCACAGTTATTGTTTAATGCATCTAGAGTGAAAGGGTTTCAATTCTGTGGCATTGCTTTTTTTACAAAACTGCTGCTGGAAAGACATTTCAAATATGCCAATATCGAGAGGTTTTCACGTGAGCATTACAATTACCAGAAAGGCTGGGCCAAAATTGTTCTTTCCTCTAGTTTTACAAATAGAAAAGAAGAAAGTTTAGCATGTTCAAAGTGTGGATTGAGAATTTTGATTTTCGACCATTGTCGACAGCAGCGCGGGTTAGCAAAAATGGCAAAATTGGGTCAAATTTGTTTTTCGAGGAAACAGCAAAACAACACTTTTCCTGCACTGCAAATACATCCTAAAGCACAGCAAATGCATTAGAAAATGTGTAGGTGTTGTTCCAACACTAACCCTAATCCTACCTCGGACACTTTTGGAACAGACTTCCAAATCCCTGCTTTATAAACTGTATTCAAAAAAGTCCAAAATGACTCCCAATTAGTCAGAATCATGTCAATTACCAGTTCACAGTTATTGTTTAATGCATCTAGAGTGAAAGGGTTTCAATTCTGTGGCATTCCTTTTTTACAAAACTGCTGCTGGAAAGACATTTCAAATATGCCATTTTCGAGTGGTTTTCACGTGAGCATTACAATTACCAGAAAGGTTGGGCCAAAATTGTTCTTTCCTCTAGTTTTAAAAATAGAAAAGAAGAAATTTCGCATGTTCAAAGTGTGGATTGAGAATTTTGATTTTCGACCATTTTCGACAGCCGCGCGGCTTAGCAAAAACGGCAAAATTGGGTCAAATGTGTTTTTCGAGGAAACAGCAAAACAACACTTTTCCTGCACTGCAAATGCATCCTAAAGCACAGCAAATGCATTAGAAAATGTGTAGGTGTTGTTCCAACACTAACCCTAGCCCTACCTCGGACACTTTTGGAACAGACTTCCAAATCCCTGCTTTAAAAACTGTGTTCAAAAAAGTCCAAAATGACTCCCAATTAGTCAGAATCATGTCAATTACCAGTTCACAGTTATTGTTTAATGCATCTAGAGTGAAAGGGTTTCAATTCTGTGGCATTGCTTTTTTTACAAAACTGCTGCTGGAAAGACATTTCAAATATGCCATTATCGAGTGGTTGTCACGTGAGCATTACAATTACCAGAAAGGCTGGGCCAAAATTGTTCTTTCCTCTAGTTTTAAAAATAGAAAAGAAGAAAGTTTAGCATGTTCAAAGTGTGGATTGAGAATTTTGATTTTCGACCATTTTCGACAGCCGCGCGGCTTAGCAAAAATGGCAAAATTGGGTCAAATTTGTTTTTCGAGGAAACAGCAAAACAACACTTTTCCTCCACTGCAAATACATCCTAAAGCACAGCAAATGCATTAGAAAATGTGTAGGTGTTGTTCCAACCCTAACCCTACCTCGGACACTTTTGCAACAGACTTCCAAATCCCTGCTTTAAAAACTGTGATCAAAAAAGTCCAAAATGACTCCCAATTAGTCAGAATCATGTCAATTACCAGTTCACAGTTATTCTTTAATGCATCTAGAGTGAAAGGGTTTCAATTCTGTGGCATTGCTTTTTTTACAAAACTGCTGCTGGAAAGACATTTCAAATATGCCATTATCGAGTGGTTTTCACGTGAGCATTACAATTACCAGAAAGGCTGGGCCAAAATTGTTCTTTCCTCTAGTTTTACAAATAGAAAAGAAGAAAGTTTAGCATGTTCATAGTGTGGATTGAGAAGTTTGATTTTCGACCATTTTCGACAGACGCGCGGCTTAGCAAAAACGGCAAAATTGGGTCAAATTTGTTTTTCGAGGAAACAGCAAAACAACACTTTTTCTGCACTGCAAATACATCCTAAAGCACAGCAAATGCATTAGAAAATGTGTAGGTGTTGTTCCAACACTAACCCTAACCCTGCCTCGGACACTTTTGGAACAGACTTCGAAATCCCTGCTTTAAAAACTGTGTTCAAAAAAGTCCAAAATGACTCCCAATTAGTCAGAATCATGTCAATTACCAGTTCACAGTTATTGTTTAATGCATCTAGAGTGAAAGGGTTTCAATTCTGTGGCATTGCTTTTTTTACAAAACTGCTGCTGGAAAGACATTTCAAATATGCCAATATCGAGAGGTTTTCACGTGAGCATTACAATTACCAGAAAGGCTGGGCCAAAATTGTTCTTTCCTCTAGTTTTAAAAATAGAAAAGAAGAAATTTAGCATGTTCAAAGTGTGGATTGAGAATTTTGATTTTCGACCATTTTCGACAGCAGCGCGGCTTAGCAAAAACGGCAAAATTGGGTCAAATTTGTTTTTCGAGGAAACAGCAAAACAACACTTTTCCTGCACTGCAAATGCATCCTAAAGCACAGCAAATGCATTAGAAAATGTGTAGGTGTTGTTCCAACACTAACCCTAACCCTACCTCAGACACTTTTGGAACAGACTTCCAAATCCCTGCTTTAAAAACTGTGTTCAAAAAACTCTAAAATGACTTTTTTGAACTTTTTGAATTAGTCAGAATCATGTCAATTACCAGTTCACAGTTATTGTTTAATGCATCTAGAGTGAAAGGGTTTCAATTCTGTGGCATTGCTTTTTTTTACAAAACTGCTGCTGGAAAGACATTTCAAATATGCCAATATCGAGAGGTTTTCACGTGAGCATTACAATTACCAGAAATGTTGGGCCAAAATTGTTCTTTCCTCTAGTTTTAAAAATAGAAAAGAAGAAAGTTTAGCATGTTCATAGTGTGGATTGAGAATTTTGATTTTCGACCATTTTCGACAGCCGCGCGGCTTAGCAAAAATGGCAAAATTGGGTCAAATTTGTTTTTCGAGGAAACAGCAAAACAACACTTTTCCTCCACTGCAAATACATCCTAAAGCACAGCAAATGCATTAGAAAATGTGTAGGTGTTGTTCCAACCCTAACCCTACCTCGGACACTTTTGCAACAGACTTCGAAATCCCTGCTTTAAAAACTGTGATCAAAAAAGTCCAAAATGACTCCCAATTAGTCAGAATCATGTCAATTACCAGTTCACAGTTATTGTTTAATGCATCTAGAGTGAAAGGGTTTCAATTCTGTGGCATTGCTTTTTTTACAAAACTGCTGCTGGAAAGACATTTCAAATATGCCATTATCGAGTGGTTTTCACGTGAGCATTACAATTAACAGAAAGGCTGGGCCAAAATTGTTCTTTCCTCTAGTTTTACAAATAGAACAGAAGAAAGTTTAGTATGTTCATAGTGTGGATTGAGAATTTTGATTTTTGACCATTTTCGACAGCCGCGCGGCTTAGCAAAAACGGCAAAATTGGGTCAAATTTGTTTTTCGAGGAAACAGCAAAACAACACTTTTCCTGCACTGCAAATGCATCCCAAAGCACAGCAAATGCATTAGAAAATGTGTAGGTGTTGTTCCAACACTAACCCTAACCCTACCTCGGACACTTTTGGAACAGACTTCCAAATCCCTGCTTTAAAAACTGTGTTCAAAAAAGTCCAAAATGACTCCCAATTAGTCAGAATCATGTCAATTACCAGTTCACAGTTATTGTTTAATGCATCTAGAGTGAAAGGGTTTCAATTCTGTGGCATTGCTTTTTTTACAAAACTGCTGCTGGAAAGTCATTTCAAATATGCCATTATCGAGTGGTTTTCACGTGAGCATTACAATTACCAGAAAGGTTGGGCCAAAATTGTTCTTTCCTCTAGTTTTACAAAAAGAAAAGAGGAAAGTTTAGCATGTTCAAAGTGTGGATTGAGAATTTTGATTTTCGACCATTTTCGACAACCGCGCGGCTTAGGAAAAACGGCAAAATTGGGTCAAATTTGTTTTTCGAGGAAACAGCAAAACAACACTTTTCCTGCACTGCAAATACATCCTAAAGCACAGCAAATGCATTAGAAAATGTGTACGTGTTGTTCCAACACTAACCCTAACCCTACCTCGGACACTTTTGGAACAGACTTCCAAATCCCTGCTTTAAAAACGGTGTTCAAAAAAGTCCAAAATGACTCCCAAGTAGTCAGAATCATGTCAATTACCAGTTCACAGTTATTGTTTAATGCATCTAGAGTGAAAGGGTTTCAATTCTGTGGCATTGCTTTTTTTACAAAACTGCTGCTGAAAAGACACTTCAAATATGCCATTATCGAGAGGTTTTCACGTGAGCATTACAATTAACAGAAAGACTGGGCTAAAATTGTTCTTTCCTCTAGTTTTACAAATAGAAAAGAAGAAAGTTTAGTATTTTCGTAGTGTGGATTGAGAATTTTGATTTTCGACCATTTCCGACAGCTTCGCGGCTTAGCAAAAACGGCAAAATTGGGTCAAATTTGTTTTTCGAGTAAACAGCAAAACAACACTTTTCCTGCACTGCAAATGCATCCTAAAGCACAGCAAATGCATTAGAAAATGTGTAGGTGTTGTTCCAACACTAACCCTAACCCTACCTCAGACACTTTTGGAACAGATTTCCAAATCCCTGCTTTAAAAACTGTGTTCAAAAAAGTCCAAAATGACTCCCAATTAGTCAGAATCATGTCAATTACCAGTTCACAGTTATTGTTTAATGCATCTAGAGTGAAAGGGTTTCAATTCTGTGGCATTGCTTTTTTTACAAAACTGCTGCTGGAAAGACATTTCAAATATGCCAATATCGAGAGGTTTTCACGTGAGCATTACAATTACCAGAAAGGCTGGGCCAAAATTGTTCTTTCCTCTAGTTTTACAAATAGAAAAGAAGAAAGTTTAGCATGTTCAAAGTGTGGATTGAGAATTTTGATTTTCGACCATTGTCGACAGCCGCGCGGGTTAGCAAAAATGGTAAAATTGGGTCAAATTTGTTTTTCGAGGAAACAGCAAAACAACACTTTTCCTGCACTGCAAATACATCCTAAAGCACAGCAAATGCATTAGAAAATGTGTAGGTGTTGTTTCAACACTAACCCTAATCCTACCTCGGACACTTTTGGAACAGACTTCCAAATCCCTGCTTTAAAAACTGTGTTCAAAAAAGTCCAAAATGACTCCCAATTAGTCAGAATCATGTCAATTACCAGTTCACAGTTATTGTTTAATGCATCTAGAGTGAAAGGTTTTCAATTCTGTGGCATTGCTTTTTTTACAAAACTGCTGCTGGAAAGACATTTCAAATATGCCATTATCGAGTGGTTGTCACGTGAGCATTACAATTACCAGAAAGGTTGGGCCAAAATTGTTCTTTCCTCTAGTTTTAAAAATAGAAAAGAAGAAATTTAGCATGTTCAAAGTGTGGATTGAGAATTTTGATTTTCGACCATTTTCGACAGCCGCGCGGCTTAGCAAAAACGGCAAAATTGGGTCAAATGTGTTTTTCGAGGAAACAGCAAAACAACACTTTTCCTGCACTGCAAATGCATCCTAAAGCACAGCAAATGCATTAGAAAATGTGTAGGTGTTGTTCCAACACTAACCCTAACCCTACCTCGGACACTTTTGGAACAGACTTCCAAATCCCTGCTTTAAAAACTGTGTTCAAAAAAGTCCAAAATGAATCCCAATTAGTCAGAATCATGTCAATTACCAGTTCACAGTTATTGTTTAATGCATCTAGAGTGAAAGGGTTTCAATTCTGTGGCATTGCTTTTTTTACAAAACTGCTGCTGGAAAGACATTTCAAATATGCCATTATCGAGTGGTTTTCACGTGAGCATTACAATTACCAGAAAGGCTGGGCCATAATTGTTCTTTCCTCTAGTTTTAGAAATAGAAAAGAAGAAAGTTTAGTATGTTCAAAGTGTGGATTGAGAATTTTGATTTTCGACCATTTTCGACAGCCGCGCGGCTTAGCAAAAACGGCAAAATTGGGTCAAATTTGTTTTTCGAGGAAACAGCAAAACAACACTTTTCCTGCACTGCAAATACATCCTAAAGCACAGCAAATGCATTAGAAAATGTGTAGGTGTTGTTCCAACACTAACCCTAACCCTGCCTCGGACACTTTTGGAACAGACTTCCAAATCCCTGCTTTAAAAACTGTGTTCAAAAAACTCTAAAATGACTTTTTTGAACTTTTTGAATTAGTCAGAATCATGTCAATTACCAGTTCACAGTTATTGTTTAATGCATCTAGAGTGAAAGGGTTTCAATTCTGTGGCATTGCTTTTTTTACAAAACTGCTGCTGGAAAGACATTTCAAATATGCCATTATCGAGTGGTTTTCACGTGAGCATTACAATTAACAGAAAGGCTGGGCCAAAATTGTTCTTTCCTCTAGTTTTACAAATAGAACAGAAGAAAGTTTAGTATGTTCATAGTGTGGATTGAGAATTTTGATTTTTGACCATTTTCGACAGCCGCGCGGCTTAGCAAAAACGGCAAAATTGGGTCAAATTTGTTTTTCGAGGAAACAGCAAAACAACACTTTTCCTGCACTGCAAATGCATCCCAAAGCACAGCAAATGCATTAGAAAATGTGTAGGTGTTGTTCCAACACTAACCCTAACCCTACCTCAGACACTTTTGGAACAGACTTCCAAATCCCTGCTTTAAAAACTGTGTTCAAAAAAGTCCAAAATGACTCCCAATTAGTCAGAATCATGTCAATTACCAGTTCACAGTTATTGTTTAATGCATCTAGAGTGAAAGGGTTTCAATTCTGTGGCATTGCTTTTTTTACAAAACTGCTGCTGAAAACACATTTCAAATATGCCATTATCGAGTGGTTTTCACGTGAGCATTACAATTACCAGAAAGGCTGGGCCAAAATTGTTCTGTCCTCTAGTTTTACAAATAGAAAAGAAGAACGTTTAGCATGTTCATAGTGTGGATTGAGAAGTTTGATTTTCGACCATTTTCGACAGCCGCGCGGCTTAGCAAAAATGGCAAAATTGGGTCAAATTTGTTTTTCGAGGAAACAGCAAAACAACACTTTTCCTCCACTGCAAATACATCCTAAAGCACAGCAAATGCATTAGAAAATGTGTAGGTGTTGTTCCAACCCTAACCCTACCTCGGACACTTTTGCAACAGACTTCCAAATCCCTGCTTTAAAAACTGTGATCAAAAAAGTCCAAAATGACTCCCAATTAGTCAGAATCATGTCAATTACCAGTTCACAGTTATTGTTTAATGCATCTAGAGTGAAAGGGTTTCAAGTCTGTGGCATTGCTTTTTTTACAAAACTGCTGCTGGAAAGACATTTCAAATATGCCATTATCGAGTGGTTTTCACTTGAGCATTACAATTACCAGAAAGGCTGGGCCAAAATTGTTCTTTCCTCTAGTTTTACAAATAGAAAAGAAGAAAGTTTAGCATGTTCATAGTGTGGATTGAGAAGTTTGATTTTCGACCATTTTCGACAGACGCGCGGCTTAGCAAAAACGGCAAAATTGGGTCAAATTTGTTTTTCGAGGAAACAGCAAAACAACACTTTTCCTGCACTGCAAATACATCCTAAAGCACAGCAAATGCATTAGAAAATGTGTAGGTGTTGTTCCAACACTAACCCTAACCCTGCCTCGGACACTTTTGGAACAGACTTCGAAATCCCTGCTTTAAAAACTGTGATCAAAAAAGTCCAAAATGACTCCCAATTAGTCAGAATCATGTCAATTACCAGTTCACAGTTATTGTTTAATGCATCTAGAGTGAAAGGGTTTCAATTCTGTGGCATTGCTTTTTTTACAAAACTGCTGCTGGAAAGACATTTCAAATATGCCATTATCGAGTGGTTTTCACGTGAGCATTACAATTAACAGAAAGGCTGGGCCAAAATTGTTCTTTCCTCTAGTTTTACAAATAGAACAGAAGAAAGTTTAGTATGTTCATAGTGTGGATTGAGAATTTTGATTTTTGACCATTTTCGACAGCCGCGCGGCTTAGCAAAAACGGCAAAATTGGGTCAAATTTGTTTTTCGAGGAAACAGCAAAACAACACTTTTCCTGCACTGCAAATGCATCCCAAAGCACAGCAAATGCATTAGAAAATGTGTAGGTGTTGTTCCAACACTAACCCTAACCCTACCTCAGACACTTTTGGAACAGACTTCCAAATCCCTGCTTTAAAAACTGTGTTCAAAAAAGTCCAAAATGACTCCCAATTAGTCAGAATCATGTCAATTACCAGTTCACAGTTATTGTTTAATGCATCTAGAGTGAAAGGGTTTCAATTCTGTGGCATTGCTTTTTTTACAAAACTGCTGCTGAAAACACATTTCAAATATGCCATTATCGAGTGGTTTTCACGTGAGCATTACAATTACCAGAAAGGCTGGGCCAAAATTGTTCTGTCCTCTAGTTTTACAAATAGAAAAGAAGAACGTTTAGCATGTTCATAGTGTGGATTGAGAAGTTTGATTTTCGACCATTTTCGACAGCCGCGCGGCTTAGCAAAAATGGCAAAATTGGGTCAAATTTGTTTTTCGAGGAAACAGCAAAACAACACTTTTCCTCCACTGCAAATACATCCTAAAGCACAGCAAATGCATTAGAAAATGTGTAGGTGTTGTTCCAACCCTAACCCTACCTCGGACACTTTTGCAACAGACTTCGAAATCCCTGCTTTAAAAACTGTGATCAAAAAAGTCCAAAATGACTCCCAATTAGTCAGAATCATGTCAATTACCAGTTCACAGTTATTGTTTAATGCATCTAGAGTGAAAGGGTTTCAATTCTGTGGCATTGCTTTTTTTACAAAACTGCTGCTGGAAAGACATTTCAAATATGCCATTATCGAGTGGTTTTCACGTGAGCATTACAATTAACAGAAAGGCTGGACCAAAATTGTTCTTTCCTCTAGTTTTACAAATAGAACAGAAGAAAGTTTAGTATGTTCATAGTGTGGATTGAGAATTTTGATTTTCGACCATTTTCGACAGCCGCGCGGCTTAGCAAAAACGGCAAAATTGGGTCAAATTTGTTTTTCGAGGAAACAGCAAAACAACACTTTTCCTGCACTGCAAATACATCCTAAAGCACAGCAAATGCATTAGAAAATGTGTACGTGTTGTTCCAACACTAACCCTAACCCTACCTCGGACACTTTTGGAACAGACTTCCAAATCCCTGCTTTAAAAACTGTGCTCAAAAAAGTCCAAAATGACTCCCAATTAGTCAGAATCATGTCAATTACCAGTTCACAGTTATTGTTTAATGCATCTAGAGTGAAAGGGTTTCAATTCTGTGGCATTGCTTTTTTTACAAAACTGCTGCTGGAAAGACATTTCAAATATGCCATTATCGAGTGGTTTTCACGTGAGCATTACAATTACCAGAAAGGCTGGGCCAAAATTGTTCTTTCCTCTAGTTTTACAAATAGAAAAGAAGAAAGTTTAGCATGTTCATAGTGTGGATTGAGAATTTTGATTTTCGACCATTTTCGACAGCCGCGCGGGTTAGCAAAAACGGCAAAATTGGGTCAAATTTGTTTTTCGAGGAAACAGCAAAACAACACTTTTCCTGCACTGCAAATACATCCTAAAGCACAGCAAATGCATTAGAAAATGTGTAGGTGTTGTTCCAACACTAACCCTAACCCTGCCTCGGACACTTTTGGAACAGACTTCGAAATCCCTGCTTTAAAAACTGTGTTCAAAAAAGTCCAAAATGACTCCCAATTAGTCAGAATCATGTCAATTACCAGTTCACAGTTATTGTTTAATGCATCTAGAGTGAAAGGGTTTCAATTCTGTGGCATTGCTTTTTTTACAAAACTGCTGCTGGAAAGACATTTCAAATATGCCAATATCGAGAGGTTTTCACGTGAGCATTACAATTACCAGAAATGTTGGGCCAAAATTGTTCTTTCCTCTAGTTTTAAAAATAGAAAAGAAGAAAGTTTAGCATGTTCAAAGTGTGGATTGAGAATTTTGATTTTCGACCATTTTCGACAGCCGCGCGGCTTAGCAAAAATGGCAAAATTGGGTCAAATTTGTTTTTCGAGGAAACAGCAAAACAACACTTTTCCTCCACTGCAAATACATCCTAAAGCACAGCAAATGCATTAGAAAATGTGTAGGTGTTGTTCCAACCCTAACCCTACCTCGGACACTTTTGCAACAGACTTCGAAATCCCTGCTTTAAAAACTGTGCTCAAAAAAGTCCAAAATGACTCCCAATTAGTCAGAATCATGTCAATTACCAGTTCACAGTTATTGTTTAATGCATCTAGAGTGAAAGGGTTTCAATTCTGTGGCATTGCTTTTTTTACAAAACTGCTGCTGGAAAGACATTTCAAATATGCCATTATCGAGTGGTTTTCACGTGAGCATTACAATTAACAGAAAGGCTGGGCCAAAATTGTTCTTTCCTCTAGTTTTACAAATAGAACAGAAGAAAGTTTAGTATGTTCATAGTGTGGATTGAGAATTTTGATTTTCGACCATTTTCGACAGCCGCGCGGCTTAGCAAAAACGGCAAAATTGGGTCAAATTTGTTTTTCGAGGAAACAGCAAAACAACACTTTTCCTGCACTGCAAATACATCCTAAAGCACAGCAAATGCATTAGAAAATGTGTAGGTGTTGTTCCAACACTAACCCTAACCCTACCTCGGACACTTTTGGAACAGACTTCCAAATCCCTGCTTTAAAAACTGTGCTCAAAAAAGTCCAAAATGACTCCCAATTAGTCAGAATCATGTCAATTACCAGTTCACAGTTATTGTTTAATGCATCTAGAGTGAAAGGGTTTCAATTCTGTGGCATTGCTTTTTTTACAAAACTGCTGCTGGAAAGACATTTCAAATATGCCATTATCGAGTGGTTGTGACGTGAGCATTACAATTACCAGAAAGGTTGGGCCAAAATTGTTCTTTCCTCTAGTTTTAAAAATAGAAAAGAAGAAAGTTTAGCATGTTCAAAGTGTGGATTGAGAATTTTGATTTTCGACCATTTTCGACAGCCGCGCGGCTTAGCAAAAACGGCAAAATTGGGTCAAATTTGTTTTTCGAGGAAACAGCAAAACATCACTTTTCCTGCACTGCAAATACATCCTAAAGCACAGCAAATGCATTAAAAAATGTGTAGGTGTTGTTCCAGCACTAACCCTAACCCTACCTCGGACACTTTTGGAACAGACTTCCAAATCCCTGCTTTAAAAACTGTGCTCAAAAAAGTCCAAAATGACTCCCAATTAGTCAGAATCATGTCAATTATCAGTTCACAGTTATTGTTTAATGCATCTAGAGTGAAAGGGTTTCAATTCTGTGGCATTGCTTTTTTTACAAAACTGCTGCTGGAAAGACATTTCAAATATGCCATTATCGAGTGGTTGTCACGTGAGCATTACAATTACCAGAAAGGTTGGGCCAAAATTGTTCTTTCATCTAGTTTTAAAAATAGAAAAGAAGAAATTTAGCATGTTCAAAGTGTGGATTGAGAATTTTGATTTTCGACCATTTTCGACAGCAGCGCGGCTTAGCAAAAACGGCAAAATTGGGTCAAATTTGTTTTTCGAGGAAACAGCAAAACAACACTTTTCCTGCACTGCAAATACATCCTAAAGCACAGCAAATGCATTAGAAAATGTGTAGGTGTTGTTCCAACACTAACCCTAACCCTACCTCGGACACTTTTGGAACAGACTTCCAAATCCCTGCTTTAAAAACTGTGCTCAAAAAAGTCCAAAATGACTCCCAATTAGTCAGAATCATGTCAATTATCAGTTCACAGTTATTGCTTAATGCATCTAGAGTGAAAGGGTTTCAATTCTGTGGCATTGCTTTTTTTACAAAACTGCTGCTGGAAAGACATTTCAAATATGCCATTATCGAGTGGTTGTCACGTGAGCATTACAATTACCAGAAAGGTTGGGCCAAAATTGTTCTTTCCTCTAGTTTTAAAAATAGAAAAGAAGAAATTTAGCATGTTCAAAGTGTGGATTGAGAATTTTGATTATCGACCATTTTCGACAGCCGCGCGGCTTAGCAAAAATGGCAAAATTGGGTCAAATTTGTTTTTCGAGGAAACAGCAAAACAACACTTTTCCTGCACTGCAAATACATCCTAAAGCACAGCAAATGCATTAGAAAATGTGTAGGTGTTGTTCCAACACTAACCCTAATCCTACCTCGGACACTTTTGGAACAGACTTCCAAATCCCTGCTTTAAAAACTGTGTTCAAAAAAGTCCAAAATGACTCCCAATTAGTCAGAATTATGTCAATTACCAGTTCACAGTTATTGTTTAATGCATCTAGACTGAAAGGGTTTCAATTCTGTGGCATTGCTTTTTTACAAAACTGCTGCTGGAAAGACATTTCAAATATGCCATTTTCGAGTGGTTTTCACGTGAGCATTACAATTACCAGAAAGGTTGGGCCAAAATTGTTCTTTCCTCTAGTTTTAAAAATAGAAAAGAAGAAAGTTTAGCATGTTCAAAGTGTGGATTGAGAATTTTGATTTTCGACCATTTTCTACAGCCGCGCGGCTTAGCAAAAACGGCAAAATTGGGTCAAATTTGTTTTTCGAGGAAACAGCAAAACAACACTTTTCCTGCACTGCAAATACATCCTAAAGCAGAGCAAATGCATTAGAAAATGTGTAGGTGTTGTTCCAGCACTAACCCTAACCCTACCTCGGACACTTTTGGAAAAGACTTCCAAATCCCTGCTTTAAAAACTGTGTTCAGAAAAGTCCAAAATGACTCCCAATTAGTCAGAATCATGTCAATTACCAGTTCACAGTTATTGTTTAATGCATCTAGAGTGAAAGGGTTTCAATTCTGTGGCATTGCTTTTTTTACAAAACTGCTGCTGGAAAGACATTTCAAATATGCCATTATCGAGTGGTTGTCACGTGAGCATTACAATTACCAGAAAGGTTGGGCCAAAATTGTTCTTTCATCTAGTTTTAAAAATAGAAAAGAAGAAATTTAGCATGTTCAAAGTGTGGATTGAGAATTTTGATTTTCGACCATTTTCGACAGCAGCGCGGCTTAGCAAAAACGGCAAAATTGGGTCAAATTTGTTTTTCGAGGAAACAGCAAAACAACACTTTTCCTGCACTGCAAATACATCCTAAAGCACAGCAAATGCATTAGAAAATGTGTAGGTGTTGTTCCAACACTAACCCTAACCCTACCTCGGACACTTTTGGAACAGACTTCCAAATCCCTGCTTTAAAAACTGTGCTCAAAAAAGTCCAAAATGACTCCCAATTAGTCAGAATCATGTCAATTATCAGTTCACAGTTATTGCTTAATGCATCTAGAGTGAAAGGGTTTCAATTCTGTGGCATTGCTTTTTTTACAAAACTGCTGCTGGAAAGACATTTCAAATATGCCATTATCGAGTGGTTGTCACGTGAGCATTACAATTACCAGAAAGGTTGGGCCAAAATTGTTCTTTCCTCTAGTTTTAAAAATAGAAAAGAAGAAATTTAGCATGTTCAAAGTGTGGATTGAGAATTTTGATTATCGACCATTTTCGACAGCCGCGCGGCTTAGCAAAAATGGCAAAATTGGGTCAAATTTGTTTTTCGAGGAAACAGCAAAACAACACTTTTCCTGCACTGCAAATACATCCTAAAGCACAGCAAATGCATTAGAAAATGTGTAGGTGTTGTTCCAACACTAACCCTAATCCTACCTCGGACACTTTTGGAACAGACTTCCAAATCCCTGCTTTAAAAACTGTGTTCAAAAAAGTCCAAAATGACTCCCAATTAGTCAGAATTATGTCAATTACCAGTTCACAGTTATTGTTTAATGCATCTAGACTGAAAGGGTTTCAATTCTGTGGCATTGCTTTTTTACAAAACTGCTGCTGGAAAGACATTTCAAATATGCCATTTTCGAGTGGTTTTCACGTGAGCATTACAATTACCAGAAAGGTTGGGCCAAAATTGTTCTTTCCTCTAGTTTTAAAAATAGAAAAGAAGAAAGTTTAGCATGTTCAAAGTGTGGATTGAGAATTTTGATTTTCGACCATTTTCTACAGCTGCGCGGCTTAGCAAAAACGGCAAAATTGGGTCAAATTTGTTTTTCGAGGAAACAGCAAAACATCACTTTTCCTGCACTGCAAATACATCCTAAAGCAGAGCAAATGCATTAGAAAATGTGTAGGTGTTGTTCCAGCACTAACCCTAACCCTACCTCGGACACTTTTGGAAAAGACTTCCAAATCCCTGCTTTAAAAACTGTGTTCAGAAAAGTCCAAAATGACTCCCAATTAGTCAGAATCATGTCAATTACCAGTTCACAGTTATTGTTTAATGCATCTAGAGTGAAAGGGTTTCAATTCTGTGGCATTGCTTTTTTTACAAAACTGCTGCTGGAAAGACATTTCAAATATGCCATTATCGAGTGGTTGTCACGTGAGCATTACAATTACCAGAAAGGTTGGGCCAAAATTGTTCTTTCCTCTAGTTTTAAAAATAGAAAAGAAGAAAGTTTAGCATGTTCAAAGTGTGGATTGAGAATTTTGATTTTCGACCATTTTCGACAGCAGCGCGGCTTAGCAAAAACGGCAAAATTGGGTCAAATTTGTTTTTCGAGGAAACAGCAAAACAACACTTTTCCTGCACTGCAAATACATCCTAAAGCACAGCAAATGCATTAGAAAATGTGTAGGTGTTGTTCCAACACTAACCCTAATCCTACCTCGGACACTTTTGAAACAGACTTCCAAATCCCTGCTTTATAAACTGTGTTCAAAAAAGTCCAAAATGACTCCCAATTAGTCAGAATCATGTCAATTACCACTTCACAGTTATTGTTTAATGCATCTAGAGTGAAAGGGTTTCAATTCTGTGGCATTGCTTTTTTACAAAACTGCTGCTGGAAAGACATTTCAAATATGCCATTTTCGAGTGGTTTTCACGTGAGCATTACAATTACCAGAAAGGCTGGGCCAAAATTGTTCTTTCCTCTAGTTTTACAAATAGAAAAGAAGAAAGTTTAGCATGTTCATAGTGTGGATTGAGAAGTTTGATTTTCGACCATTTTCGACAGCCGCGCGGCTTAGCAAAAACGGCAAAATTGGGTCAAGTTTGTTTTTCGAGGAAACAGCAAAACAACACTTTTCCTGCACTGCAAATACATCCTAAAGCACAGCAAATGCATTAGAAAATGTGTAGGTGTTGTTCCAACACTAACCCTAATCCTACCTCGGACACTTTTGGAACAGACTTCCAAATCCCTGCTTTATAAACTGTGTTCAAAAAAGTCCAAAATGACTCCCAATTAGTCAGAATCATGTCAATTACCACTTCACAGTTATTGTTTAATGCATCTAGAGTGAAAGGGTTTCAATTCTGTGGCATTGCTTTTTTACAAAACTGCTGCTGGAAAGACATTTCAAATATGCCATTTTCGAGTGGTTTTCACGTGAGCATTACAATTACCAGAAAGGCTGGGCCAAAATTGTTCTTTCCTCTAGTTTTACAAATAGAAAAGAAGAAAGTTTAGCATGTTCATAGTGTGGATTGAGAAGTTTGATTTTCGACCATTTTCGACAGCCGCGCGGCTTAGCAAAAACGGCAAAATTGGGTCAGATTTGTTTTTCGAGGAAACAGCAAAACAACACTTTTCCTGCACTGCAAATACATCCTAAAGCACAGCAAATGCATTAGAAAATGTGTAGGTGTTATTCCAACACTAATCCTACCTCGGACACTTTTGGAACAGACTTCCAAATCCCTGCTTTAAAAACTGTGCTCAAAAAAGTCCCAAATGACTCCCAATTAGTCAGAATTATGTCAATTACCAGTTCACAGTTATTGTTTAATGCATCTAGACTGAAAGGGTTTCAATTCTGTGGCATTGCTTTTTTTACAAAACTGCTGCTGGAAAGACATTTCAAATATGCCATTATCGAGTGGTTGTGACGTGAGCATTACAATTACCAGAAAGGTTGGGCCAAAATTGTTCTTTCCTCTAGTTTTAAAAATAGAAAAGAAGAAAGTTTAGCATGTTCAAAGTGTGGATTGAGAATTTTGATTTTCGACCTTTTTCGACAGCCGCGCGGCTTAGCAAAAACGGCAAAATTGGGTCAAATTTGTTTTTCGAGGAAACAGCAAAACAACACTTTTCCTGCACTGCAAATACATCCTAAAGCACAGCAAATGCATTAGAAAATGTGTAGGTGTTGTTCCAACACTAACCCTAACCCTACCTCGGACACTTTTGGAACAGACTTCGAAATCCCTGCTTTAAAAACTGTGTTCAAAAAAGTCCAAAATGACTCCCAATTAGTCAGAATCATGTCAATTACCAGTTCACAGTTATTGTTTAATGCATCTAGAGTGAAAGGGTTTCAATTCTGTGGCATTGCTTTTTTTACAAAACTGCTGCTGGAAAGACATTTCAAATATGCCAATATCGAGAGGTTTTCACGTGAGCATTACAATTACCAGAAAGGCTGGGCCAAAATTGTTCTTTCCTCTAGTTTTACAAATAGTAAAGAAGAAAGTTTAGTATGTTCATAGTGTGGATTGAGAATTTTGATTTTCGACCATTTTCGACAGCCGCGCGGCTTAGCAAAAACGGCAAAATTGGGTCAAATTTGTTTTTCGAGGAAACAGCAAAACAACACTTTTCCTGCACTGCAAATACATCCTAAAGCACAGCAAATGCATTAGAAAATGTGTACGTGTTGTTCCAACACTAACCCTAACCCTACCTCGGACACTTTTGGAACAGACTTCCAAATCCCTGCTTTAAAAACTGTGTTCAAAAAAGTCCAAAATGACTCCCAATTAGTCAGAATCATGTCAATTACCAGTTCACAGTTATTGTTTAATGCATCTAGAGTGAAAGGGTTTCAATTCTGTGGCATTGCTTTTTTACAAAACTGCTGCTGGAAAGACATTTCAAATATGCCATTTTCGAGTGGTTTTCACGTGAGCATTACAATTACCAGAAAGGCTGGGCCAAAATTGTTCTTTCCTCTAGTTTTACAAATAGAAAAGAAGAAAGTTTAGCATGTTCATAGTGTGGATTGAGAAGTTTGATTTTCGACCATTTTCGACAGCCGCGCGGCTTAGCAAAAACGGCAAAATTGGGTCAGATTTGTTTTTCGAGGAAACAGCAAAACAACACTTTTCCTGCACTGCAAATACATCCTAAAGCACAGCAAATGCATTAGAAAATGTGTAGGTGTTATTCCAACACTAATCCTACCTCGGACACTTTTGGAACAGACTTCCAAATCCCTGCTTTAAAAACTGTGCTCAAAAAAGTCCCAAATGACTCCCAATTAGTCAGAATTATGTCAATTACCAGTTCACAGTTATTGTTTAATGCATCTAGACTGAAAGGGTTTCAATTCTGTGGCATTGCTTTTTTTACAAAACTGCTGCTGGAAAGACATTTCAAATATGCCATTATCGAGTGGTTGTGACGTGAGCATTACAATTACCAGAAAGGTTGGGCCAAAATTGTTCTTTCCTCTAGTTTTAAAAATAGAAAAGAAGAAAGTTTAGCATGTTCAAAGTGTGGATTGAGAATTTTGATTTTCGACCTTTTTCGACAGCCGCGCGGCTTAGCAAAAACGGCAAAATTGGGTCAAATTTGTTTTTCGAGGAAACAGCAAAACAACACTTTTCCTGCACTGCAAATACATCCTAAAGCACAGCAAATGCATTAGAAAATGTGTAGGTGTTGTTCCAACACTAACCCTAACCCTACCTCGGACACTTTTGGAACAGACTTCCAAATCCCTGCTTTAAAAACTGTGCTCAAAAAAGTCCAAAATGACTCCCAATTAGTCAGAATCATGTCAATTATCAGTTCACAGTTATTGTTTAATGCATCTAGAGTGAAAGGGTTTCAATTCTGTGGCATTGCTTTTTTTACAAAACTGCTGCTGGAAAGACATTTCAAATATGCCATTGTCGAGTGGTTGTCACGTGAGCATTACAATTACCAGAAAGGTTGGGCCAAAATTGTTCTTTCCTCTAGTTTTAAAAATAGAAAAGAAGAAAGTTTAGCATGTTCAAAGTGTGGATTGAGAATTTTGATTTTCGACCATTTTCGACAGCCGCGCGGCTTAGCAAAAATGGCATAATTGGGTCAAATTTGTTTTTCGAGGAAACAGCAAAACAACACTTTTCCTGCACTGCAAATACATCCTAAAGCACAGCAAATGCATTAGAAAATGTGTAGGTGTTGTTCCAACACTAACCCTAACCCTACCTCGGACACTTTTGGAACAGACTTCCAAATCCCTGCTTTAAAAACTGTGCTCAAAAAAGTCCCAAATGACTCCCAATTAGTCAGAATTATGTCAATTAAAAGTTCACAGTTATTGTTTAATGCATCTAGACTGAAAGGGTTTCAATTCTGTGGCATTGCTTTTTTTACAAAACTGCTGCTGGAAAGACATTTCAAATATGCCATTATCGAGTGGTTGTGACGTGAGCATTACAATTACCAGAAAGGTTGTTCCAAAATTGTTCTTTCCTCTAGTTTTAAAAATAGAAAAGAAGAAAGTTTAGCATGTTCAAAGTGTGGATTGAGAATTTTGATTTTCGACCTTTTTCGACAGCCGCGCGGCTTAGCAAAAACGGCAAAATTGGGTCAAATTTGTTTTTCGAGGAAACAGCAAAACAACACTTTTCCTGCACTGCAAATACATCCTAAAGCACAGCAAATGCATTAGAAAATGTGTAGGTGTTGTTCCAACACTAACCCTAACCCTACCTCGGACACTTTTGGAACAGACTTCGAAATCCCTGCTTTAAAAACTGTGTTCAAAAAAGTCCAAAATGACTCCCAATTAGTCAGAATCATGTCAATTACCAGTTCACAGTTATTGTTTAATGCATCTAGAGTGAAAGGGTTTCAATTCTGTGGCATTGCTTTTTTTACAAAACTGCTGCTGGAAAGACATTTCAAATATGCCAATATCGAGAGGTTTTCACGTGAGCATTACAATTACCAGAAAGGCTGGGCCAAAATTGTTCTTTCCTCTAGTTTTACAAATAGAAAAGAAGAAAGTTTAGTATGTTCATAGTGTGGATTGAGAATTTTGATTTTCGACCATTTTCGACAGCCGCGCGGCTTAGCAAAAACGGCAAAATTGGGTCAAATTTGTTTTTCGAGGAAACAGCAAAACAACACTTTTCCTGCACTGCAAATACATCCTAAAGCACAGCAAATGCATTAGAAAATGTGTACGTGTTGTTCCAACACTAACCCTAACCCTACCTCGGACACTTTTGGAACAGACTTCCAAATCCCTGCTTTAAAAACTGTGTTCATAAAAGTCCAAAATGACTCCCAATTAGTCAGAATCATGTCAATTACCACTTCACAGTTATTGTTTAATGTATCTAGAGTGAAAGGGTTTCAATTCTGTGCCATTGCTTTTTTTACAAAACTGCTGCTGGAAAGACATTTCAAATATGCCATTATCGAGTGGTTGTCACGTGAGCATTACAATTACCAGAAAGGTTGGGCCAAAATTGTTCTTTCCTCTAGTTTTAAAAATAGAAAAGAGGAAAGTTTAGCATGTTCAAAGTGTGGATTGAGAATTTTGATTTTCGACCATTTTCGACAGCCGCGCGGCTTAGCAAAAATGGCAAAATTGGGTCAAATTTGTTTTTCGAGGAAACAGCAAAACAACACTTTTCCTGCACTGCAAATACATCCTAAAGCACAGCAAATGCATTAGAAAATGTGTAGGTGTTGTTCCAACACTAACCCTAATCCTACCTCGGACACTTTTGGAACAGACTTCCAAATCCCTGCTTTATAAACTGTGTTCAAAAAAGTCCAAAATGACTGCCAATTAGTCAGAATCATGTCAATTACCAGTTCACAGTTATTGTTTAATGCATCTAGAGTGAAAGGGTTTCAATTCTGTGGCATTGCTTTTTTACAAAACTGCTGCTGGAAAGACATTTCAAATATGCCATTTTCGAGTGGTTTTCACGTGAGCATTACAATTACCAGAATGGTTGGGCCGAAATTGTTCTTTCCTCTAGTATTAAAAATAGAAAAGAAGAAAGTTTAGCATGTTCAAAGTGTGGATTGAGAATTTTGATTTTCGACCATTTTCGACAGCCGCGCGGCTTAGCAAAAACGGCAAAATTGGGTCAGATTTGTTTTTCGAGGAAACAGCAAAACAACACTTTTCCTGCACTGCAAATACATCCTAAAGCACAGCAAATGCATTAGAAAATGTGTAGGTGTTGTTCCAACACTAACCCTAACCCTACCTCGGACACTTTTGGAACAGACTTCCAAATCCCTGCTTTAAAAACTGTGCTCAAAAAAGTCCCAAATGACTCCCAATTAGTCAGAATTATGTCAATTACCAGTTCACAGTTATTGTTTAATGCATCTAGACTGAAAGGGTTTCAATTCTGTGGCATTGCTTTTTTTACAAAACTGCTGCTGGAAAGACATTTCAAATATGCCATTATCGAGTGGTTGTGACGTGAGCATTACAATTACCAGAAAGGTTGGGCCAAAATTGTTCTTTCCTCTAGTTTTAAAAATAGAAAAGAAGAAAGTTTAGCATGTTCAAAGTGTGGATTGAGAATTTTGATTTTCGACCTTTTTCGACAGCCGCGCGGCTTAGCAAAAACGGCAAAATTGGGTCAAATTTGTTTTTCGAGGAAACAGCAAAACAACACTTTTCCTGCACTGCAAATACATCCTAAAGCACAGCAAATGCATTAGAAAATGTGTAGGTGTTGTTCCAACACTAACCCTAACCCTACCTCGGACACTTTTGGAACAGACTTCGAAATCCCTGCTTTAAAAACTGTGTTCAAAAAAGTCCAAAATGACTCCCAATTAGTCAGAATCATGTCAATTACCAGTTCACAGTTATTGTTTAATGCATCTAGAGTGAAAGGGTTTCAATTCTGTGGCATTGCTTTTTTTACAAAACTGCTGCTGGAAAGACATTTCAAATATGCCAATATCGAGAGGTTTTCACGTGAGCATTACAATTACCAGAAAGGCTGGGCCAAAATTGTTCTTTCCTCTAGTTTTACAAATAGAAAAGAAGAAAGTTTAGTATGTTCATAGTGTGGATTGAGAATTTTGATTTTCGACCATTTTCGACAGCCGCGCGGCTTAGCAAAAACGGCAAAATTGGGTCAAATTTGTTTTTCGAGGAAACAGCAAAACAACACTTTTCCTGCACTGCAAATACATCCTAAAGCACAGCAAATGCATTAGAAAATGTGTACGTGTTGTTCCAACACTAACCCTAACCCTACCTCGGACACTTTTGGAACAGACTTCCAAATCCCTGCTTTAAAAACTGTGTTCAAAAAAGTCCAAAATGACTCCCAATTAGTCAGAATCATGTCAATTACCACTTCACAGTTATTGTTTAATGCATCTAGAGTGAAAGGGTTTCAATTCTGTGGCATTGCTTTTTTACAAAACTGCTGCTGGAAAGACATTTCAAATATGCCATTTTCGAGTGGTTTTCACGTGAGCATTACAATTACCAGAAAGGCTGGGCCAAAATTGTTCTTTCCTCTAGTTTTACAAATAGAAAAGAAGAAAGTTTAGCATGTTCATAGTGTGGATTGAGAAGTTTGATTTTCGACCATTTTCGACAGCCGCGCGGCTTAGCAAAAACGGCAAAATTGGGTCAGATTTGTTTTTCGAGGAAACAGCAAAACAACACTTTTCCTGCACTGCAAATACATCCTAAAGCACAGCAAATGCATTAGAAAATGTGTAGGTGTTATTCCAACACTAATCCTACCTCGGACACTTTTGGAACAGACTTCCAAATCCCTGCTTTAAAAACTGTGCTCAAAAAAGTCCCAAATGACTCCCAATTAGTCAGAATTATGTCAATTACCAGTTCACAGTTATTGTTTAATGCATCTAGACTGAAAGGGTTTCAATTCTGTGGCATTGCTTTTTTTACAAAACTGCTGCTGGAAAGACATTTCAAATATGCCATTATCGAGTGGTTTTCACGTGAGCATTACAATTACCAGAAAGGCTGGGCCAAAATTGTTCTTTCCTCTAGTTTTACAAATAGAAAAGAAGAAAGTTTAGCATGTTCATAGTGTGGATTGAGAATTTTGATTTTCGACCATTTTCGACAGCCGCGCGGGTTAGCAAAAACGGCAAAATTGGGTCAAATTTGTTTTTCGAGGAAACAGCAAAACAACACTTTTCCTGCACTGCAAATACATCCTAAAGCACAGCAAATGCATTAGAAAATGTGTAGGTGTTGTTCCAACACTAACCCTAACCCTGCCTCGGACACTTTTGGAACAGACTTCGAAATCCCTGCTTTAAAAACTGTGTTCAAAAAAGTCCAAAATGACTCCCAATTAGTCAGAATCATGTCAATTACCAGTTCACAGTTATTGTTTAATGCATCTAGAGTGAAAGGGTTTCAATTCTGTGGCATTGCTTTTTTTACAAAACTGCTGCTGGAAAGACATTTCAAATATGCCAATATCGAGAGGTTTTCACGTGAGCATTACAATTACCAGAAATGTTGGGCCAAAATTGTTCTTTCCTCTAGTTTTAAAAATAGAAAAGAAGAAAGTTTAGCATGTTCAAAGTGTGGATTGAGAATTTTGATTTTCGACCATTTTCGACAGCCGCGCGGCTTAGCAAAAATGGCAAAATTGGGTCAAATTTGTTTTTCGAGGAAACAGCAAAACAACACTTTTCCTCCACTGCAAATACATCCTAAAGCACAGCAAATGCATTAGAAAATGTGTAGGTGTTGTTCCAACCCTAACCCTACCTCGGACACTTTTGCAACAGACTTCGAAATCCCTGCTTTAAAAACTGTGATCAAAAAAGTCCAAAATGACTCCCAATTAGTCAGAATCATGTCAATTACCAGTTCACAGTTATTGTTTAATGCATCTAGAGTGAAAGGGTTTCAATTCTGTGGCATTGCTTTTTTTACAAAACTGCTGCTGGAAAGACATTTCAAATATGCCATTATCGAGTGGTTTTCACGTGAGCATTACAATTAACAGAAAGGCTGGGCCAAAATTGTTCTTTCCTCTAGTTTTACAAATAGAACAGAAGAAAGTTTAGTATGTTCATAGTGTGGATTGAGAATTTTGATTTTCGACCATTTTCGACAGCCGCGCGGCTTAGCAAAAACGGCAAAATTGGGTCAAATTTGTTTTTCGAGGAAACAGCAAAACAACACTTTTCCTGCACTGCAAATACATCCTAAAGCACAGCAAATGCATTAGAAAATGTGTAGGTGTTGTTCCAACACTAACCCTAACCCTACCTCGGACACTTTTGGAACAGACTTCCAAATCCCTGCTTTAAAAACTGTGCTCAAAAAAGTCCAAAATGACTCCCAATTAGTCAGAATCATGTCAATTACCAGTTCACAGTTATTGTTTAATGCATCTAGAGTGAAAGGGTTTCAATTCTGTGGCATTGCTTTTTTTACAAAACTGCTGCTGGAAAGACATTTCAAATATGCCATTATCGAGTGGTTGTGACGTGAGCATTACAATTACCAGAAAGGTTGGGCCAAAATTGTTCTTTCCTCTAGTTTTAAAAATAGAAAAGAAGAAAGTTTAGCATGTTCAAAGTGTGGATTGAGAATTTTGATTTTCGACCATTTTCGACAGCCGCGCGGCTTAGCAAAAACGGCAAAATTGGGTCAAATTTGTTTTTCGAGGAAACAGCAAAACATCACTTTTCCTGCACTGCAAATACATCCTAAAGCACAGCAAATGCATTAGAAAATGTGTAGGTGTTGTTCCAGCACTAACCCTAACCCTACCTCGGACACTTTTGGAAAAGACTTCCAAATCCCTGCTTTAAAAACTGTGTTCAGAAAAGTCCAAAATGACTCCCAATTAGTCAGAATCATGTCAATTACCAGTTCACAGTTATTGTTTAATGCATCTAGAGTGAAAGGGTTTCAATTCTGTGGCATTGCTTTTTTTACAAAACTGCTGCTGGAAAGACATTTCAAATATGCCATTATCGAGTGGTTGTCACGTGAGCATTACAATTACCAGAAAGGTTGGGCCAAAATTGTTCTTTCATCTAGTTTTAAAAATAGAAAAGAAGAAATTTAGCATGTTCAAAGTGTGGATTGAGAATTTTGATTTTCGACCATTTTCGACAGCAGCGCGGCTTAGCAAAAACGGCAAAATTGGGTCAAATTTGTTTTTCGAGGAAACAGCAAAACAACACTTTTCCTGCACTGCAAATACATCCTAAAGCACAGCAAATGCATTAGAAAATGTGTAGGTGTTGTTCCAACACTAACCCTAACCCTACCTCGGACACTTTTGGAACAGACTTCCAAATCCCTGCTTTAAAAACTGTGCTCAAAAAAGTCCAAAATGACTCCCAATTAGTCAGAATCATGTCAATTATCAGTTCACAGTTATTGCTTAATGCATCTAGAGTGAAAGGGTTTCAATTCTGTGGCATTGCTTTTTTTACAAAACTGCTGCTGGAAAGACATTTCAAATATGCCATTATCGAGTGGTTGTCACGTGAGCATTACAATTACCAGAAAGGTTGGGCCAAAATTGTTCTTTCCTCTAGTTTTAAAAATAGAAAAGAAGAAATTTAGCATGTTCAAAGTGTGGATTGAGAATTTTGATTATCGACCATTTTCGACAGCCGCGCGGCTTAGCAAAAATGGCAAAATTGGGTCAAATTTGTTTTTCGAGGAAACAGCAAAACAACACTTTTCCTGCACTGCAAATACATCCTAAAGCACAGCAAATGCATTAGAAAATGTGTAGGTGTTGTTCCAACACTAACCCTAATCCTACCTCGGACACTTTTGGAACAGACTTCCAAATCCCTGCTTTAAAAACTGTGTTCAAAAAAGTCCAAAATGACTCCCAATTAGTCAGAATTATGTCAATTACCAGTTCACAGTTATTGTTTAATGCATCTAGACTGAAAGGGTTTCAATTCTGTGGCATTGCTTTTTTACAAAACTGCTGCTGGAAAGACATTTCAAATATGCCATTTTCGAGTGGTTTTCACGTGAGCATTACAATTACCAGAAAGGTTGGGCCAAAATTGTTCTTTCCTCTAGTTTTAAAAATAGAAAAGAAGAAAGTTTAGCATGTTCAAAGTGTGGATTGAGAATTTTGATTTTCGACCATTTTCTACAGCCGCGCGGCTTAGCAAAAACGGCAAAATTGGGTCAAATTTGTTTTTCGAGGAAACAGCAAAACAACACTTTTCCTGCACTGCAAATACATCCTAAAGCAGAGCAAATGCATTAGAAAATGTGTAGGTGTTGTTCCAGCACTAACCCTAACCCTACCTCGGACACTTTTGGAAAAGACTTCCAAATCCCTGCTTTAAAAACTGTGTTCAGAAAAGTCCAAAATGACTCCCAATTAGTCAGAATCATGTCAATTACCAGTTCACAGTTATTGTTTAATGCATCTAGAGTGAAAGGGTTTCAATTCTGTGGCATTGCTTTTTTTACAAAACTGCTGCTGGAAAGACATTTCAAATATGCCATTATCGAGTGGTTGTCACGTGAGCATTACAATTACCAGAAAGGTTGGGCCAAAATTGTTCTTTCCTCTAGTTTTAAAAATAGAAAAGAAGAAAGTTTAGCATGTTCAAAGTGTGGATTGAGAATTTTGATTTTCGACCATTTTCGACAGCAGCGCGGCTTAGCAAAAACGGCAAATTTGGGTCAAATTTGTTTTTCGAGGAAACAGCAAAACAACACTTTTCCTGCACTGCAAATACATCCTAAAGCACAGCAAATGCATTAGAAAATGTGTAGGTGTTGTTCCAACACTAACCCTAATCCTACCTCGGACACTTTTGAAACAGACTTCCAAATCCCTGCTTTATAAACTGTGTTCAAAAAAGTCCAAAATGACTCCCAATTAGTCAGAATCATGTCAATTACCACTTCACAGTTATTGTTTAATGCATCTAGAGTGAAAGGGTTTCAATTCTGTGGCATTGCTTTTTTACAAAACTGCTGCTGGAAAGACATTTCAAATATGCCATTTTCGAGTGGTTTTCACGTGAGCATTACAATTACCAGAAAGGCTGGGCCAAAATTGTTCTTTCCTCTAGTTTTACAAATAGAAAAGAAGAAAGTTTAGCATGTTCATAGTGTGGATTGAGAAGTTTGATTTTCGACCATTTTCGACAGCCGCGCGGCTTAGCAAAAACGGCAAAATTGGGTCAAGTTTGTTTTTCGAGGAAACAGCAAAACAACACTTTTCCTGCACTGCAAATACATCCTAAAGCACAGCAAATGCATTAGAAAATGTGTAGGTGTTGTTCCAACACTAACCCTAATCCTACCTCGGACACTTTTGGAACAGACTTCCAAATCCCTGCTTTATAAACTGTGTTCAAAAAAGTCCAAAATGACTCCCAATTAGTCAGAATCATGTCAATTACCACTTCACAGTTATTGTTTAATGCATCTAGAGTGAAAGGGTTTCAATTCTGTGGCATTGCTTTTTTACAAAACTGCTGCTGGAAAGACATTTCAAATATGCCATTTTCGAGTGGTTTTCACGTGAGCATTACAATTACCAGAAAGGCTGGGCCAAAATTGTTCTTTCCTCTAGTTTTACAAATAGAAAAGAAGAAAGTTTAGCATGTTCATAGTGTGGATTGAGAAGTTTGATTTTCGACCATTTTCGACAGCCGCGCGGCTTAGCAAAAACGGCAAAATTGGGTCAAGTTTGTTTTTCGAGGAAACAGCAAAACAACACTTTTCCTGCACTGCAAATACATCCTAAAGCACAGCAAATGCATTAGAAAATGTGTAGGTGTTGTTCCAACACTAACCCTAACCCTACCTCGGACACTTTTGGAACAGACTTCCAAATCCCTGCTTTAAAAACTGTGCTCAAAAAAGTCCCAAATGACTCCCAATTAGTCAGAATTATGTCAATTAAAAGTTCACAGTTATTGTTTAATGCATCTAGACTGATAGGGTTTCAATTCTGTGGCATTGCTTTTTTTACAAAACTGCTGCTGGAAAGACATTTCAAATATGCCAATATCGAGAGGTTTTCACGTGAGCATTACAATTACCAGAAAGGCTGGGCCAAAATTGTTCTTTCCTCTAGTTTTACAAATAGAAAAGAAGAAAGTTTAGTATGTTCATAGTGTGGATTGAGAATTTTGATTTTCGACCATTTTCGACAGCCGCGCGGCTTAGCAAAAACGGCAAAATTGGGTCAAATTTGTTTTTCGAGGAAACAGCAAAACAACACTTTTCCTGCACTGCAAATACATCCTAAAGCACAGCAAATGCATTAGAAAATGTGTACGTGTTGTTCCAACACTAACCCTAACCCTACCTCGGACACTTTTGGAACAGACTTCCAAATCCCTGCTTTAAAAACTGTGTTCATAAAAGTCCAAAATGACTCCCAATTAGTCAGAATCATGTCAATTACCACTTCACAGTTATTGTTTAATGTATCTAGAGTGAAAGGGTTTCAATTCTGTGCCATTGCTTTTTTTACAAAACTGCTGCTGGAAAGACATTTCAAATATGCCATTATCGAGTGGTTGTCACGTGAGCATTACAATTACCAGAAAGGTTGGGCCAAAATTGTTCTTTCCTCTAGTTTTAAAAATAGAAAAGAGGAAAGTTTAGCATGTTCAAAGTGTGGATTGAGAATTTTGATTTTCGACCATTTTCGACAGCCGCGCGGCTTAGCAAAAATGGCAAAATTGGGTCAAATTTGTTTTTCGAGGAAACAGCAAAACAACACTTTTCCTGCACTGCAAATACATCCTAAAGCACAGCAAATGCATTAGAAAATGTGTAGGTGTTGTTCCAACACTAACCCTAATCCTACCTCGGACACTTTTGGAACAGACTTCCAAATCCCTGCTTTATAAACTGTGTTCAAAAAAGTCCAAAATGACTGCCAATTAGTCAGAATCATGTCAATTACCAGTTCACAGTTATTGTTTAATGCATCTAGAGTGAAAGGGTTTCAATTCTGTGGCATTGCTTTTTTACAAAACTGCTGCTGGAAAGACATTTCAAATATGCCATTTTCGAGTGGTTTTCACGTGAGCATTACAATTACCAGAATGGTTGGGCCGAAATTGTTCTTTCCTCTAGTATTAAAAATAGAAAAGAAGAAAGTTTAGCATGTTCAAAGTGTGGATTGAGAATTTTGATTTTCGACCATTTTCGACAGCCGCGCGGCTTAGCAAAAACGGCAAAATTGGGTCAGATTTGTTTTTCGAGGAAACAGCAAAACAACACTTTTCCTGCACTGCAAATACATCCTAAAGCACAGCAAATGCATTAGAAAATGTGTAGGTGTTGTTCCAACACTAACCCTAACCCTACCTCGGACACTTTTGGAACAGACTTCGAAATCCCTGCTTTAAAAACTGTGTTCAAAAAAGTCCAAAATGACTCCCAATTAGTCAGAATCATGTCAATTACCAGTTCACAGTTATTGTTTAATGCATCTAGAGTGAAAGGGTTTCAATTCTGTGGCATTGCTTTTTTTACAAAACTGCTGCTGGAAAGACATTTCAAATATGCCAATATCGAGAGGTTTTCACGTGAGCATTACAATTACCAGAAAGGCTGGGCCAAAATTGTTCTTTCCTCTAGTTTTACAAATAGAAAAGAAGAAAGTTTAGTATGTTCATAGTGTGGATTGAGAATTTTGATTTTCGACCATTTTCGACAGCCGCGCGGCTTAGCAAAAACGGCAAAATTGGGTCAAATTTGTTTTTCGAGGAAACAGCAAAACAACACTTTTCCTGCACTGCAAATACATCCTAAAGCACAGCAAATGCATTAGAAAATGTGTACGTGTTGTTCCAACACTAACCCTAACCCTACCTCGGACACTTTTGGAACAGACTTCCAAATCCCTGCTTTAAAAACTGTGTTCAAAAAAGTCCAAAATGACTCCCAATTAGTCAGAATCATGTCAATTACCACTTCACAGTTATTGTTTAATGTATCTAGAGTGAAAGGGTTTCAATTCTGTGCCATTGCTTTTTTTACAAAACTGCTGCTGGAAAGACATTTCAAATATGCCATTATCGAGTGGTTGTCACGTGAGCATTACAATTACCAGAAAGGTTGGGCCAAAATTGTTCTTTCCTCTAGTTTTAAAAATAGAAAAGAGGAAAGTTTAGCATGTTCAAAGTGTGGATTGAGAATTTTGATTTTCGACCATTTTCGACAGCCGCGCGGCTTAGCAAAAATGGCAAAATTGGGTCAAATTTGTTTTTCGAGGAAACAGCAAAACAACACTTTTCCTGCACTGCAAATACATCCTAAAGCACAGCAAATGCATTAGAAAATGTGTAGGTGTTGTTCCAACACTAACCCTAATCCTACCTCGGACACTTTTGGAACAGACTTCCAAATCCCTGCTTTATAAACTGTGTTCAAAAAAGTCCAAAATGACTCCCAATTAGTCAGAATCATGTCAATTACCAGTTCACAGTTATTGTTTAATGCATCTAGAGTGAAAGGGTTTCAATTCTGTGGCATTGCTTTTTTACAAAACTGCTGCTGGAAAGACATTTCAAATATGCCATTTTCGAGTGGTTTTCACGTGAGCATTACAATTACCAGAATGGTTGGGCCGAAATTGTTCTTTCCTCTAGTATTAAAAATAGAAAAGAAGAAAGTTTAGCATGTTCAAAGTGTGGATTGAGAATTTTGATTTTCGACCATTTTCGACAGCCGCGCGGCTTAGCAAAAACGGCAAAATTGGGTCAAATTTGTTTTTCGAGGTAACAGCAAAACAACACTTTTCCTGCACTGCAAATACATCCTAAAGCACAGCAAATGCATTAGAAAATGTGTAGGTGTTGTTCCAACACTAACCCTAATCCTACCTCGGACACTTTTGGAACAGACTTCCAAATCCCTGCTTTAAAAACTGTGTTCAAAAAAGTCCAAAATGACTCCCAATTAGTCAGAATCATGTCAATTACCAGTTCACAGTTATTGTTTAATGCATCTAGAGTGAAAGGGTTTCAATTCTGTGGCATTGCTTTTTTACAAAACTGCTGCTGGAAAGACATTTCAAATATGCCATTTTCGAGTGGTTTTCACGTGAGCATTACAATTACCAGAAAGGCTGGGCCAAAATTGTTCTTTCCTCTAGTTTGACAAATAGAAAAGAAGAAAGTTTAGCATGTTCATAGTGTGGATTGAGAAGTTTGATTTTCGACCATTTTCGACAGCCGCGCGGCTTAGCAAAAACGGCAAAATTGGGTCAGATTTGTTTTTCGAGGAAACAGCAAAACAACACTTTTCCTGCACTGCAAATACATCCTAAAGCACAGCAAATGCATTAGAAAATGTGTAGGTGTTGTTCCAACACTAACCCTAACCCTACCTCGGACACTTTTGGAACAGACTTCCAAATCCCTGCTTTAAAAACTGTGCTCAAAAAAGTCCCAAATGACTCCCAATTAGTCAGAATTATGTCAATTACCAGTTCACAGTTATTGTTTAATGCATCTAGAGTGAAAGGGTTTCAATTCTGTGGCATTGCTTTTTTACAAAACTGCTGCTGGAAAGACATTTCAAATATGCCATTGTCGAGTGGTTTTCACGTGAGCATTACAATTACCAGAAAGGCTGGGCCAAAATTTTTCTTTCCTCTAGTTTTACAAATAGAAAAGAAGAAAGTTTAGCATGTTCATAGTGTGGATTGAGAAGTTTGATTTTCGACCATTTTCGACAGCCGCGCGGCTTAGCAAAAACGGCAAAATTGGGTCAAATTTGTTTTTCGAGGAAACAGCAAAACAACACTTTTCCTGCACTGCAAATACATCCTAAAGCACAGCAAATGCATTAGAAAATGTGTACGTGTTGTTCCAACACTAACCCTAACCCTACCTCGGACACTTTTGGAACAGACTTCCAAATCCCTGCTTTAAAAACTGTGTTCAAAAAAGTCCAAAATGACTCCCAATTAGTCAGAATCATGTCAATTACCAGTTCACAGTTATTGTTTAATGTATCTAGAGTGAAAGGGTTTCAATTCTGTGCCATTGCTTTTTTTACAAAACTGCTGCTGGAAAGACATTTCAAATATGCCATTATCGAGTGGTTGTCACGTGAGCATTACAATTACCAGAAAGGTTGGGCCAAAATTGTTCTTTCCTCTAGTTTTAAAAATAGAAAAGAAGAAAGTTTAGCATGTTCAAAGTGTGGATTGAGAATTTTGATTTTCGACCATTTTCGACAGCCGCGCGGCTTAGCAAAAATGGCAAAATTGGGTCAAATTTGTTTTTCGAGGAAACAGCAAAACAACACTTTTCCTGCACTGCAAATACATCCTAAAGCACAGCAAATGCATTAGAAAATGTGTAGGTGTTGTTCCAACACTAACCCTAACCCTACCTCGGACACTTTTGGAACAGACTTCCAAATCCCTGCTTTAAAAACTGTGCTCAAAAAAGTCCAAAATGACTCCCAATTAGTCAGAATTATGTCAATTACCAGTTCACAGTTATTGTTTAATGCATCTAGAGTGAAAGGGTTTCAATTCTGTGGCATTGCTTTTTTTACAAAACTGCTGCTGGAAAGACATTTCAAATATGCCATTATCGAGTGGTTGTGACGTGAGCATTACAATTACCAGAAAGGTTGGGCCAAAATTGTTCTTTCCTCTAGTTTTAAAAATAGAAAAGAAGAAAGTTTAGCATGTTCAAAGTGTGGATTGAGAATTTTGATTTTCGACCATTTTCGACAGCCGCGCGGCTTAGCAAAAACGGCAAAATTGGGTCAAATTTGTTTTTCGAGGAAACAGCAAAACAACACTTTTCCTGCACTGCAAATACATCCTAAAGCAGAGCAAATGCATTAGAAAATGTGTAGGTGTTGTTCCAACACTAACCCTAATCCTACCTCGGACACTTTTGGAACAGACTTCCAAATCCCTGCTTTATAAACTGTGTTCAAAAAAGTCCAAAATGACTCCCAATTAGTCAGAATCATGTCAATTACCAGTTCACAGTTATTGTTTAATGCATCTAGAGTGAAAGGGTTTCAATTCTGTGGCATTGCTTTTTTACAAAACTGCTGCTGGAAAGACATTTCAAATATGCCATTATCGAGTGGTTGTCACGTGAGCATTACAATTACCAGAAAGGTTGGGCCAAAATTGTTCTTTCCTCTAGTTTTAAAAATAGAAAAGAAGAAAGTTTAGCATGTTCAAAGTGTGGATTGAGAATTTTGATTTTCGACCATTTTCGACAGCCGCGCGGCTTAGCAAAAATGGCAAAATTGGGTCAAATTTGTTTTTCGAGGAAACAGCAAAACAACACTTTTCCTGCACTGCAAATACATCCTAAAGCACAGCAAATGCATTAGAAAATGTGTACGTGTTGTTCCAACACTAACCCTAATCCTACCTCGGACACTTTTGGAACAGACTTCCAAATCCCTGCTTTATAAACTGTGTTCAAAAAAGTCCAAAATGACTCCCAATTAGTCAGAATCATGTCAATTACCAGTTCACAGTTATTGTTTAATGCATCTAGAGTGAAAGGGTTTCAATTCTGTGGCATTGCTTTTTTTACAAAACTGCTGCTGGAAAGACATTTCAAATATGCCATTATCGAGTGGTTGTCACGTGAGCATTACAATTACCAGAAAGGTTGGGCCAAAATTGTTCTTTCCTCTAGTTTTAAAAATAGAAAAGAAGAAAGTTTAGCATGTTCAAAGTGTGGATTGAGAATTTTGATTTTCGACCATTTTCGACAGCCGCGCGGCTTAGCAAAAATGGCATAATTGGGTCAAATTTGTTTTTCGAGGAAACAGCAAAACAACACTTTTCCTGCACTGCAAATACATCCTAAAGCACAGCAAATGCATTAGAAAATGTGTAGGTGTTGTTCCAACACTAACCCTAATCCTACCTCGGACACTTTTGGAACAGACTTCCAAATCCCTGCTTTAAAAACTGTGTTCAAAAAAGTCCAAAATGACTCCCAATTAGTCAGAATCATGTCAATTACCAGTTCACAGTTATTGTTTAATGCATCTAGAGTGAAAGGGTTTCAATTCTGTGGCATTGCTTTTTTACAAAACTGCTGCTGGAAAGACATTTCAAATATGCCATTGTCGAGTGGTTTTCACGTGAGCATTACAATTACCAGAAAGGCTGGGCCAAAATTTTTCTTTCCTCTAGTTTTACAAATAGAAAAGAAGAAAGTTTAGCATGTTCATAGTGTGGATTGAGAAGTTTGATTTTCGACCATTTTCGACAGCCGCGCGGCTTAGCAAAAACGGCAAAATTGGGTCAAATTTGTTTTTCGAGGAAACAGCAAAACAACACTTTTCCTGCACTGCAAATACATCCTAAAGCACAGCAAATGCATTAGAAAATGTGTACGTGTTGTTCCAACACTAACCCTAACCCTACCTCGGACACTTTTGGAACAGACTTCCAAATCCCTGCTTTAAAAACTGTGTTCAAAAAAGTCCAAAATGACTCCCAATTAGTCAGAATCATGTCAATTACCACTTCACAGTTATTGTTTAATGTATCTAGAGTGAAAGGGTTTCAATTCTGTGCCATTGCTTTTTTTACAAAACTGCTGCTGGAAAGACATTTCAAATATGCCATTATCGAGTGGTTGTCACGTGAGCATTACAATTACCAGAAAGGTTGGGCCGAAATTGTTCTTTCCTCTAGTTTTAAAAATAGAAAAGAAGAAAGTTTAGCATGTTCAAAGTGTGGATTGAGAATTTTGATTTTCGACCATTTTCGACAGCCGCGCGGCTTAGCAAAAACGGCAAAATTGGGTCAAATTTGTTTTTCGAGGTAACAGCAAAACAACACTTTTCCTGCACTGCAAATACATCCTAAAGCACAGCAAATGCATTAGAAAATGTGTAGGTGTTGTTCCAACACTAACCCTAACCCTACCTCGGACACTTTTGGAACAGACTTCCAAATCCCTGCTTTAAAAACTGTGCTCAAAAAAGTCCAAAATGACTCCCAATTAGTCAGAATTATGTCAATTACCAGTTCACAGTTATTGTTTAATGCATCTAGACTGAAAGGGTTTCAATTCTGTGGCATTGCTTTTTTTACAAAACTGCTGCTGGAAAGACATTTCAAATATGCCATTATCGAGTGGTTGTGACGTGAGCATTACAATTACCAGAAAGGTTGGGCCAAAATTTTTCTTTCCTCTAGTTTTACAAATAGAAAAGAAGAAAGTTTAGCATGTTCATAGTGTGGATTGAGAAGTTTGATTTTCGACCATTTTCGACAGCCGCGCGGCTTAGCAAAAACGGCAAAATTGGGTCAAATTTGTTTTTCGAGGAAACAGCAAAACAACACTTTTCCTGCACTGCAAATACATCCTAAAGCACAGCAAATGCATTAGAAAATGTGTACGTGTTGTTCCAACACTAACCCTAACCCTACCTCGGACACTTTTGGAACAGACTTCCAAATCCCTGCTTTAAAAACTGTGTTCAAAAAAGTCCAAAATGACTCCCAATTAGTCAGAATCATGTCAATTACCACTTCACAGTTATTGTTTAATGTATCTAGAGTGAAAGGGTTTCAATTCTGTGCCATTGCTTTTTTTACAAAACTGCTGCTGGAAAGACATTTCAAATATGCCATTATCGAGTGGTTGTCACGTGAGCATTACAATTACCAGAAAGGTTGGGCCAAAATTGTTCTTTCCTCTAGTTTTAAAAATAGAAAAGAAGAAAGTTTAGCATGTTCAAAGTGTGGATTGAGAATTTTGATTTTCGACCATTTTCGACAGCCGCGCGGCTTAGCAAAAATGGCAAAATTGGGTCAAATTTGTTTTTCGAGGAAACAGCAAAACAACACTTTTCCTGCACTGCAAATACATCCTAAAGCACAGCAAATGCATTAGAAAATGTGTACGTGTTGTTCCAACACTAACCCTAATCCTACCTCGGACACTTTTGGAACAGACTTCCAAATCCCTGCTTTATAAACTGTGTTCAAAAAAGTCCAAAATGACTCCCAATTAGTCAGAATCATGTCAATTACCAGTTCACAGTTATTGTTTAATGCATCTAGAGTGAAAGGGTTTCAATTCTGTGGCATTGCTTTTTTACAAAACTGCTGCTGGAAAGACATTTCAAATATGCCATTTTCGAGTGGTTTTCACGTGAGCATTACAATTACCAGAAAGGTTGGGCCGAAATTGTTCTTTCCTCTAGTATTAAAAATAGAAAAGAAGAAAGTTTAGCATGTTCAAAGTGTGGATTGAGAATTTTGATTTTCGACCATTTTCGACAGCCGCGCGGCTTAGCAAAAACGGCAAAATTGGGTCAAATTTGTTTTTCGAGGTAACAGCAAAACAACACTTTTCCTGCACTGCAAATACATCCTAAAGCACAGCAAATGCATTAGAAAATGTGTAGGTGTTTTTCCAACACTAACCCTAACCCTACCTCGGACACTTTTGGAACAGACTTCCAAATCCCTGCTTTAAAAACTGTGCTCAAAAAAGTCCAAAATGACTCCCAATTAGTCAGAATTATGTCAATTACCAGTTCACAGTTATTGTTTAATGCATCTAGACTGAAAGGGTTTCAATTCTGTGGCATTGCTTTTTTTACAAAACTGCTGCTGGAAAGACATTTCAAATATGCCATTATCGAGTGGTTGTGACGTGAGCATTACAATTACCAGAAAGGTTGGGCCAAAATTGTTCTTTCCTCTAGTTTTAAAAATAGAAAAGAAGAAAGTTTAGCATGTTCAAAGTGTGGATTGAGAATTTTGATTTTCGACCATTTTCGACAGCCGCGCGGCTTAGCAAAAACGGCAAAATTGTTTCAAATTTGTTTTTCGAGGAAACAGCAAAACAACACTTTTCCTGCACTGCAAATACATCCTAAAGCAGAGCAAATGCATTAGAAAATGTGTAGGTGTTGTTCCAACACTAACCCTAATCCTACCTCGGACACTTTTGGAACAGACTTCCAAATCCCTGCTTTATAAACTGTGTTCAAAAAAGTCCAAAATGACTCCCAATTAGTCAGAATCATGTCAATTACCAGTTCACAGTTATTGTTTAATGCATCTAGAGTGAAAGGGTTTCAATTCTGTGGCATTGCTTTTTTACAAAACTGCTGCTGGAAAGACATTTCAAATATGCCATTATCGAGTGGTTGTCACGTGAGCATTACAATTACCAGAAAGGTTGGGCCAAAATTGTTCTTTCCTCTAGTTTTAAAAATAGAAAAGAAGAAAGTTTAGCATGTTCAAAGTGTGGATTGAGAATTTTGATTTTCGACCATTTTCGACAGCCGCGCGGCTTAGCAAAAATGGCAAAATTGGGTCAAATTTGTTTTTCGAGGAAACAGCAAAACAACACTTTTCCTGCACTGCAAATACATCCTAAAGCACAGCAAATGCATTAGAAAATGTGTACGTGTTGTTCCAACACTAACCCTAATCCTACCTCGGACACTTTTGGAACAGACTTCCAAATCCCTGCTTTATAAACTGTGTTCAAAAAAGTCCAAAATGACTCCCAATTAGTCAGAATCATGTCAATTACCAGTTCACAGTTATTGTTTAATGCATCTAGAGTGAAAGGGTTTCAATTCTGTGGCATTGCTTTTTTTACAAAACTGCTGCTGGAAAGACATTTCAAATATGCCATTATCGAGTGGTTGTCACGTGAGCATTACAATTACCAGAAAGGTTGGGCCAAAATTGTTCTTTCCTCTAGTTTTAAAAATAGAAAAGAAGAAAGTTTAGCATGTTCAAAGTGTGGATTGAGAATTTTGATTTTCGACCATTTTCGACAGCCGCGCGGCTTAGCAAAAATGGCATAATTGGGTCAAATTTGTTTTTCGAGGAAACAGCAAAACAACACTTTTCCTGCACTGCAAATACATCCTAAAGCACAGCAAATGCATTAGAAAATGTGTAGGTGTTGTTCCAACACTAACCCTAATCCTACCTCGGACACTTTTGGAACAGACTTCCAAATCCCTGCTTTAAAAACTGTGTTCAAAAAAGTCCAAAATGACTCCCAATTAGTCAGAATCATGTCAATTACCAGTTCACAGTTATTGTTTAATGCATCTAGAGTGAAAGGGTTTCAATTCTGTGGCATTGCTTTTTTACAAAACTGCTGCTGGAAAGACATTTCAAATATGCCATTGTCGAGTGGTTTTCACGTGAGCATTACAATTACCAGAAAGGCTGGGCCAAAATTTTTCTTTCCTCTAGTTTTACAAATAGAAAAGAAGAAAGTTTAGCATGTTCATAGTGTGGATTGAGAAGTTTGATTTTCGACCATTTTCGACAGCCGCGCGGCTTAGCAAAAACGGCAAAATTGGGTCAAATTTGTTTTTCGAGGAAACAGCAAAACAACACTTTTCCTGCACTGCAAATACATCCTAAAGCACAGCAAATGCATTAGAAAATGTGTACGTGTTGTTCCAACACTAACCCTAACCCTACCTCGGACACTTTTGGAACAGACTTCCAAATCCCTGCTTTAAAAACTGTGTTCAAAAAAGTCCAAAATGACTCCCAATTAGTCAGAATCATGTCAATTACCACTTCACAGTTATTGTTTAATGTATCTAGAGTGAAAGGGTTTCAATTCTGTGCCATTGCTTTTTTTACAAAACTGCTGCTGGAAAGACATTTCAAATATGCCATTATCGAGTGGTTGTCACGTGAGCATTACAATTACCAGAAAGGTTGGGCCAAAATTGTTCTTTCCTCTAGTTTTAAAAATAGAAAAGAAGAAAGTTTAGCATGTTCAAAGTGTGGATTTAGAATTTTGATTTTCGACCATTTTCGACAGCCGCGCGGCTTAGCAAAAATGGCAAAATTGGGTCAAATTTGTTTTTCGAGGAAACAGCAAAACAACACTTTTCCTGCACTGCAAATACATCCTAAAGCACAGCAAATGCATTAGAAAATGTGTAGGTGTTGTTCCAACACTAACCCTAACCCTACCTCGGACACTTTTGGAACAGACTTCCAAATCCCTGCTTTAAAAACTGTGCTCAAAAAAGTCCAAAATGACTCCCAATTAGTCAGAATTATGTCAATTACCAGTTCACAGTTATTGTTTAATGCATCTAGAGTGAAAGGGTTTCAATTCTGTGGCATTGCTTTTTTTACAAAACTGCTGCTGGAAAGACATTTCAAATATCCCATTATCGAGTGGTTGTCACGTGAGCATTACAATTACCAGAAAGGTTGGGCCAAAATTGTTCTTTCCTCTAGTTTTAAAAATAGAAAAGAAGAAAGTTTAGCATGTTCAAAGTGTGGATTGAGAATTTTGATTTTCGACCATTTTCGACAGCCGCGCGGCTTAGCAAAAATGGCAAAATTGGGTCAAATTTGTTTTTCGAGGAAACAGCAAAACAACACTTTTCCTGCACTGCAAATACATCCTAAAGCACAGCAAATGCATTAGAAAATGTGTACGTGTTGTTCCAACACTAACCCTAATCCTACCTCGGACACTTTTGGAACAGACTTCCAAATCCCTGCTTTATAAACTGTGTTCAAAAAAGTCCAAAATGACTCCCAATTAGTCAGAATCATGTCAATTACCAGTTCACAGTTATTGTTTAATGCATCTAGAGTGAAAGGGTTTCAATTCTGTGGCATTGCTTTTTTACAAAACTGCTGCTGGAAAGACATTTCAAATATGCCATTATCGAGTGGTTGTCACGTGAGCATTACAATTACCAGAAAGGTTGGGCCAAAATTGTTCTTTCCTCTAGTTTTAAAAATAGAAAAGAAGAAAGTTTAGCATGTTCAAAGTGTGGATTGAGAATTTTGATTTTCGACCATTTTCGACAGCCGCGCGGCTTAGCAAAAACGGCAAAATTGGGTCAAATTTGTTTTTCGAGGAAACAGCAAAACAACACTTTTCCTGCACTGCAAATACATCCTAAAGCAGAGCAAATGCATTAGAAAATGTGTAGGTGTTGTTCCAACACTAACCCTAATCCTACCTCGGACACTTTTGGAACAGACTTCCAAATCCCTGCTTTATAAACTGTGTTCAAAAAAGTCCAAAATGACTCCCAATTAGTCAGAATCATGTCAATTACCAGTTCACAGTTATTGTTTAATGCATCTAGAGTGAAAGGGTTTCAATTCTGTGGCATTGCTTTTTTACAAAACTGCTGCTGGAAAGACATTTCAAATATGCCATTATCGAGTGGTTGTCACGTGAGCATTACAATTACCAGAAAGGTTGGGCCAAAATTGTTCTTTCCTCTAGTTTTAAAAATAGAAAAGAAGAAAGTTTAGCATGTTCAAAGTGTGGATTGAGAATTTTGATTTTCGACCATTTTCGACAGCCGCGCGGCTTAGCAAAAATGGCAAAATTGGGTCAAATTTGTTTTTCGAGGAAACAGCAAAACAACACTTTTCCTGCACTGCAAATACATCCTAAAGCACAGCAAATGCATTAGAAAATGTGTACGTGTTGTTCCAACACTAACCCTAATCCTACCTCGGACACTTTTGGAACAGACTTCCAAATCCCTGCTTTATAAACTGTGTTCAAAAAAGTCCAAAATGACTCCCAATTAGTCAGAATCATGTCAATTACCAGTTCACAGTTATTGTTTAATGCATCTAGAGTGAAAGGGTTTCAATTCTGTGGCATTGCTTTTTTTAAAAAACTGCTGCTGGAAAGACATTTCAAATATGCCATTATCGAGTGGTTGTCACGTGAGCATTACAATTACCAGAAAGGTTGGGCCAAAATTGTTCTTTCCTCTAGTTTTAAAAATAGAAAAGAATAAAGTTTAGCATGTTCAAAGTGTGGATTGAGAATTTTGATTTTCGACCATTTTCGACAGCCGCGCGGTTTAGCAAAAATGGCAAAATTGGGTCAAATTTGTTTTTCGAGGAAACAGCAAAACAACACTTTTCCTGCACTGCAAATACATCCTAAAGCACAGCAAATGCATTAGAAAATGTGTAGGTGTTGTTCCAACACTAACCCTAACCCTACCTCGGACACTTTTGGAACAGACTTCCAAATCCCTGCTTTAAAAACTGTGCTCAAAAAAGTCCAAAATGACTCCCAATTAGTCAGAATTATGTCAATTACCAGTTCACAGTTATTGTTTAATGCATCTAGAGTGAAAGGGTTTCAATTCTGTGGCATTGCTTTTTTTACAAAACTGCTGCTGGAAAGACATTTCAAATATCCCATTATCGAGTGGTTGTCACGTGAGCATTACAATTACCAGAAAGTTTGGGCCAAAATTGTTCTTTCCTCTAGTTTTAAAAATAGAAAAGAAGAAAGTTTAGCATGTTCAAAGTGTGGATTGAGAATTTTGATTTTCGACCATTTTCGACAGCCGCGCGGCTTAGCAAAAATGGCAAAATTGGGTCAAATTTGTTTTTCGAGGAAACAGCAAAACAACACTTTTCCTGCACTGCAAATACATCCTAAAACACAGCAAATGCATTAAAAAATGTGTAGGTGTTGTTCCAGCACTAACCCTAACCCTACCTCGGACACTTTTGGAAAAGACTTCCAAATCCCTGCTTTAAAAACTGTGTTCAGAAAAGTCCAAAATGACTCCCAATTAGTCAGAATCATGTCAATTACCAGTTCACAGTTATTGTTTAATGCATCTAGAGTGAAAGGGTTTCAATTCTGTGGCATTGCTTTTTTTACAAAACTGCTGCTGGAAAGACATTTCAAATATGCCATTATCGAGTGGTTGTCACGTGAGCATTACAATTACCAGAAAGGTTGGGCCAAAATTGTTCTTTCCTCTAGTTTTAAAAATAGAAAAGAAGAAAGTTTAGCATGTTCAAAGTGTGGATTGAGAATTTTGATTTTCGACCATTTTCGACAGCCGCGCGGCTTAGCAAAAATGGCATAATTGGGTCAAATTTGTTTTTCGAGGAAACAGCAAAACAACACTTTTCCTGCACTGCAAATACATCCTAAAGCACAGCAAATGCATTAGAAAATGTGTAGGTGTTGTTCCAACACTAACCCTAATCCTACCTCGGACACTTTTGGAACAGACTTCCAAATCCCTGCTTTAAAAACTGTGTTCAAAAAAGTCCAAAATGACTCCCAATTAGTCAGAATCATGTCAATTACCAGTTCACAGTTATTGTTTAATGCATCTAGAGTGAAAGGGTTTCAATTCTGTGGCATTGCTTTTTTACAAAACTGCTGCTGGAAAGACATTTCAAATATGCCATTGTCGAGTGGTTTTCACGTGAGCATTACAATTACCAGAAAGGCTGGGCCAAAATTTTTCTTTCCTCTAGTTTTACAAATAGAAAAGAAGAAAGTTTAGCATGTTCATAGTGTGGATTGAGAAGTTTGATTTTCGACCATTTTCGACAGCCGCGCGGCTTAGCAAAAACGGCAAAATTGGGTCAAATTTGTTTTTCGAGGAAACAGCAAAACAACACTTTTCCTGCACTGCAAATACATCCTAAAGCACAGCAAATGCATTAGAAAATGTGTACGTGTTGTTCCAACACTAACCCTAACCCTACCTCGGACACTTTTGGAACAGACTTCCAAATCCCTGCTTTAAAAACTGTGTTCAAAAAAGTCCAAAATGACTCCCAATTAGTCAGAATCATGTCAATTACCACTTCACAGTTATTGTTTAATGTATCTAGAGTGAAAGGGTTTCAATTCTGTGCCATTGCTTTTTTTACAAAACTGCTGCTGGAAAGACATTTCAAATATGCCATTATCGAGTGGTTGTCACGTGAGCATTACAATTACCAGAAAGGTTGGGCCAAAATTGTTCTTTCCTCTAGTTTTAAAAATAGAAAAGAAGAAAGTTTAGCATGTTCAAAGTGTGGATTGAGAATTTTGATTTTCGACCATTTTCGACAGCCGCGCGGCTTAGCAAAAATGGCAAAATTGGGTCAAATTTGTTTTTCGAGGAAACAGCAAAACAACACTTTTCCTGCACTGCAAATACATCCTAAAGCACAGCAAATGCATTAGAAAATGTGTACGTGTTGTTCCAACACTAACCCTAATCCTACCTCGGACACTTTTGGAACAGACTTCCAAATCCCTGCTTTATAAACTGTGTTCAAAAAAGTCCAAAATGACTCCCAATTAGTCAGAATCATGTCAATTACCAGTTCACAGTTATTGTTTAATGCATCTAGAGTGAAAGGGTTTCAATTCTGTGGCATTGCTTTTTTACAAAACTGCTGCTGGAAAGACATTTCAAATATGCCATTTTCGAGTGGTTTTCACGTGAGCATTACAATTACCAGAAAGGTTGGGCCGAAATTGTTCTTTCCTCTAGTATTAAAAATAGAAAAGAAGAAAGTTTAGCATGTTCAAAGTGTGGATTGAGAATTTTGATTTTCGACCATTTTCGACAGCCGCGCGGCTTAGCAAAAACGGCAAAATTGGGTCAAATTTGTTTTTCGAGGTAACAGCAAAACAACACTTTTCCTGCACTGCAAATACATCCTAAAGCACAGCAAATGCATTAGAAAATGTGTAGGTGTTGTTCCAACACTAACCCTAACCCTACCTCGGACACTTTTGGAACAGACTTCCAAATCCCTGCTTTAAAAACTGTGCTCAAAAAAGTCCAAAATGACTCCCAATTAGTCAGAATTATGTCAATTACCAGTTCACAGTTATTGTTTAATGCATCTAGACTGAAAGGGTTTCAATTCTGTGGCATTGCTTTTTTTACAAAACTGCTGCTGGAAAGACATTTCAAATATGCCATTATCGAGTGGTTGTGACGTGAGCATTACAATTACCAGAAAGGTTGGGCCAAAATTGTTCTTTCCTCTAGTTTTAAAAATAGAAAAGAAGAAAGTTTAGCATGTTCAAAGTGTGGATTGAGAATTTTGATTTTCGACCATTTTCGACAGCCGCGCGGCTTAGCAAAAACGGCAAAATTGGGTCAAATTTGTTTTTCGAGGAAACAGCAAAACAACACTTTTCCTGCACTGCAAATACATCCTAAAGCAGAGCAAATGCATTAGAAAATGTGTAGGTGTTGTTCCAACACTAACCCTAATCCTACCTCGGACACTTTTGGAACAGACTTCCAAATCCCTGCTTTATAAACTGTGTTCAAAAAAGTCCAAAATGACTCCCAATTAGTCAGAATCATGTCAATTACCAGTTCACAGTTATTGTTTAATGCATCTAGAGTGAAAGGGTTTCAATTCTGTGGCATTGCTTTTTTACAAAACTGCTGCTGGAAAGACATTTCAAATATGCCATTATCGAGTGGTTGTCACGTGAGCATTACAATTACCAGAAAGGTTGGGCCAAAATTGTTCTTTCCTCTAGTTTTAAAAATAGAAAAGAAGAAAGTTTAGCATGTTCAAAGTGTGGATTGAGAATTTTGATTTTCGACCATTTTCGACAGCCGCGCGGCTTAGCAAAAATGGCAAAATTGGGTCAAATTTGTTTTTCGAGGAAACAGCAAAACAACACTTTTCCTGCACTGCAAATACATCCTAAAGCACAGCAAATGCATTAGAAAATGTGTACGTGTTGTTCCAACACTAACCCTAATCCTACCTCGGACACTTTTGGAACAGACTTCCAAATCCCTGCTTTATAAACTGTGTTCAAAAAAGTCCAAAATGACTCCCAATTAGTCAGAATCATGTCAATTACCAGTTCACAGTTAATGTTTAATGCATCTAGAGTGAAAGGGTTTCAATTCTGTGGCATTGCTTTTTTTAAAAAACTGCTGCTGGAAAGACATTTCAAATATGCCATTATCGAGTGGTTGTCACGTGAGCATTACAATTACCAGAAAGGTTGGGCCGAAATTGTTCTTTCCTCTAGTATTAAAAATAGAAAAGAAGAAAGTTTAGCATGTTCAAAGTGTGGATTGAGAATTTTGATTTTCGACCATTTTCGACAGCCGCGCGGCTTAGCAAAAACGGCAAAATTGGGTCAAATTTGTTTTTCGAGGTAACAGCAAAACAACACTTTTCCTGCACTGCAAATACATCCTAAAGCACAGCAAATGCATTAGAAAATGTGTAGGTGTTGTTCCAACACTAACCCTAACCCTACCTCGGACACTTTTGGAACAGACTTCCAAATCCCTGCTTTAAAAACTGTGCTCAAAAAAGTCCAAAATGACTCCCAATTAGTCAGAATTATGTCAATTACCAGTTCACAGTTATTGTTTAATGCATCTAGACTGAAAGGGTTTCAATTCTGTGGCATTGCTTTTTTTACAAAACTGCTGCTGGAAAGACATTTCAAATATGCCATTATCGAGTGGTTGTGACGTGAGCATTACAATTACCAGAAAGGTTGGGCCAAAATTGTTCTTTCCTCTAGTTTTAAAAATAGAAAAGAAGAAAGTTTAGCATGTTCAAAGTGTGGATTGAGAATTTTGATTTTCGACCATTTTCGACAGCCGCGCGGCTTAGCAAAAACGGCAAAATTGGGTCAAATTTGTTTTTCGAGGAAACAGCAAAACAACACTTTTCCTGCACTGCAAATACATCCTAAAGCAGAGCAAATGCATTAGAAAATGTGTAGGTGTTGTTCCAACACTAACCCTAATCCTACCTCGGACACTTTTGGAACAGACTTCCAAATCCCTGCTTTATAAACTGTGTTCAAAAAAGTCCAAAATGACTCCCAATTAGTCAGAATCATGTCAATTACCAGTTCACAGTTATTGTTTAATGCATCTAGAGTGAAAGGGTTTCAATTCTGTGGCATTGCTTTTTTACAAAACTGCTGCTGGAAAGACATTTCAAATATGCCATTATCGAGTGGTTGTCACGTGAGCATTACAATTACCAGAAAGGTTGGGCCAAAATTGTTCTTTCCTCTAGTTTTAAAAATAGAAAAGAAGAAAGTTTAGCATGTTCAAAGTGTGGATTGAGAATTTTGATTTTCGACCATTTTCGACAGCCGCGCGGCTTAGCAAAAATGGCAAAATTGGGTCAAATTTGTTTTTCGAGGAAACAGCAAAACAACACTTTTCCTGCACTGCAAATACATCCTAAAGCACAGCAAATGCATTAGAAAATGTGTACGTGTTGTTCCAACACTAACCCTAATCCTACCTCGGACACTTTTGGAACAGACTTCCAAATCCCTGCTTTATAAACTGTGTTCAAAAAAGTCCAAAATGACTCCCAATTAGTCAGAATCATGTCAATTACCAGTTCACAGTTATTGTTTAATGCATCTAGAGTGAAAGGGTTTCAATTCTGTGGCATTGCTTTTTTTAAAAAACTGCTGCTGGAAAGACATTTCAAATATGCCATTATCGAGTGGTTGTCACGTGAGCATTACAATTACCAGAAAGGTTGGGCCAAAATTGTTCTTTCCTCTAGTTTTAAAAATAGAAAAGAAGAAAGTTTAGCATGTTCAAAGTGTGGATTGAGAATTTTGATTTTCGACCATTTTCGACAGCCGCGCGGTTTAGCAAAAATGGCAAAATTGGGTCAAATTTGTTTTTCGAGGAAACAGCAAAACAACACTTTTCCTGCACTGCAAATACATCCTAAAGCACAGCAAATGCATTAGAAAATGTGTAGGTGTTGTTCCAACACTAACCCTAACCCTACCTCGGACACTTTTGGAACAGACTTCCAAATCCCTGCTTTAAAAACTGTGCTCAAAAAAGTCCAAAATGACTCCCAATTAGTCAGAATTATGTCAATTACCAGTTCACAGTTATTGTTTAATGCATCTAGAGTGAAAGGGTTTCAATTCTGTGGCATTGCTTTTTTTACAAAACTGCTGCTGGAAAGACATTTCAAATATCCCATTATCGAGTGGTTGTCACGTGAGCATTACAATTACCAGAAAGGTTGGGCCAAAATTGTTCTTTCCTCTAGTTTTAAAAATAGAAAAGAAGAAAGTTTAGCATGTTCAAAGTGTGGATTGAGAATTTTGATTTTCGACCATTTTCGACAGCCGCGCGGCTTAGCAAAAATGGCAAAATTGGGTCAAATTTGTTTTTCGAGGAAACAGCAAAACAACACTTTTCCTGCACTGCAAATACATCCTAAAACACAGCAAATGCATTAGAAAATGTGTACGTGTTGTTCCAACACTAACCCTAACCCTACCTCGGACACTTTTGGAACAGACTTCCAAATCCCTGCTTTAAAAACTGTGTTCAAAAAAGTCCAAAATGACTCCCAATTAGTCAGAATCATGTCAATTACCACTTCACAGTTATTGTTTAATGTATCTAGAGTGAAAGGGTTTCAATTCTGTGCCATTACTTTTTTACAAAACTGCTGCTGGAAAGACATTTCAAATATGCCATTTTCGAGTGGTTTTCACGTGAGCATTACAATTACCAGAAAGGTTGGGCCGAAATTGTTCTTTCCTCTAGTATTAAAAATAGAAAAGAAGAAAGTTTAGTATGTTCAAAGTGTGGATTGAGAATTTTGATTTTCGACCATTTTCGACAGCCGCGCGGCTTAGCAAAAACGGCAAAATTGGGTCAAATTTGTTTTTCGAGGTAACAGCAAAACAACACTTTTCCTGCACTGCAAATACATCCTAAAGCACAGCAAATGCATTAAAAAATGTGTAGGTGTTGTTCCAGCACTAACCCTAACCCTACCTCGGACACTTTTGGAAAAGACTTCCAAATCCCTGCTTTAAAAACTGTGTTCAGAAAAGTCCAAAATGACTCCCAATTAGTCAGAATCATGTCAATTACCAGTTCACAGTTATTGTTTAATGCATCTAGAGTGAAAGGGTTTCAATTCTGTGGCATTGCTTTTTTTACAAAACTGCTGCTGGAAAGACATTTCAAATATGCCATTATCGAGTGGTTGTCACGTGAGCATTACAATTACCAGAAAGGTTGGGCCAAAATTGTTCTTTCATCTAGTTTTAAAAATAGAAAAGAAGAAAGTTTAGCATGTTCAAAGTGTGGATTGAGAATTTTGATTTTCGACCATTTTCGACAGCCGCGCGGCTTAGCAAAAATGGCAAAATTGGGTCAAATTTGTTTTTTGAGGAAACAGCAAAACAACACTTTTCCTGCACTGCAAATACATCCTAAAGCACAGCAAATGCATTAGAAAATGTGTAGGTGTTGTTCCAACACTAACCCTAATCCTACCTCGGACACTTTTGGAACAGACTTCCAAATCCCTGCTTTATAAACTGTGTTCAAAAAAGTCCAAAATGACTCCCAATTAGTCAGAATCATGTCAATTACCAGTTCACAGTTATTGTTTAATGCATCTAGACTGAAAGGGTTTCAATTCTGTGGCATTGCTTTTTTTACAAAACTGCTGCTGGAAAGACATTTCAAATATGCCATTTTCGAGTGGTTTTCACGTGAGCATTACAATTACCAGAAAGGTTGGGCCAAAATTTTTCTTTCCTCTAGTATTACAAATAGAAAAGAAGAAAGTTTAGCATGTTCATAGTGTGGATTGAGAATTTTGATTTTCGACCATTTTCGACAGCCGCGCGGCTTAGCAAAAACGGCAAAATTGGGTCAAATTTGTTTTTCGAGGAAACAGCAAAACAACACTTTTCCTGCACTGCAAATACATCCTAAAGCACAGCAAATGCATTAGAAAATGTGTACGTGTTGTTCCAACACTAACCCTAACCCTACCTCGGACACTTTTGGAACAGACTTCCAAATCCCTGCTTTAAAAACTGTGTTCAAAAAAGTCCAAAATGACTCCCAATTAGTCAGAATCATGTCAATTACCAGTTCACAGTTATTGTTTAATGCATCTAGAGTGAAAGGGTTTCAATTCTGTGGCATTGCTTTTTTTACAAAACTGCTGCTGGAAAGACATTTCAAATATGCCATTATCGAGTGGTTGTCACGTGAGCATTACAATTACCAGAAAGGTTGGGCCAAAATTGTTCTTTCCTCTAGTTTTAAAAATAGAAAAGAAGAAAGTTTAGCATGTTCATAGTGTGGATTGAGAAGTTTGATTTTCGACCATTTTCGACAGCCGCGCGGCTTAGCAAAAATGGCAAAATTGGGTCAAATTTGTTTTTCGAGGAAACAGCAAAACAACACTTTTCCTGCACTGCAAATACATCCTAAAGCACAGCAAATGCATTAGAAAATGTGTAGGTGTTGTTCCAACACTAACCCTAACCCTACCTCGGACAATTTTGGAACAGACTTCCAAATCCCTGCTTTAAAAACTGTATTCAAAAAAGTCCAAAATGACTCCCAATTAGTCAGAATCATGTCAATTACCAGTTCACAGTTATTGTTTAATGTATCTAGAGTGAAAGGGTTTCAATTCTGTGGCATTGCTTTTTTTACAAAACTGCTGCTGGAAAGACATTTCAAATATGCCATTATCTAGTGGTTTTCACGTGAGCATTACAATTACCAGAAAGGCTGGGCCAAAATTGTTCTTTCCTGTAGTTTTACAAATAGAAAAGAAGAAAGTTTAGCATGTTCATAGTGTGGATTGAGAAGTTTGATTTTCGACCATTTTCGACAGCCGCGCGGCTTAGCAAAAACGGCAAACTTGGGTCAAATTTGTTTTTCGAGGAAACAGCAAAACAACACTTTTCTTGCACTGCAAATACATCCTAAAGCACAGCAAATGCATTAGAAAATGTGTACAGATGCAGCCATTCAAAGTGTGCGTCACAGACACGTACCGCAGGTGACGTCGCTCAGTATGACGCAAGATGACGCGTGGCACCGCAGTAAGTGATTGGTTGACCGACAGGGGCACTCGTGGTCCGTTGGTCTGTCGTAGAAAGACTTACAGTAAAAACGTCTTTGCTGTGCCCGTTGTAGATATTGAATTTACCAATGAAGGGAAATCTTAGTAGCTGAGCATAAAAAGAATAGGAGCATACTGTAACGCGTGTGAAGGCCATAAACGATATTAATTTTGGAACATAAACATACAGTATATAGCTGGTCTTGGTACTTTAAAGAAAAAAATACACACCAGTATTCCATTTCTCCCTAAACATTTTAAGCTTTGAAGTCTTTAACTAACGTGATACCGGAGTCAACAAGCATACTTTTAGAATTTGATTAAAAGGGAATATAATATGGAATCGCGTATCTAAGGAATTTAATAATGGTATTCGTGTGCTGCGACAGGGCTGTGTAGGGCTGTTTCGCCTGCCTGTTCATGCGAGCTGTGTTGTAGCCGACTGGTCTAGGTGCGTGCCTAGCAACTGGTAGGTTGTGTGTTCAAATCCAGCTGGTACCGGACTTTTCTTTTAACAAACATTTCTTCGAAAAAATAGAATAGCGATATTATGGACAATCAATTGACTTTTATATTTCAAAATATCGCAACATGATCGATATTTGCGATATTTTGAACATATCTTCCCTTCTGACAGCGGTTCCTCCTTCTATTGTGTGTGTGTGTGCAACAGAGTAAATTTTTATAGAGAAATGGAGGCTGGACAGTATGCGTTACAATATAAACATTTATATTGATTTAAATCGTGTTCTGATTTAAATCGCAAACGCGTGTTTAATTATGTGTTTTTTAATCATAATCAGGCTAATGCATTTCTACATTTTCTGTATGAACCAGCTTAGAGGTTCATACAGAAAGACAGCTTGTGTTTAAATTGAGTGTAAGGTAATTTATGCTTCTAAAGTCATGGTCAGCATTTATTATCGTACTGTGCTGTAAACTTTTTCTGTGCCTAGTCACATTATTTTATAGCGTTTTTATTGCGTTATTAAATCTGGTGGCGCTGTGTGTTACAGTAGTTTCGTGACTCCCATGTCACATGGTCTGTGATTGAATCCCATAGAACTATGACTTTATTTTTTAACAAACATTTCTTTGAAAAAAATGAAACGTTTCCCTTAGTCAGAGATTAAATAAAACCTCACTCGCACCAAACAAATTTATATTTCTAAATATCACAAAATACGTTCATTGTCTTCCAATCGAGTCGAGTTGACATTGGAAGCCTGCCACACCCGGACTCTTAAACCAACGCATTAGCACGTCAAAGCCCATCGAGGGTATTGAGCCAGTATTGGCTTTAGTATTCCCCCCCTCTCCCCTCAATTCAATTCAATTCAAGGTGTTTTATTTGCATGACAGATGGGTACAAGCAGTGTTGGGTATGTATATTGTAACGCTTACGGCAGACAGGCACTGTGTAAGAGCCGGCGCACCAGAGCAGCGCACCGAGGGAGCGTCTGCATTTCTAACTTAGTTTTTAAAATTAGTCAAGCAATATGAAGCATCCCCTTTTACTTTGTGCCTGAGCATAAAAAGAATAGGAGCATACTGCAACGCGTGTGAAGTCCATAAACGATATTAATTTTGGAACTTAAACATACAGTATATGGCTGGTATCGGTACTTTAAAGAAAACATACACACCAGTATTCCATTTCTCCCTAAACATTTTAAGCATCGAAGTCTTTAACTACCGCGATACCGGAGTCAACAAGCATACTTTTAGAATTTGATTAAAAGGGAATATAATATAGAATCGCGTATCTCAAGAAATTAATAACGATATAATTATATTCATGTTGCAAAAGAACTGCAACGGACATAAAAACTCCCTTGCTTTTAATAGAGCGTTCCATAATTTCTAACTACGAAAATGGCAGGTGAAAGGATTTGTAAACATATTTTGTTAAAGCAAGTCAGTTTTTTCCGCAACACATAAAAGACATTTTTCCAAGAAAGTTTAGCCTTTGTCACTAATGAAATCACTAAATAAAGACATAAATATAGAAATCTTAAGATTTGTTTTATTTAATGTTGGTAGCAGGATGAACTGTCAGAGTGTATATTTTGTCGCAGAGTTGCTGCAAGATGTTAACAGTGAAAAAGGTATTTAGAAATGAGTTATTTCAAGATGAAAATTTTCAGAATAATTGCAAATCTAGCAGGATAGAGAAAGCACAGAAAACTGGCAGTTAGATTGATCAGATTAGTATGAAAAGTCATTTAGCAAAGGGAATTAGAAGAGTGACAAACTAGTATACTTTAGATCTTTTTTTTCTGAACCAGGGACAATCTGATCATGTTTCCCTATAACAATAATAAAAAACTTTATTTGATATATCACCATTAAAGGTGGCATCTCAAAGCAATACAGTAGATGTAAAAACAGATAAAAGGACCACAGATTACAAAGTAAATGCATATAAGAAAGACAAGCAGGTAGAGGTGCTACCAAAATTAGAAAATGAAGCAGATACAGACACTAAGTCTTCTGAAAAGAAAGGTTCTGAGGTTAGATTTAAACTGGCCCTGGTGTGTGTGTGTGTTTGTGTCTGTCCTGTGATGGACTGGCGCTATGTCCAGGGTGTATTCTGCCTTGTGTCCGTCGCTTCATTCATGTGCATCCAACACACAGTTCAACGCTAGCAACTACACAAAATCTAAAATATGAGCTCTACTTGCCACTTACAGTACCAACAGTACCAGCTAACTTTAGTAGTGACATTTTCATGGATCTTTTTAACAATAAAATTTACAACATCAGACTTCAGACACAATTAAACAGGCCTCAAAAAAGTCTGGTACAAACATTTTCAGCATGGAATAAACCGTTACTTTAATGGTATAAACCTTAAATGGATTCATATTCTCAATAAGATTTGGTGCTCAGTAACATGACTTAGAAAATAGTAGTTCAGGTGGGTAGCTGCGTCAGCATGCGTAGGCTGCAAAGGAACAAGTAATAGGTTTATTCCATGCTGAAAAAAAGAAGAAAGAGAACACAACGTTTCGGCCGTGGAGCCTTCTTCACCTGAAGAAGGCTCCACGGCCGAAACGTTGTGTTCTCTTTCTTCTTTTTTTCAGCATGGAATAAACCTATTACTTGTTCCTTTGTGACTTAGAAAATGACAGAAGACATACGTATCATGCTTATCCTTCTATTTTTCATAATCGTAAACTCCTTAAGGCAGTTACATTTTCTCTGTTCTGACCTGGAGTTACAGAGAAATTTAAATTCTAATAAGAGATTTGTAATGAGGAAAGTCATACCAATCACTCATACAGTACCAGGATTTGCAATTACAATACAAATACTTTCTTTCTGTATGTGTTTATTTTGCAGTTTGAGTCTATGGCATTCCTTTGGGGGTCTATACTCCAAGGCATGACTTTTTTATGTATAAACATCAGTATTTACTGCTATTAATTACTGTACGATTTATAGTTGAAATCTGAGCCTAGATATAAAGTTAGATATAAAGTTAAAATCTCGACAAAGCAATGTAGGAAATACAGAGAAAATAAATCCTTTCTGACATCTAAAATCAGTTTCGATCAAGGTCTCTAAAACGAACAAGAAAAAGAAGATTTTCGGAGGGCAATTACGCTGTGTTTATATAGAATAGGTGATTTATGAGCAATCTAATTTCTTGTTCGTTTAAAACAGTGAAATGTCAGCTGTAAAAGATCGCACCAGAAACAGCACTCTCTCTGCCTGTCATAGACGTTCAGGAAAGGCTGAATGAAGTCATGTCAAGTACAATAATTCGGAGATCAATAATACCAGTTGTAGGACAGTATATAAGGAGGATAAGGATTTTGAAGTTGACTCGAAATCTGATAGGTAACCAGTGCAAGGACTTGAAAACAGGTGTAATGCATCCCTGATAGGATTCTTGCTGTCATATTCTGAACATATTGAAGATTGCTCAGTGTGGATTTAATTTCCCCAGTGAACAGGATGTGCATTTATTAATTCTAGAAAAAAAGCCTTTCTTGATTTCTCTAGTTCTTAGTTTCTCTAGTTCCCTTTAAAATAAACTATTATTCCACAATGCAGAGTATTACATGGCCAGTATTTACACATGATATTTGTGATTTAAAGAAATTAACACAAGCAGCTTTTGGAGATTTAAGTGTTGGCTGAGTTATTGCAGGATAAAAGACTAGAGATGTTGGCAAGAAGAAGATAGTTTGGGGAAAGCTGAGGAATACACTTATAACAAGAACACTTCCTAATGGGGTTAGGCATACTTTTGATGAAGATGATGAAGTTAACAGACTATATGTTTACATAGATACTGAAATAAGGATTGTATTTTAGATTATGTGTAGTTGCTGGCATTGAACTGTGTGTTGGATGCACATGAATTGAAGGAATGGGCAAACATAGCTGATGCGGATCCACAGAGCCAGCATATTAAGATGTTTATAATTAGAGGCAATTTGTTTAAATAACTAGGTATGGATACTGATGTGCAAGAGAGGTGGAAAGGCTGTTTCCTTAAGCCAGCAGTATAAAATATTTTATTCTCAGTGAGATGCTGCCATTTCATAGTGGGTTTCTAACACTGTGTATAGTTCCATCCACACAGTGCCTTTACTTCCATTTCTAATCTCTTTATCCAGTACAGAGGATTTGGAGCCTATCCCAGTAAGCAACGGACACAAGGCAGAATACACCCTGGACATAGTGCCAGTCCATCACAGGACAGACAGACACAAACACACACAGACCAGGGCCAGGTTTCCCATAAACTAATTAACTTACCAGTATGTTTTGGAGTGCGAGAGGGAGTCATATCACACATATGGAGAAAAACCATGTAACCCAGAGAGAACATGTAAACCCCACACACACAGGATGGCAGGAATTGAACCTAGGACCCCAGTGCTGCAAGATAGCAATGCTAACCACTTTGCCACCATTATAAATGGATGAATATCTTAGTTATCTTTCTAGTTCACAGGTTTGCATGCATAATTTAATTTTGAAAGCCACTGAGACATCAGGTACTACTGTTGTATTTATGAAAAAGAAACAAAACAAAAAACATACTAACAACTGTGCCATCCTACTCCTTAGCTAATACATTTTATTATTCATAAACAGTTAACATTGTTAGCAAAATATTTTGAATTATATTTAACCCTATTTTTTCTTTAGTTTTGTATTTAACTTATTATATGATAGTCAGACTTAATGTATATTTGAACAATGAAAATATATTTTTACAAGATTTTACATTAAGCACTTAAAATTAATATGGTTAATAATAGTAAACTGTAACATGCTGTAACAAGATCGGTTAAACAGCGAAGAAAATGCTTTCAGAGAAAATGTTTCAGGTGTGAAGAACATAGATCTCCAATGCAATTTCAACCAAACCTGTTCCCACACACCCTGCCCCCACTACCATTAGAATATACACAAAGCACTCAAATCTTTCGAGCTAATGATCAGGTGACCCGAGAGAGAGCGAGAGAAACACCAAGGGGTGCGGAACCAGGGAACTATTTACATGGAAAACGGGCGATCTCCCCAGACTGTCCGCCCGTTTCACTGTTACCTGGATACCTCTTTATTTAGAACTCACTAACACTGATTTTTAGTTTAGAAGGATTCAAGTAGGGTTTTAGATGAAAGGCAGCGACCTTAATCAAGCCCAAATCACAATTGAACCCATTCAGAGCTTACATTACATTTTAGCGTTTCATTCTGAGCAGAAGACCCTCACACCTGAAGAAGGGGGAGGTGTTTTTCGCTGGAAATCTCGCCTGCTTCTACTTTACAACTGGCTGTGACGAATTAAACCGGTATTACAGGTTTCAATCACAGACCATGTGACATGGGAGTCAGGAAACTAACACCGCGCCACCGGATTTGATAACGCTATAAAAACGCTATAAAATAATGTGACTTGGCACAGAACAAGTTTACAGCACAGTACAAAAATGCTGACCATGACTTTAGAAGCATAAATTGCCTTACACTCAATTTAAACACAAGCTGTCTTTAGCCCTCTAAGCTGGTTCATACACAAATGTAGAGATCCAGGCTCAGAACACACAGCTTCATTAGCGAATACATATGCAGGACAACTAGAGAAGACGTTTTACAGAGGATGGATTTTTAGAAACATCCCATCAGTGACATCACTGAAGTCAACTCCTAGGTACTGTAACTGTCGTGTGGATAGTTTCACAAGAATCAGACAAAGGTTTAAGCATCGCTTGTTCTAGATAAAACTGCAAAAAAAAAACAACCACCCATAATGTACTTCTTTGCGGCTGTTTGCCCAAATCATATATTCACAACGTGAAATCTAGAACATAATATTACGTAACCAAAATCCGCAATATGGAAACAGAACCTGTGTAATTGTTGATAGATGATGTACTCGTAACATTTTTTCAAGACGAACTACAACATTTAAAAAATGACTTGTATGTACTTGATATCTCTAATCAATCCACGGGTCCCAGCACGAAACGAAACTAAAACGCATACCGTTTCGCGCTTCTTATTAGTTGCTCAAAAGTAATTTGACCGTATGAAATGCATAATATAAACCTAGAAACATATACGTGAGTAGTACTTAAGCACTGTAGTATCTGTGTTAAGACATCAGGATGTCTTCTATCTTCTTCAGGATGAATAAAGTGGGCCTATTTATCTATCAATCATATTTAAATAACTAGTGTTCTGTACCGTGGTACCCCTAAAAGTACCACACTTGTACCATACAACAGTAGTACCTGATGTCTCAGTGGCTTTCAAAATTAAATTATGCAATAAATAACCACATGTAAGACTCTGATGCTTAAAATGTTTAGGGAGAAAGTGGAATACTGGTGTGTATTTTTTCTTTAAACTACCAATACCAGCCATATACAGTCTGTAACGTAGGGATTTCTATACGTCTTTATTTAGTGTTTACATTAGTGACAAAGGCTAAACGTTTAGCTTCAGTAACGTGTACATATCTCCCCTTTTTATAAAACGACATGGTTGAAAACTGTTCCAGAGCCACTGTTGTTTCATCAGTGAAAAGTACATCATGAAATGCCTCTCCCTGTTCAATCCACTGGAAAAAAGAAAAGGAGCATAAAGCTTCTGATGGTCATAAACGATATTCATTTAGGAGCAGCATCAGAGGTATGTTTTTAACTGCACTGCATTGGAGAGAATACCATAGTGTGTTTTTTTTTACTCCCTGGCGGAAACTGGCTTCCAGAAGAATCAGTATGGCTCAGAGATTAAATAAAACTTCACTCGCACCAAACAAATGTATATTTCTAAATATCACAACATGATCGAATTTAAGTCATTTTAATAACAATGAATAGTCACCTATGCGTTACAATATAAACATTTATATTGATTTAAATCGCGTTTAAATCACCTTTATTTAAAACCCATAAATAAAGCTGATACTGTTTAGACTTCCAATTATTTAAAACTGTATTAAAGCAGCACGATACACAATGCAACGTAAATCGCTATCTTTGTCTTCTGTGTGATAATGTTCACCTCTCTGTCCAGCAAATTTACAGGTTAAAAACAATACTGTTAGGCTGGGAAAACGATTTTTCTCCCCCCCCCCTCAAAAACCCAGTAAGTACAGTACTTACTAGTTAAAGGCTAGGCTCCCGACTACGGCGAAAGGAACCCTTCTTTCATTAGAATACAATGAACATATTTTAGCCCTGAATGAATAAATAGCAAACATGGTTTACATAAAAGACATTTTTCCAAGAAAGTTTAGCCTTTGTCACTAATGAAACCACTAAATAAAGACATAAATATAAAAATCTTAAGATTTTTAAAATGCATGACTTTGCTAAAATTTATTTGAAAATAAAAACAATTACAACCGCCAGGGGAGAGAGAGAACAGGGGAGGGATGTTGGTTTTGCATAAGGGGCGGGGCTATGGAAATTAGGTCTGTTTGGGAATGTGTAGTTACATGTTCTGGCTGTTTGTGAATTATCGTTGTTGAGTATGGAGTGTTGAGGTATTGATTTTGTGTAATGCTTTATGTTGAAAATTGAGGTGGATTTTGTTTATGATAAACAGGATAAACTGGGATGGGAGGAAGGTTTGGTTTTGCATAAGGGGCGGGATTATGATAATTGGAGGACTTTGCGAGAGTAAAATGGTTTGATATATTTGATTTTGTATTGTGGTTGTTATCTATGTTTTTGGTTGGTATTATGTTTATATGGTTGTTTTTGTTGGTTGGTTGTTATTATGGTTATTAATAATACGATCTATAGTTGAAATCTGAGCCTAAATAAAAAGAAAAAGCAAGTGATTAGGTTTATGAGCAATCTAATTACTTATTCGTTTAAAACGCTATATAAAATAAAGTTTATTATTAATTTGCTGCACAGAGCGGTGAATATTATTATGCATAAGACAAAGATAACGATCCTGATCAGTTTAGAAATCTGTGTACGCTGTAAGGTTTTTACTTCTTAAACTTTTAAAATACACGTTTTGAATAGAAAGAAATCCTCTTCCTGTTACAGTATGTATAGCAAACTAGCACGTCTTTTTTCTCCAATCAGAGGGGTGTCAGATGGTGTCAGCCAATCACCATTCTGCGTTGGGTAGCAACGGGTGACTGTTCTCAGGCGGAAGATGTAAACAGCTTAATGTTCGTGTTAAATAATTTTTTAAAATTCAATTAAACGGGCACAGTTAAGACATTAAATATACATATACATACTGTATACAGTACAGTTTGCATACGGTAATATGTTACGCGATTAAAAAATAAATAAATAAAACTGGAAGGTTCAGCACCAGCTGGATTCGAGCACACACCCTGCCCGTTGGCAGGCACGCACCTAGACCAGTCGGCTACACTGTCAGCTCGCATGAGCAGGCAGGCGAAACAGCCCTACACAGCCCTGCCGCAGTACACGGATATAATCATACCGTTATTAAATTCTTGAGATACGCGATTCCATATTATATTCCCTTTTAATCAAATTCTAAAAGTATGCTTGTTGACTCCGGTATCACGTTAGTTAAAGACTTCGAAGCTTACAATGTTTAGGGAGAAATGGAATACCGGTGTGTATTTTTCCTTGTGATATTTTAAGCTCTAGTTGAATGATAGGTGTCGCATTTTAATTCATTTTCGTAGTTAGAAATTATGAAACGCCCTGTTAAAAGCAAGGAAGTTTTTATGCCCGTTGAAGTAAAACAAAATGCCTGACAAAGTATGGTTTGGACAGATTCCAAGTGCTTGTACAAATGTGCTAAAGAAATTATACTTTGAGTATACAGCTTGTCCAAAGTCATCCATTATTAATACTATTAGTAATATCTTCGGTAAAGGCTTTGATGCATAAATATTTCTGATAAAGGTAGGTTGTGTACTTTTGTCCAACTGAGCAATCTTGCTTTCATAAAATATACCAACATTTTAATGACTGAAGATTAACATGCTGTAATACACTGTTCAAAATTAAAGGCTCAAATGCTGTACATGAGAGGTTAAGCTCCCCCTGGCGGTTTTACAAGGTGACGCCGGATAGTTTCCGGCAGAGCGTCAAATGACGCGCGATTAACCACGTCACACTGCGTGATGCCGCGACACGCCCACCGGGGTATGCCGCAAAATAACGCACGCATTTTGAATGGCTGCATCTGTACGTGTTGTTCCAACACTAACCCTAACCCTACCTCGGACACTTTTGGAACAGACTTCCAAATCCCTGCTTTAAAAACTGTTCAAAAAAGTCCAAAATGACTCCCAATTAGTCAGAATCATGTCAATTACCAGTTCACAGTTATTGTTTAATGCATCTAGACTGAAAGGGTTTCAATTCTGTGGCATTGCTTTTTTTACAAAACTGCTGCTGGAAAGACATTTCAAATATGCCATTATCTAGTGGTTGTCACGTGAGCATTACAATTACCAGAAAGGTTGGGCCAAAATTGTTCTTTCCTCTAGTATTAAAAATAGAAAAGAAGAAAGTTTAGCATGTTCAAAGTGTGGATTGAGAATTTTGATTTTCGACCATTGTCGACAGCCGCGCGGCTTAGCAAAAATAGCAAAATTGGGTCAAATTTGTTTTTCGAGGAAACAGCAAAACAACACTTTTCCTGCACTGCAAATACATCCTAAAGCACAGCAAATGCATTAGAAAATGTGTAGGTGTTGTTCCAACACTAACCCTAATCCTACCTCGGACACTTTTGGAACAGACTTCCAAATCCCTGCTTTAAAAACTGTGTTCAAAAAAGTCCAAAATGACTCCCAATTAGTCAGAATCATGTCAATTACCAGTTCACAGTTATTGTTTAATGCATCTAGAGTGAAAGGGTTTCAATTCTGTGGCATTGCTTTTTTACAAAACTGCTGCTGGAAAGACATTTCAAATATGCCATTATCTAGTGGTTTTCACGTGAGCATTACAATTACCAGAAAGGCTGGGCCAAAATTGTTCTTTCCTCTAGTTTTACAAATAGAAAAGAAGAAAGTTTAGCATGTTCATAGTGTGGATTGAGAAGTTTGATTTTCGACCATTTTCGACAGCCGCGCGGCTTAGCAAAAACGGCAAAATTGGGTCAAATTTGTTTTTCGAGGAAACAGCAAAACAACACTTTTCCTGCACTGCAAATACATCCTAAAGCACAGCAAATGCATTAGAAAATGTGTAGGTGTTGTTCCAACACTAACCCTAATCCTACCTCGGACACTTTTGGAATAGACTTCCAAATCCCTGCTTTAAAAACTGTGTTCAAAAAAGTCCAAAATGACTCCCAATTAGTCAGAATCATGTCAATTACCAGTTCACAGTTATTGTTTAATGCATCTAGAGTGAAAGGGTTTCAATTCTGTGGCATTGCTTTTTTACAAAACTGCTGCTGGAAAGACATTTCAAATATGCCATTTTCGAGTGGTTTTCACGTGAGCATTACAATTACCAGAAAGGTTGGGCCAAAATTGTTCTTTCCTCTAGTATTACAAATAGAAAAGAAGAAAGTTTAGCATGTTCATAGTGTGGATTGAGAATTTTGATTTTCGACCATTTTCGACAGCCGCGCGGCTTAGCAAAAACGGCAAAATTGGGTCAAATTTGTTTTTCGAGGAAACAGCAAAACAACACTTTTCCTGCACTGCAAATACATCCTAAAGCACAGCAAATGCATTAGAAAATGTGTACGTGTTGTTCCAACACTAACCCTAACCCTACCTCGGACACTTTTGGAACAGACTTCCAAATCCCTGCTTTAAAAACTGTGCTCAAAAAAGTCCAAAATGACTCCCAATTAGTCAGAATCATGTCAATTACCAGTTCACAGTTATTGTTTAATGCATCTAGAGTGAAAGGGTTTCAATTCTGTGGCATTGCTTTTTTTACAAAACTGCTGCTGGAAAGACATTTCAAATATGCCATTATCGAGTGGTTGTCATGTGAGCATTACAATTACCAGAAAGGTTGGGCCAAAATTGTTCTTTCCTCTAGTTTTAAAAATAGAAAAGAAGAAAGTTTAGCATGTTCAAAGTGTGGATTGAGAATTTTGATTTTCGACCATTGTCGACAGCCGCGCGGCTTAGCAAAAATGGCAAAATTGGGTCAAATTTGTTTTTCGAGGAAACAGCAAAACAACACTTTTCCTGCACTGCAAATACATCCTAAAGCACAGCAAATGCATTAGAAAATGTGTAGGTGTTGTTCCAACACTAACCCTAATCCTACCTCGGACACTTTTGGAACAGACTTCCAAATCCCTGCTTTAAAAACTGTGTTCAAAAAAGTCCAAAATGACTCCCAATTAGTCAGAATCATGTCAATTACCAGTTCACAGTTATTGTTTAATGCATCTAGAGTGAAAGGGTTTCAATTCTGTGGCATTGCTTTTTTACAAAACTGCTGCTGGAAAGACATTTCAAATATGCCATTATCTAGTGGTTTTCACGTGAGCATTACAATTACCAGAAAGGCTGGGCCAAAATTGTTCTTTCCTCTAGTTTTACAAATAGAAAAGAAGAAAGTTTAGCATGTTCATAGTGTGGATTGAGAAGTTTGATTTTCGACCATTTTCGACAGCCGCGAGGCTTAGCAAAAACGGCAAAATTGGGTCAAATTTGTTTTTCGAGGTAACAGCAAAACAACACTTTTCCTGCACTGCAAATACATCCTAAAGCACAGCAAATGCATTAAAAAATGTGTAGGTGTTGTTCCAGCACTAACCCTAACCCTACCTCGGACACTTTTGGAACAGACTTCCAAATCTCTGCTTTAAAAACTGTGTTCAAAAAAGTCCAAAATGACTCCCAATTAGTCAGAATCATGTCAATTACCAGTTCACAGTTATTGTTTAATGCATCTAGAGTGAAAGGGTTTCAATTCTGTATCATTGCTTTTTTTACAAAACTGCTGCTGGAAAGACATTTCAAATATGCCATTATCGAGTGGTTGTCACGTGAGCATTACAATTACCAGAAAGGTTGGGCCAAAATTGTTCTTTCCTCTAGTATTAAAAATAGAAAAGAAGAAAGTTTAGCATGTTCAAAGTGTGGATTGAGAATTTTGATTTTCGACCATTGTCGACAGCCGCGCGGCTTAGCAAAAATGGCAAAATTGGGTCAAATTTGTTTTTCGAGGAAACAGCAAAACAACACTTTTCCTGCACTGCAAATACATCCTAAAGCACAGCAAATGCATTAGAAAATGTGTAGGTGTTGTTCCAACACTAACCCTAATCCTACCTCGGACACTTTTGGAACAGACTTCCAAATCCCTGCTTTAAAAACTGTGTTCAAAAAAGTCCAAAATGACTCTCAATTAGTCAGAATCATGTCAATTACCAGTTCACAGTTATTGTTTAATGCATCTAGAGTGAAAGGGTTTCAATTCTGTGGCATTGCTTTTTTACAAAACTGCTGCTGGAAAGACATTTCAAATATGCCATTATCTAGTGGTTTTCACGTGAGCATTACAATTACCAGAAAGGCTGGGCCAAAATTGTTCTTTCCTCTAGTTTTACAAATAGAAAAGAAGAAAGTTTAGCATGTTCATAGTGTGGATTTAGAAGTTTGATTTTCGACCATTTTCGACAGCCGCGCGGCTTAGCAAAAACGGCAAAATTGGGTCAAATTTGTTTTTCGAGGAAACAGCAAAACAACACTTTTCCTGCACTGCAAATACATCCTAAAGCACAGCAAATGCATTAGAAAATGTGTAGGTGTTGTTCCAACACTAACCCTAACCCTACCTCGGACACTTTTGGAACAGACTTCAAAATCCCTGCTTTAAAAACTGTGCTCAAAAAAGTCCAAAATGACTCCCAATTAGTCAGAATCATGTCAATTACCAGTTCACAGTTATTGTTTAATGCATCTAGAGTGAAAGGGTTTCAATTCTGTGGCATTGCTTTTTTTACAAAACTGCTGCTGGAAAGACATTTCAAATATGCCATTATCGAGTGGTTGTCACGTGAGCATTACAATTACCAGAAAGGTTGGGCCAAAATTGTTCTTTCCTCTAGTTTTAAAAATAGAAAAGAAGAAAGTTTAGCATGTTCAAAGTGTGGATTGAGAATTTTGATTGTCGACCATTTTCGACAGCCGCGCGGCTTAGCAAAAATGGCAAAATTGGGTCAAATTTGTTTTTTGAGGAAACAGCAAAACAACACTTTTCCTGCACTGCAAATACATCCTAAAACAAAGCAAATGCATTAGAAAATGTGTAGGTGTTGTTCTAACACTAACTCTAACCCTACCTCGGACACTTTTGGAACAGACTTCCAAATCCCTGCTTTTAAAACTGTGTTCAAAAAAGTCCAAAATGACTCCCAATTAGTCAGAATCATGTCAATTACCAGTTCACAGTTATTGTTTAATGCATCTAGAGTGAAAGGGTTTCAATTCTGTGGCATTGCTTTTTTTACAAAACTGCTGCTGGAAAGACATTTCAAATATGCCATTATCGAGTGGTTGTCACGTGAGCATGACAATTACCAGAAAGGTTGGGCCAAAATTGTTCTTTCCTCTAGTTTTAAAAATAGAAAAGAAGAAAGTTTAGCATGTTCAAAGTGTGGATTGAGAATTTTGATTTTCGACCATTTTCGACAGCCGCGCGGCTTAGCAAAAACGGCAAAATTGGGTCAAATTTGTTTTACGAGGAAACAGCAAAACAACACTTTTCCTGCACTGCAAATACATCCTAAAGCACAGCAAATGCATTAGAAAATGTGTAGGTGTTGTTCCAACACTAACCCTAACCCTACCTCGGACACTTTTGGAACAGACTTCCAAATCCCTGCTTTAAAAACTGTGCTCAAAAAAGTCCAAAATGACTCCCAATTAGTCAGAATCATGTCAATTACCAGTTCACAGTTATTGTTTAATGCATCTAGTCTGAAAGGGTTTCAATTCTGTGGCATTGCTTTTTTTACAAAACTGCTGCTGGAAAGACATTTCAAATATGCCATTATCGAGTGGTTTTCACGTGAGCATTACAATTACCAGAAAGGCTGGCCCAAATTGTTCTTTCCTCTAGTTTTAAAAATAGAAAAGAAGAAAGTTTAGCATGTTCAAAGTATGGATTGAGAATTTTGATTTTCGACCATTTTCGACAGCCGCGCGGCTTAGCAAAAACGGCAAAATTGGGTCAAATTTGTTTTTCGAGGTAACAGCAAAACAACACTTTTCCTGCACTGCAAATACATCCTAAAGCACAACAAATGCATTAAAAAATGTGTAGGTGTTGTTCCAGCACTAACCCTAACCCTACCTCGGACACTTTTGGAACAGACTTCCAAATCCCTGCTTTAAAAACTGTGCTCAAAAAAGTCCAAAATGACTCCCAATTAGTCAGAATCATGTCAATTACCAGTTCACAGTTATTGTTTAATGCATCTAGAGTGAAAGGGTTTCAATTCTGTGGCATTGCTTTTTTTACAAAACTGCTGCTGGAAAGACATTTCAAATATGCCATTATCGAGTGGTTTTCACGTGAGCATTACAATTACCAGAAAGGCTGGCCCAAATTGTTCTTTCCTCTAGTTTTAAAAATAGAAAAGAAGAAAGTTTAGCATGTTCAAAGTGTGGATTGAGAATTTTGATTTTCGACCATTTTCGACAGCCGCGCGGCTTAGCAAAAACGGCAAAATTGGGTCAAATTTGTTTTTCGAGGTAACAGCAAAACAACACTTTTCCTGCACTGCAAATACATCCTAAAGCACAACAAATGCATTAAAAAATGTGTAGGTGTTGTTCCAGCACTAACCCTAACCCTACCTCGGACACTTTTGGAACAGACTTCCAAATCCCTGCTTTAAAAACTGTGCTCAAAAATGTCCAAAATGACTCCCAATTAGTCAGAATCATGTCAATTACCAGTTCACAGTTATTGTTTAATGCATCTAGAGTGAAAGGGTTTCAATTCTGTGGCATTTCTTTTTTACAAAACTGCTGCTGGAAAGACATTTCAAATATGCCATTTTCGAGTGGTTTTCACGTGAGCATTACAATTACCAGAAAGGTTGGGCCAAAATTGTTCTTTCCTCTAGTATTACAAATAGAAAAGAAGAAAGTTTAGCATGTTCATAGTGTGGATTGAGAATTTTGATTTTCGACCATTTTCGACAGCCGCGCGGCTTAGCAAAAACGGCAAAATTGGGTCAAATTTGTTTTTCGAGGAAACAGCAAAACAACACTTTTCCTGCACTGCAAATACATCCTAAAGCACAGCAAATGCATTAGAAAATGTGTAGGTGTTGTTCCAACACTAACCCTAACCCTACCTCGGACACTTTTGGAACAGACTTCCAAATCCCTGCTTTAAAAACTGTGCTCAAAAAAGTCCAAAATGACTCCCAATTAGTCAGAATCATGTCAATTACCAGTTCACAGTTATTGTTTAATGCATCTAGAGTGAAAGGGTTTCAATTCTGTGGCATTGCTTTTTTTACAAAACTGCTGCTGGAAAGACATTTCAAATATGCCATTATTGAGTGGTTGTCACGTGAGCATTACAATTACCAGAAAGGTTGGGCCAAAATTGTTCTTTCCTCTAGTTTTAAAAATAGAAAAGAAGAAAGTTTAGCATGTTCAAAGTGTGGATTGAGAATTTTGATTTTCGACCATTTTCGGCAGCCGCGCGGCTTAGCAAAAATGGCAAAATTGGGTCAAATTTGTTTTTTGAGGAAACAGCAAAACAACACTTTTCCTGCACTGCAAATACATCCTAAAGCACAGCAAATGCATTAGAAAATGTGTAGGTGTTGTTCCAACACTAACCCTAATCCTACCTCGGACACTTTTGGAATAGACTTCCAAATCTCTGCTTTATAAACTGTGTTCAAAAAAGTCCAAAATGACTCCCAATTAGTCAGAATCATGTCAATTACCAGTTCACAGTTATTGTTTAAGCATCTAGAGTGAAAGGGTTTCAATTCTGTGGCATTGCTTTTTTACAAAACTGCTGCTGGAAAGACATTTCAAATATGCCATTTTCGAGTGGTTTTCACGTGAGCATTACAATTACCAGAAAGGTTCGGCCAAAATTGTTCTATCCTCTAGTATTACAAATAGAAAAGAAGAAAGTTTAGCATGTTCATAGTATGGATTGAGAATTTTGATTTTCGACCATTTTCGACAGCCGCGCGGCTTAGCAAAAACGGCAAAATTGGGTCAAATTTGTTTTTCGAGGAAACAGCAAAACAACACTTTTCCTGCACTGCAAATACATCCTAAAGCACAGCAAATGCATTAGAAAATGTGTAGGTGTTGTTCCAACACTAACCCTAACCCTACCTCGGACACTTTTGGAACAGACTTCCAAATCCCTGCTTTAAAATCTGTGCTCAAAAAAGTCCTAAATGACTCCCAATTAGTCAGAATCATGTCAATTACCACTTCACAGTTATTGTTTAATGTATCTAGAGTGAAAGGGTTTCAATTCTGTGCCATTGCTTTTTTTACAAAACTGCTGCTGGAAAGACATTTCAAATATGCCATTATCGAGTGGTTGTCACGTGAGCATTACAATTACCAGAAAGGTTGGGCCAAAATTGTTCTTTCCTCTAGTATTAAAAATAGAAAAGAAGAAAGTTTAGCATGTTCAAAGTGTGGATTGAGAATTTTCATTTTCGACCATTTTCGATAGCCGCGCGGCTTAGCAAAAACGGCAAAATTGGGTCAAATTTGTTTTTCGAGGTAACAGCAAAACAACACTTTTCCTGCACTGCAAATACATCCTAAAGCACAGCAAATGCATTAAAAAATGTGTAGGTGTTGTTCCAGCACTAACCCTAACCCTACCTCGGACACTTTTGGAACAGACTTCCAAATCCCTGCTTTAAAAACTGTGCTCAAAAAAGTCCAAAATGACTCCCAATTAGTCAGAATCATGTCAATTACCAGTTCACAGTTATTGTTTAATGCATCTAGACTGAAAGGGTTTCAATTCTGTGGCATTGCTTTTTTTACAAAACTGCTGCTGGAAAGACATTTCAAATATGCCATTATCGAGTGGTTGTCACGTGAGCATTACAATTACCAGAAAGGTTGGGCCAAAATTGTTCTTTCCTCTAGTATTAAAAATAGAAAAGAAGAAAGTTTAGCATGTTCAAAGTTTGGATTGAGAATTTTGATTTTCGACCATTTTCGACAGCCGCGCGGCTTAGCAAAAACGGCAAAATTGGGTCAAATTTGTTTTTCGAGGAAACAGCAAAACAACACTTTTCCTGCACTGCAAATACATCTTAAAGCACAGCAAATGCATTAGAAAATGTGTAGGTGTTGTTCCAACACGAACCCTAACCCTACCTCGGACACTTTTGGAACAGACTTCCAAATCCCTGCTTTAAAAACTGTGCTCAAAAAAGTCCAAAATGACTCCCAATTAGTCAGAATCATGTCAATTACCAGTTCACAGTTATTGTTTAATGCATCGAGAGTGAAAGGGTTTCAATTCTGTGGCATTGCTTTTTTTACAAAACTGCTGCTGGAAAGACATTTCAAATATGCCATTATCGAGTGGTTGTCACGTGAGCATTACAATTACCAGAAAGGCTGGCCCAAATTGTTCTTTCCTCTAGTTTTAAAAATAGAAAAGAAGAAAGTTTAGCATGTTCAAAGTATGGATTGAGAATTTTGATTTTCGACCATTTTCGACAGCCGCGCGGCTTAGCAAAAACGGCAAAATTGGGTCAAATTTGTTTTTCGAGGTAACAGCAAAACAACACTTTTCCTGCACTGCAAATACATCCTAAAGCACAACAAATGCATTAAAAAATGTGTAGGTGTTGTTCCAGCACTAACCCTAACCCTACCTCGGACACTTTTGGAACAGACTTCCAAATCCCTGCTTTAAAAACTGTGCTCAAAAATGTCCAAAATGACTCCCAATTAGTCAGAATCATGTCAATTACCAGTTCACAGTTATTGTTTAATGCATCTAGAGTGAAAGGGTTTCAATTCTGTGGCATTTCTTTTTTACAAAACTGCTGCTGGAAAGACATTTCAAATATGCCATTTTCGAGTGGTTTTCACGTGAGCATTACAATTACCAGAAAGGTTGGGCCAAAATTGTTCTTTCCTCTAGTATTACAAATAGAAAAGAAGAAAGTTTAGCATGTTCATAGTGTGGATTGAGAATTTTGATTTTCGACCATTTTCGACAGCCGCGCGGCTTAGCAAAAACGGCAAAATTGGGTCAAATTTGTTTTTCGAGGAAACAGCAAAACAACACTTTTCCTGCACTGCAAATACATCCTAAAGCACAGCAAATGCATTAGAAAATGTGTAGGTGTTGTTCCAACACTAACCCTAACCCTACCTCGGACACTTTTGGAACAGACTTCCAAATCCCTGCTTTAAAAACTGTGCTCAAAAAAGTCCAAAATGACTCCCAATTAGTCAGAATCATGTCAATTACCAGTTCACAGTTATTGTTTAATGCATCTAGAGTGAAAGGGTTTCAATTCTGTGGCATTGCTTTTTTTACAAAACTGCTGCTGGAAAGACATTTCAAATATGCCATTATCGAGTGGTTTTCACGTGAGCATTACAATTACCAGAAAGGCTGGCCCAAATTGTTCTTTCCTCTAGTTTTAAAAATAGAAAAGAAGAAAGTTTAGCATGTTCAAAGTGTGGATTGAGAATTTTGATTTTCGACCATTTTCGACAGCCGCGCGGCTTAGCAAAAACGGCAAAATTGGGTCAAATTTGTTTTTCGAGGTAACAGCAAAACAACACTTTTCCTGCACTGCAAATACATCCTAAAGCACAACAAATGCATTAAAAAATGTGTAGGTGTTGTTCCAGCACTAACCCTAACCCTACCTCGGACACTTTTGGAACAGACTTCCAAATCCCTGCTTTAAAAACTGTGCTCAAAAATGTCCAAAATGACTCCCAATTAGTCAGAATCATGTCAATTACCAGTTCACAGTTATTGTTTAATGCATCTAGAGTGAAAGGGTTTCAATTCTGTGGCATTTCTTTTTTACAAAACTGCTGCTGGAAAGACATTTCAAATATGCCATTTTCGAGTGGTTTTCACGTGAGCATTACAATTACCAGAAAGGTTGGGCCAAAATTGTTCTTTCCTCTAGTATTACAAATAGAAAAGAAGAAAGTTTAGCATGTTCATAGTGTGGATTGAGAATTTTGATTTTCGACCATTTTCGACAGCCGCGCGGCTTAGCAAAAACGGCAAAATTGGGTCAAATTTGTTTTTCGAGGAAACAGCAAAACAACACTTTTCCTGCACTGCAAATACATCCTAAAGCACAGCAAATGCATTAGAAAATGTGTAGGTGTTGTTCCAACACTAACCCTAACCCTACCTCGGACACTTTTGGAACAGACTTCCAAATCCCTGCTTTAAAAACTGTGCTCAAAAAAGTCCAAAATGACTCCCAATTAGTCAGAATCATGTCAATTACCAGTTCACAGTTATTGTTTAATGCATCTAGAGTGAAAGGGTTTCAATTCTGTGGCATTGCTTTTTTTACAAAACTGCTGCTGGAAAGACATTTCAAATATGCCATTATCGAGTGGTTGTCACGTGAGCATTACAATTACCAGAAAGGTTGGGCCAAAATTGTTCTTTCCTCTAGTTTTAAAAATAGAAAAGAAGAAAGTTTAGCATGTTCAAAGTGTGGATTGAGAATTTTGATTTTCGACCATTTTCGGCAGCCGCGCGGCTTAGCAAAAATGGCAAAATTGGGTCAAATTTGTTTTTTGAGGAAACAGCAAAACAACACTTTTCCTGCACTGCAAATACATCCTAAAGCACAGCAAATGCATTAGAAAATGTGTAGGTGTTGTTCCAACACTAACCCTAATCCTACCTCGGACACTTTTGGAATAGACTTCCAAATCTCTGCTTTATAAACTGTGTTCAAAAAAGTCCAAAATGACTCCCAATTAGTCAGAATCATGTCAATTACCAGTTCACAGTTATTGTTTAAGCATCTAGAGTGAAAGGGTTTCAATTCTGTGGCATTGCTTTTTTACAAAACTGCTGCTGGAAAGACATTTCAAATATGCCATTTTCGAGTGGTTTTCACGTGAGCATTACAATTACCAGAAAGGTTCGGCCAAAATTGTTCTATCCTCTAGTATTACAAATAGAAAAGAAGAAAGTTTAGCATGTTCATAGTATGGATTGAGAATTTTGATTTTCGACCATTTTCGACAGCCGCGCGGCTTAGCAAAAACGGCAAAATTGGGTCAAATTTGTTTTTCGAGGAAACAGCAAAACAACACTTTTCCTGCACTGCAAATACATCCTAAAGCACAGCAAATGCATTAGAAAATGTGTAGGTGTTGTTCCAACACTAACCCTAACCCTACCTCGGACACTTTTGGAACAGACTTCCAAATCCCTGCTTTAAAATCTGTGCTCAAAAAAGTCCTAAATGACTCCCAATTAGTCAGAATCATGTCAATTACCACTTCACAGTTATTGTTTAATGTATCTAGAGTGAAAGGGTTTCAATTCTGTGCCATTGCTTTTTTTACAAAACTGCTGCTGGAAAGACATTTCAAATATGCCATTATCGAGTGGTTGTCACGTGAGCATTACAATTACCAGAAAGGTTGGGCCAAAATTGTTCTTTCCTCTAGTATTAAAAATAGAAAAGAAGAAAGTTTAGCATGTTCAAAGTGTGGATTGAGAATTTTCATTTTCGACCATTTTCGATAGCCGCGCGGCTTAGCAAAAACGGCAAAATTGGGTCAAATTTGTTTTTCGAGGTAACAGCAAAACAACACTTTTCCTGCACTGCAAATACATCCTAAAGCACAGCAAATGCATTAAAAAATGTGTAGGTGTTGTTCCAGCACTAACCCTAACCCTACCTCGGACACTTTTGGAACAGACTTCCAAATCCCTGCTTTAAAAACTGTGCTCAAAAAAGTCCAAAATGACTCCCAATTAGTCAGAATCATGTCAATTAAAAGTTCACAGTTATTGTTTAATGCATCTAGACTGAAAGGGTTTCAATTCTGTGGCATTGCTTTTTTTACAAAACTGCTGCTGGAAAGACATTTCAAATATGCCATTATCGAGTGGTTGTCACGTGAGCATTACAATTACCAGAAAGGTTGGGCCAAAATTGTTCTTTCCTCTAGTATTAAAAATAGAAAAGAAGAAAGTTTAGCATGTTCAAAGTGTGGATTGAGAATTTTGATTTTCGACCATTTTCGACAGCCGCGCGGCTTAGCAAAAACGGCAAAATTGGGTCAAATTTGTTTTTCGAGGAAACAGCAAAACAACACTTTTCCTGCACTGCAAATACATCTTAAAGCACAGCAAATGCATTAGAAAATGTGTAGGTGTTGTTCCAACACGAACCCTAACCCTACCTCGGACACTTTTGGAACAGACTTCCAAATCCCTGCTTTAAAAACTGTGCTCAAAAAAGTCCAAAATGACTCCCAATTAGTCAGAATCATGTCAATTACCAGTTCACAGTTATTGTTTAATGCATCGAGAGTGAAAGGGTTTCAATTCTGTGGCATTGCTTTTTTTACAAAACTGCTGCTGGAAAGACATTTCAAATATGCCATTATCGAGTGGTTGTCACGTGAGCATTACAATTACCAGAAAGGCTGGCCCAAATTGTTCTTTCCTCTAGTTTTAAAAATAGAAAAGAAGAAAGTTTAGCATGTTCAAAGTATGGATTGAGAATTTTGATTTTCGACCATTTTCGACAGCCGCGCGGCTTAGCAAAAACGGCAAAATTGGGTCAAATTTGTTTTTCGAGGTAACAGCAAAACAACACTTTTCCTGCACTGCAAATACATCCTAAAGCACAACAAATGCATTAAAAAATGTGTAGGTGTTGTTCCAGCACTAACCCTAACCCTACCTCGGACACTTTTGGAACAGACTTCCAAATCCCTGCTTTAAAAACTGTGCTCAAAAATGTCCAAAATGACTCCCAATTAGTCAGAATCATGTCAATTACCAGTTCACAGTTATTGTTTAATGCATCTAGAGTGAAAGGGTTTCAATTCTGTGGCATTTCTTTTTTACAAAACTGCTGCTGGAAAGACATTTCAAATATGCCATTTTCGAGTGGTTTTCACGTGAGCATTACAATTACCAGAAAGGTTGGGCCAAAATTGTTCTTTCCTCTAGTATTACAAATAGAAAAGAAGAAAGTTTAGCATGTTCATAGTGTGGATTGAGAATTTTGATTTTCGACCATTTTCGACAGCCGCGCGGCTTAGCAAAAACGGCAAAATTGGGTCAAATTTGTTTTTTGAGGAAACAGCAAAACAACACTTTTCCTGCACTGCAAATACATCCTAAAGCACAGCAAATGCATTAGAAAATGTGTAGGTGTTGTTCCAACACTAACCCTAACCCTACCTCGGACACTTTTGGAACAGACTTCCAAATCCCTGCTTTAAAAACTGTGCTCAAAAAAGTCCAAAATGACTCCCAATTAGTCAGAATCATGTCAATTACAAGTTCACAGTTATTGTTTAATGCATCTAGAGTGAAAGGGTTTCAATTCTGTGGCATTTCTTTTTTACAAAACTGCTGCTGGAAAGACATTTCAAATATGCCATTTTCGAGTGGTTTTCACGTGAGCATTACAATTACCAGAAAGGTTGGGCCAAAATTGTTCTTTCCTCTAGTATTAAAAATAGAAAAGAAGAAAGTTTAGCATGTTCAAAGTGTGGATTGAGAATTTTGATTTTCGACCATTTTCGACAGCCGCGCGGCTTAGCAAAAACGGCAAAATTGGGTCAAATTTGTTTTTCGAGGTAACAGCAAAACAACACTTTTCCTGCACTGCAAATACATCCTAAAGCACAACAAATGCATTAAAAAATGTGTAGGTGTTGTTCCAGCACTAACCCTAACCCTACCTCGGACACTTTTGGAACAGACTTCCAAATCCCTGCTTTAAAAACTGTGCTCAAAAATGTCCAAAATGACTCCCAATTAGTCAGAATCATGTCAATTACCAGTTCACAGTTATTGTTTAATGCATCTAGAGTGAAAGGGTTTCAATTCTGTGGCATTTCTTTTTTACAAAACTGCTGCTGGAAAGACATTTCAAATATGGCATTATCTAGTGGTTTTCACGTGAGCATTACAATTACCAGAAAGGCCTGGCCAAAATTGTTCTTTCCTCTAGTTTTACAAATAGAAAAGAAGAAAGTTTAGCATGTTCATAGTGTGGATTGAGAAGTTTGATTTTCGACCATTTTCGACAGCCGCGCGGCTTAGCAAAAACGGCAAAATTGGGTCAAATTTGTTTTTCGAGGAAACAGCAAAACAACACTTTTCCTGCACTGCAAATACATCCTAAAACACAGCAAATGCATTAGATAATGTGTAGGTGTTGTTCTAACACTAACCCTAACCCTACCTCGGACACTTTTGGAACAGACTTCCAAATCCCTGCTTTAAAAACTGTGTTCAAAAAAGTCCAAAATGACTCCCAATTAGTCAGAATCATGTCAATTACCAGTTCACAGTTATTGTTTAATGCATCTAGAGTGAAAGGGTTTCAATTCTGTGGCATTGCTTTTTTACAAAACTGCTGCTGGAAAGACATTTCAAATATGCCATTTTCGAGTGGTTTTCACGTGAGCATTACAATTACCAGAAAGGTTCGGCCAAAATTGTTCTTTCCTCTAGTATTACAAATAGAAAAGAAGAAAGTTTAGCATGTTCATAGTATGGATTGAGAATTTTGATTTTCGACCATTTTCGACAGCCGCGCGGCTTAGCAAAAACGGCAAAATTGGGTCAAATTTGTTTTTCGAGGAAACAGCAAAACAACACTTTTCCTGCACTGCAAATACATCCTAAAGCACAGCAAATGCATTAGAAAATGTGTAGGTGTTGTTCCAACACTAACCCTAACCCTACCTCGGACACTTTTGGAACAGACTTCCAAATCCCTGCTTTAAAATCTGTGCTCAAAAAAGTCCTAAATGACTCCCAATTAGTCAGAATCATGTCAATTACCACTTCACAGTTATTGTTTAATGTATCTAGAGTGAAAGGGTTTCAATTCTGTGCCATTGCTTTTTTTACAAAACTGCTGCTGGAAAGACATTTCAAATATGCCATTATCGAGTGGTTGTCACGTGAGCATTACAATTACCAGAAAGGTTGGGCCAAAATTGTTCTTTCCTCTAGTATTAAAAATAGAAAAGAAGAAAGTTTAGCATGTTCAAAGTGTGGATTGAGAATTTTCATTTTCGACCATTTTCGATAGCCGCGCGGCTTAGCAAAAACGGCAAAATTGGGTCAAATTTGTTTTTCGAGGTAACAGCAAAACAACACTTTTCCTGCACTGCAAATACATCCTAAAGCACAGCAAATGCATTAAAAAATGTGTAGGTGTTGTTCCAGCACTAACCCTAACCCTACCTCGGACACTTTTGGAACAGACTTCCAAATCCCTGCTTTAAAAACTGTGCTCAAAAAAGTCCAAAATGACTCCCAATTAGTCAGAATCATGTCAATTACCAGTTCACAGTTATTGTTTAATGCATCTAGACTGAAAGGGTTTCAATTCTGTGGCATTGCTTTTTTTACAAAACTGCTGCTGGAAAGACATTTCAAATATGCCATTATCGAGTGGTTGTCACGTGAGCATTACAATTACCAGAAAGGTTGGGCCAAAATTGTTCTTTCCTCTAGTATTAAAAATAGAAAAGAAGAAAGTTTAGCATGTTCAAAGTGTGGATTGAGAATTTTGATTTTCGACCATTTTCGACAGCTGCGCGGCTTAGCAAAAACGGCAAAATTGGGTCAAATTTGTTTTTCGAGGAAACAGCAAAACAACACTTTTCCTGCACTGCAAATACATCTTAAAGCACAGCAAATGCATTAGAAAATGTGTAGGTGTTGTTCCAACACGAACCCTAACCCTACCTCGGACACTTTTGGAACAGACTTCCAAATCCCTGCTTTAAAAACTGTGCTCAAAAAAGTCCAAAATGACTCCCAATTAGTCAGAATCATGTCAATTACCAGTTCACAGTTATTGTTTAATGCATCGAGAGTGAAAGGGTTTCAATTCTGTGGCATTGCTTTTTTTACAAAACTGCTGCTGGAAAGACATTTCAAATATGCCATTATCGAGTGGTTGTCACGTGAGCATTACAATTACCAGAAAGGCTGGCCCAAATTGTTCTTTCCTCTAGTTTTAAAAATAGAAAAGAAGAAAGTTTAGCATGTTCAAAGTATGGATTGAGAATTTTGATTTTCGACCATTTTCGACAGCCGCGCGGCTTAGCAAAAACGGCAAAATTGGGTCAAATTTGTTTTTCGAGGTAACAGCAAAACAACACTTTTCCTGCACTGCAAATACATCCTAAAGCACAACAAATGCATTAAAAAATGTGTAGGTGTTGTTCCAGCACTAACCCTAACCCTACCTCGGACACTTTTGGAACAGACTTCCAAATCCCTGCTTTAAAAACTGTGCTCAAAAATGTCCAAAATGACTCCCAATTAGTCAGAATCATGTCAATTACCAGTTCACAGTTATTGTTTAATGCATCTAGAGTGAAAGGGTTTCAATTCTGTGGCATTTCTTTTTTACAAAACTGCTGCTGGAAAGACATTTCAAATATGCCATTTTCGAGTGGTTTTCACGTGAGCATTACAATTACCAGAAAGGTTGGGCCAAAATTGTTCTTTCCTCTAGTATTACAAATAGAAAAGAAGAAAGTTTAGCATGTTCATAGTGTGGATTGAGAATTTTGATTTTCGACCATTTTCGACAGCCGCGCGGCTTAGCAAAAACGGCAAAATTGGGTCAAATTTGTTTTTTGAGGAAACAGCAAAACAACACTTTTCCTGCACTGCAAATACATCCTAAAGCACAGCAAATGCATTAGAAAATGTGTAGGTGTTGTTCCAACACTAACCCTAACCCTACCTCGGACACTTTTGGAACAGACTTCCAAATCCCTGCTTTAAAAACTGTGCTCAAAAAAGTCCAAAATGACTCCCAATTAGTCAGAATCATGTCAATTACCAGTTCACAGTTATTGTTTAATGCATCTAGAGTGAAAGGGTTTCAATTCTGTGGCATTTCTTTTTTACAAAACTGCTGCTGGAAAGACATTTCAAATATGCCATTTTCGAGTGGTTTTCACGTGAGCATTACAATTACCAGAAAGGTTGGGCCAAAATTGTTCTTTCCTCTAGTATTAAAAATAGAAAAGAAGAAAGTTTAGCATGTTCAAAGTGTGGATTGAGAATTTTGATTTTCGACCATTTTCGACAGCCGCGCGGCTTAGCAAAAACGGCAAAATTGGGTCAAATTTGTTTTTCGAGGTAACAGCAAAACAACACTTTTCCTGCACTGCAAATACATCCTAAAGCACAACAAATGCATTAAAAAATGTGTAGGTGTTGTTCCAGCACTAACCCTAACCCTACCTCGGACACTTTTGGAACAGACTTCCAAATCCCTGCTTTAAAAACTGTGCTCAAAAATGTCCAAAATGACTCCCAATTAGTCAGAATCATGTCAATTACCAGTTCACAGTTATTGTTTAATGCATCTAGAGTGAAAGGGTTTCAATTCTGTGGCATTTCTTTTTTACAAAACTGCTGCTGGAAAGACATTTCAAATATGGCATTATCTAGTGGTTTTCACGTGAGCATTACAATTACCAGAAAGGCCTGGCCAAAATTGTTCTTTCCTCTAGTTTTACAAATAGAAAAGAAGAAAGTTTAGCATGTTCATAGTGTGGATTGAGAAGTTTGATTTTCGACCATTTTCGACAGCCGCGCGGCTTAGCAAAAACGGCAAAATTGGGTCAAATTTGTTTTTCGATGAAACAGCAAAACAACACTTTTCCTGCACTGCAAATACATCCTAAAACACAGCAAATGCATTAGATAATGTGTAGGTGTTGTTCTAACACTAACCCTAACCCTACCTCGGACACTTTTGGAACAGACTTCCAAATCCCTGCTTTAAAAACTGTGTTCAAAAAAGTCCAAAATGACTCCCAATTAGTCAGAATCATGTCAATTACCAGTTCACAGTTATTGTTTAATGCATCTAGAGTGAAAGGGTTTCAATTCTGTGGCATTGCTTTTTTACAAAACTGCTGCTGGAAAGACATTTCAAATATGCCATTTTCGAGTGGTTTTCACGTGAGCATTACAATTACCAGAAAGGTTCGGCCAAAATTGTTCTTTCCTCTAGTATTACAAATAGAAAAGAAGAAAGTTTAGCATGTTCATAGTATGGATTGAGAATTTTGATTTTCGACCATTTTCGACAGCCGCGCGGCTTAGCAAAAACGGCAAAATTGGGTCAAATTTGTTTTTCGAGGAAACAGCAAAACAACACTTTTCCTGCACTGCAAATACATCCTAAAGCACAGCAAATGCATTAGAAAATGTGTACGTGTTGTTCCAACACTAACCCTAACCCTACCTCGGTCACTTTTGGAACAGACTTCCAAATCCCTGCTTTAAAAACTGTGTTCAAAAAAGTCCAAAATGACTCCCAATTAGTCAGAATCATGTCAATTACCACTTCACAGTTATTGTTTAATGTATCTAGAGTGAAAGGGTTTCAATTCTGTGCCATTGCTTTTTTTACAAAACTGCTGCTGGAAAGACATTTCAAATATGCCATTATCTAGTGGTTTTCACGTGAGCATTACAATTACCAGAAAGGCTGGGCCAAAATTGTTCTTTCCTCTTGTTTTACAAATAGAAAAGAAGAAAGTTTAGCATGTTCATAGTGTGGATTGAGAAGTTTGATTTTCGACCATTTTCGACAGCCGCGCGGCTTAGCAAAAACGGCAAAATTGGGTCAAATTTGTTTTTCGAGGAAACAGCAAAACAACACTTTTCCTGCACTGCAAATACATCCTAAAGCACAGCAAATGCATTAGAAAATGTGTAGGTGTTGTTCCAACACTAACCCTAACCCTACCTCGGACACTTTTGGAACAGACTTCCAAATCCCTGCTTTAAAAACTGTGTTCAAAAAAGTCCAAAATGACTCCCAGTTAGTCAGAATCATGTCAATTACCAGTTCACAGTTATTGTTTAATGCATCTAGAGTGAAAGGGTTTCAATTCTGTGGCATTGCTTTTTTTACAAAACTGCTGCTGGAAAGACATTTCAAATATGCCATTATCGAGTGGTTGTCACGTGAGCATTACAATTACCAGAAAGGTTGGGCCAAAATAGTTCTTTCCTCTAGTTTTAAAAATAGAAAAGAAGAAAGTTTAGCATGTTCAAAGTGTGGATTGAGAATTTTGTTTTTCGACCATTTTCGACAGCCGCGCGGCTTAGCAAAAACGGCAAAATTGGGTCAAATTTGTTTTTCGAGGAAACAGCAAAACAACACTTTTCCTTTACTGCAAATACATCCTAAAGCACAGCAAATGCATTAGAAAATGTGTAGGTGTTGTTCCAACACTAACCCTAACCCTACCTCGGACACTTTTGGAACAGACTTCCAAATCCCTGCTTTAAAAACTGTGCTCAAAAAAGTCCAAAATGACTCCCAATTAGTCAGAATCATGTCAATTACCAGTTCACAGTTATTGTTTAATGCATCTAGAGTGAAAGGGTTTCAATTCTGTGGCATTGCTTTTTTTACAAAACTGCTGCTGGAAAGACATTTCAAATATGCCATTATCGAGTGGTTGTCACGTGAGCATTACAATTACCAGAAAGGTTGGGCCAAAATTGTTCTTTCCTCTAGTTTTACAAATAGAAAAGAAGAAAGTTTAGCATGTTCAAAGTGTGGATTGAGAATTTTGATTTTCGACCATTTTCGACAGCCGCGCGGCTTAGCAAAAATGGCAAAATTGGGTCAAATTTGTTTTTCGAGGAAACAGCAAAACAACACTTTTCCTGCACTGCAAATACATCCTAAAACACAGCAAATGCATTAGAAAATGTGTAGGTGTTGTTCTAACACTAACCCTAACCCTACCTCGGACACTTTTGGAACAGACTTCCAAATCCCTGCTTTAAAAACTGTGCTCAAAAAAGTCCAAAATGACTCCCAATTAGTCAGAATCATGTCAATTACCAGTTCACAGTTATTGTTTAATGCATCTAGAGTGAAAGGGTTTCAATTCTGTGGCATTTCTTTTTTACAAAACTGCTGCTGGAAAGACATTTCAAATATGCCATTTTCGAGTGGTTTTCACGTGAGCATTACAATTACCAGAAAGGTTGGGCCAAAATTGTTCTTTCCTCTAGTATTAAAAATAGAAAAGAAGAAAGTTTAGCATGTTCAAAGTGTGGATTGAGAATTTTGATTTTCGACCATTTTCGACAGCCGCGCGGCTTAGCAAAAACGGCAAAATTGGGTCAAATTTGTTTTTCGAGGTAACAGCAAAACAACACTTTTCCTGCACTGCAAATACATCCTAAAGCACAGCAAATGCATTAGAAAATGTGTAGGTGTTGTTCCAACACTAACCCTAACCCTACCTCGGACACTTTTGGAACAGACTTCCAAATCCCTGCTTTAAAATCTGTGCTCAAAAAAGTCCTAAATGACTCCCAATTAGTCAGAATCATGTCAATTACCACTTCACAGTTATTGTTTAATGTATCTAGAGTGAAAGGGTTTCAATTCTGTGCCATTGCTTTTTTTACAAAACTGCTGCTGGAAAGACATTTCAAATATGCCATTATCGAGTGGTTGTCACGTGAGCATTACAATTACCAGAAAGGTTGGGCCAAAATTGTTCTTTCCTCTAGTATTAAAAATAGAAAAGAAGAAAGTTTAGCATGTTCAAAGTGTGGATTGAGAATTTTCATTTTCGACCATTTTCGATAGCCGCGCGGCTTAGCAAAAACGGCAAAATTGGGTCAAATTTGTTTTTTCGAGGTAACAGCAAAACAACACTTTTCCTGCACTGCAAATACATCCTAAAGCACAGCAAATGCATTAAAAAATGTGTAGGTGTTGTTCCAGCACTAACCCTAACCCTACCTCGGACACTTTTGGAACAGACTTCCAAATCCCTGCTTTAAAAACTGTGCTCAAAAAAGTCCAAAATGACTCCCAATTAGTCAGAATCATGTCAATTACCAGTTCACAGTTATTGTTTAATGCATCGAGAGTGAAAGGGTTTCAATTCTGTGGCATTGCTTTTTTTACAAAACTGCTGCTGGAAAGACATTTCAAATATGCCATTATCGAGTGGTTGTCACGTGAGCATTACAATTACCAGAAAGGCTGGCCCAAATTGTTCTTTCCTCTAGTTTTAAAAATAGAAAAGAAGAAAGTTTAGCATGTTCAAAGTATGGATTGAGAATTTTGATTTTCGACCATTTTCGACAGCCGCGCGGCTTAGCAAAAACGGCAAAATTGGGTCAAATTTGTTTTTCGAGGTAACAGCAAAACAACACTTTTCCTGCACTGCAAATACATCCTAAAGCACAACAAATGCATTAAAAAATGTGTAGGTGTTGTTCCAGCACTAACCCTAACCCTACCTCGGACACTTTTGGAACAGACTTCCAAATCCCTGCTTTAAAAACTGTGCTCAAAAAAGTCCAAAATGACTCCCAATTAGTCAGAATCATGTCAATTACCAGTTCACAGTTATTGTTTAATGCATCTAGAGTGAAAGGGTTTCAATTCTGTGGCATTGCTTTTTTACAAAACTGCTGCTGGAAAGACATTTCAAATATGCCATTTTCGAGTGGTTTTCACGTGAGCATTACAATTACCAGAAAGGCTGGGCCAAAATTGTTCTTTCCTCTTGTTTTACAAATAGAAAAGAAGAAAGTTTAGCATGTTCATAGTGTGGATTGAGAAGTTTGATTTTCGACCATTTTCGACAGCCGCGCGGCTTAGCAAAAACGGCAAAATTGGGTCAAATTTGTTTTTCGAGGAAACAGCAAAACAACACTTTTCCTGCACTGCAAATACATCCTAAAGCACAGCAAATGCATTAGAAAATGTGTAGGTGTTGTTCCAACACTAACCCTAACCCTACCTCGGACACTTTTGGAACAGACTTCCAAATCCCTGCTTTAAAAACTGTGTTCAAAAAAGTCCAAAATGACTCCCAATTAGTCAGAATCATGTCAATTACCAGTTCACAGTTATTGTTTAATGCATCTAGAGTGAAAGGGTTTCAATTCTGTGGCATTGCTTTTTTTACAAAACTGCTGCTGGAAAGACATTTCAAATATGCCATTATCGAGTGGTTGTCACGTGAGCATTACAATTACCAGAAAGGTTGGGCCAAAATTGTTCTTTCCTCTAGTTTTACAAATAGAAAAGAAGAAAGTTTAGCATGTTCAAAGTGTGGATTGAGAATTTTGATTTTCGACCATTTTCGACAGCCGCGCGGCTTAGCAAAAATGGCAAAATTGGGTCAAATTTGTTTTTCGAGGAAACAGCAAAACAACACTTTTCCTGCACTGCAAATACATCCTAAAACACAGCAAATGCATTAGAAAATGTGTAGGTGTTGTTCTAACACTAACCCTAACCCTACCTCGGACACTTTTGGAACAGACTTCCAAATCCCTGCTTTAAAAACTGTGCTCAAAAATGTCCAAAATGACTCCCAATTAGTCAGAATCATGTCAATTACCACTTCACAGTTATTGTTTAATGCATCTAGAGTGAAAGGGTTTCAATTCTGTGGCATTGCTTTTTTTACAAAACTGCTGCTGGAAAGACATTTCAAATATGGCATTATCTAGTGGTTTTCACGTGAGCATTACAATTACCAGAAAGGCTGGGCCAAAATTGTTCTTTCCTCTAGTTTTACAAATAGAAAAGAAGAAAGTTTAGCATGTTCATAGTGTGGATTGAGAAGTTTGATTTTCGACCATTTTCGACAGCCGCGCGGCTTAGCAAAAACGGCAAAATTGGGTCAAATTTGTTTTTCGAGGAAACAGCAAAACAACACTTTTCCTGCACTGCAAATACATCCTAAAACACAGCAAATGCATTAGATAATGTGTAGGTGTTGTTCTAACACTAACCCTAACCCTACCTCGGACACTTTTGGAACAGACTTCCAAATCCCTGCTTTAAAAACTGTGTTCAAAAAAGTCCAAAATGACTCCCAATTAGTCAGAATCATGTCAATTACCAGTTCACAGTTATTGTTTAATGCATCTAGAGTGAAAGGGTTTCAATTCTGTGGCATTGCTTTTTTACAAAACTGCTGCTGGAAAGACATTTCAAATATGCCATTATTTAGTGGTTTTCACGTGAGCATTACAATTACCAGAAAGGCTGGGCCAAAATTGTTCTTTCCTCTAGTTTTACAAATAGAAAAGAAGAAAGTTTAGCATGTTCATAGTGTGGATTGAGAAGTTTGATTTTCGACCATTTTCGACAGCCGCGCGGCTTAGCAAAAACGGCAAAATTGGGTCAAATTTGTTTTTCGAGGAAACAGCAAAACAACACTTTTCCTGCACTGCAAATACATCCTAAAGCACAGCAAATGCATTAGAAAATGTGTAGGTGTTGTTGCAACACTAACCCTAACCCTACCTCGGACACTTTTGGAACAGACTTCCAAATCCCTGCTTTAAAAACTGTGTTCAAAAAAGTCCAAAATGACTCCCAATTAGTCAGAATCATGTCAATTACCAGTTCACAGTTATTGTTTAATGCATCTAGACTGAAAGGGTTTCAATTCTGTGGCATTGCTTTTTTTACAAAACTGCTGCTGGAAAGACATTTCAAATATGCCATTATCGAGTGGTTGTCACGTGAGCATTACAATTACCAGAAAGGTTGGGCCAAAATTGTTCTTTCCTCTAGTTTTAAAAATAGAAAAGAAAAAAGTTTAGCATGTTCAAAGTGTGGATTGAGAATTTTGATTTTCGACCATTTTCGACAGCCGCGCGGCTTAGCAAAAATGGCAAAATTGGGTCAAATTTGTTTTTCGAGGAAACAGCAAAACAACACTTTTCCTGCACTGCAAATACATCCTAAAACACAGCAAATGCATTAGAAAATGTGTACGTGTTGTTCCAACACTAACCCTAACCCTACCTCGGACACTTTTGGAACAGACTTCCAAATCCCTGCTTTAAAAACTGTGTTCAAAAAAGTCCAAAATGACTCCCAATTAGTCAGAATCATGTCAATTACCACTTCACAGTTATTGTTTAATGCATCTAGAGTGAAAGGGTTTCAATTCTGTGGCATTGCTTTTTTACAAAACTTCTGCTGGAAAGACATTTCAAATATGCCATTTTCAAGTGGTTTTCACGTGAGCATTACAATTACCAGAAAGGTTGGGCCAAAATTGTTCTTTCCTCTAGTTTTAAAAATAGAAAAGAAGAAAGTTTAGCATGTTCAAAGTGTGGATTGAGAATTTTGATTTTCGACCATTTTCGACAGACGCGCGGCTTAGCAAAAATGGCAAAATTGGGTCAAATTTGTTTTTCGAGGAAACAGCAAAACAACACTTTTCCTGCACTGCAAATACATCCTAAAACACAGCAAATGCATTAGAAAATGTGTATGTGTTGTTCCAACACTAACCCTAACCCTACCTCGGACACTTTTGGAACAGACTTCCAAATCCCTGCTTTAAAAACTGTGTTCAAAAAAGTCCAAAATGACTCCCAATTAGTCAGAATCATGTCAATTACCAGTTCACAGTTATTGTTTAATGCATCTAGACTGAAAGGGTTTCAATTCTGTGGCATTGCTTTTTTTACAAAACTGCTGCTGGAAAGACATTTCAAATATGCCATTATCGAGTGGTTGTCACGTGAGCATTACAATTACCAGAAAGGTTGGGCCAAAATTGTTCTTTCCTCTAGTATTAAAAATAGAAAAGAAGAAAGTTTAGCATGTTCAAAGTGTGGATTGAGAATTTTGATTTTCGACCATTTTCGACAGCCACGCGGCTTAGCAAAAATGGCAAAATTGGGTCAAATTTGTTTTTCGAGGAAACAGCAAAACAACACTTTTCCTGCACTGCAAATACATCCTAAAGCACAGCAAATGCATTAGAAAATGTGTACGTGTTGTTCCAACACTAACCCTAACCCTACCTCGGACACTTTTGGAACAGAGTTCCAAATCCCTGCTTTAAAAACTGTGTTCAAAAAAGTCCAAAATGACTCCCAATTAGTCAGAATCATGTCAATTACCACTTCACAGTTATTGTTTAATGTATCTAGAGTGAAAGGGTTTCAATTCTGTGCCATTGCTTTTTTTACAAAACTGCTGCTGGAAAGACATTTCAAATGTGCCATTAATCTAGTGGTTTTCACGTGAGCATTACAATTACCAGAAAGGCTGGGCCAAAATTGTTCTTTCCTCTAGTATTAAAAATAGAAAAGAAGAATGTTTAGCATGTTCAAAGTGTGGATTGAGAATTTTGATTTTCGACCATTTTCGACAGCCGCGCGGCTTAGCAAAAATGGCAAAATTGGGTCAAATTTGTTTTTCGAGGAAACAGCAAAACAACACTTTTCCTGCACTGCAAATACATCCTAAAGCTCAGCAAATGCATTAGAAAATGTGTAGGTGTTGTTCCAACACGAACCCTAATCCTACCTCGGACACTTTTGGAACAGACTTCCAAATCCCTGCTTTATAAACTGTGTTCAAAAAAGTCCAAAATGACTCCCAATTAGTCAGAATCATGTCAATTACCAGTTCACAGTTATTGTTTAATGCATCTAGAGTGAAAGGGTTTCAATTCTGTGGCATTGCTTTTTTACAAAACTGCTGCTGGAAAGACATTTCAAATATGCCATTATCGAGTGGTTTTCACGTGAGCATTACAATTACCAGAAAGGCTGGGCCAAAATTGTTCTTTCCTCTAGTTTTACAAATAGAAAAGAAGAAAGTTTAGCATGTTCATAGTGTGGATTGAGAAGTTTGATTTTCGACCATTTTCGACAGCCGCGCGGCTTAGCAAAAACGGCAAAATTGGGTCAAATTTGTTTTTCGAGGAAACAGCAAAACAACACTTTTCCTGCACTGCAAATACATCCTAAAGCACAGCAAATGCATTAGAAAATGTGTAGGTGTTGTTCCAACACGAACCCTAATCCTACCTCGGACACTTTTGGAACAGACTTCCAAATCCCTGCTTTATAAACTGTGTTCAAAAAAGTCCAAAATGACTCCCAATTAGTCAGAATCATGTCAATTACGAGTTCACAGTTATTGTTTAATGCATCTAGAGTGAAAGGGTTTCAATTCTGTGGCATTGCTTTTTTACAAAACTGCTGCTGGAAAGACATTTCAAATATGCCATTATCGAGTGGTTTTCACGTGAGCATTACAATTACCAGAAAGGCTGGGCCAAAATTGTTCTTTCCTCTAGTTTTACAAATAGAAAAGAAGAAAGTTTAGCATGTTCAAAGTGTGGATTGAGAATTTTGATTTTCGACCATTTTCGACAGCCGCGCGGCTTGGCAAGAATGGCAAAATTGGGTCAAATTTGTTTTTCGAGGAAACAGCAAAACACCACTTTTCCTGCACTGCAAATACATCCTAAAGCACAGCAAATGCATTTGAAAATGTGTAGGTGTTGTTCCAACACTAACCCTAACCCTACCTCGGACACTTTTGGAACAGACTTCCAAATCCCTGCTTTAAAAACTGTGTTCAAAAAAGTCCAAAATGACTCCCAATTAGTCAGAATCATGTCAATTACCAGTTCACAGTTATTGTTTAATGCATCTAGAGTGAAAGGGTTTCAATTCTGTGGCATTGCTTTTTTTACAAAACTGCTGCTGGAAAGACATTTCAAATATGCCATTATCGAGTGGTTTTCACGTGAGCATTACAATTACCAGAAAGGCTGGGCAAAAATTGTTCTTTCCTCTAGTTTTACAAATAGAAAAGAAGAAAGTTTAGCATGTTCATAGTGTGGATTGAGAAGTTTGATTTTCGACCATTTTCGACAGCCGCGCGGCTTAGCAAAAACTGCAAAATTGGGTCAAATTTGTTTTTCGAGTTAACAGCAAAACAACACTTTTCCTGCACTGCAAATACATCCTAAAGCACAGCAAATGCATTAGAAAATGTGTAGTTGTTGTTCCAACACTAACCCTAACCCTACCTCGGACACTTTTGGAACAGACTTCCAAATCCCTGCTTTAAAAACTGTGTTCAAAAAAGTCCAAAATGACTCCCAATTAGTCAGAATCATGTCAAATACCAGTTCACAGTTATTGTTTAATGCATCTAGAGTGAAAGGGTTTCAATTCTGTGGCATTGCTTTTTTTACAAAACTGCTGCTGGAAAGACATTTCAAATATGCCATTATCGAGAGGTTTTCACGTGAGCATTACAATTAACAGAAAGGCTGGGACAAAACTGTTCTTTCCTCTAGTTTTAAAAATAGAAAAGAAGAAATTTAGCATGTTCAAATGTGAGGATTGAGAATTTTGATTTTCGACCATTTTCGACAGCCGCGCGGCTTAGCAAAAACGGCAAAATTGGGTCAAATGTGTTTTTCGAGGAAACAGCAAAACAACACTTTTCCTGCACTGCAAATGCATCCTAAAGCACAGCAAATGCATTAGAAAATGTGTAGGTGTTGTTCCAACACTAACCCTAACCCTACCTCGGACACTTTTGGAACAGACTTCCAAATCCCTGCTTTAAAAACTGTGTTCAAAAAAGTCCAAAATGACTCCCAATTAGTCAGAATCATGTCAATTACCAGTTCACAGTTATTGTTTAATGCATCTAGAGTGAAAGGGTTTCAATTCTGTGGCATTGCTTTTTTTACAAAACTGCTGCTGAAAAGACACTTCAAATATGCCATTATCGAGTGGTTTTCACGTGAGCATTACACTTACCAGAAAGGCTAGGCCAAAATTGTTCTTTCCTCTAGTTTTACAATAGAAAAGAAGAAAGTTTAGCATGTTCATAGTGTGGATTGAGAATTTTGATTTTCGACCATTTTCGACAGCCGCGCGGCTTAGCAAAAACGGCAAAATTGGGTCAAATGTGTTTTTCGAGGAAACAGCAAAACAACACTTTTCCTGCACTGCAAATGCATCCTAAAGCACAGCAAATGCATTAGAAAATGTGTAGGTGTTGTTCCAACACTAACCCTAACCCTACCTCGACACTTTTGGAACAGACTTCCAAATCCCTGCTTTAAAAACTGTGCCAAAAAAGTCCAAAATGACTCCCAATTAGTCAGAATCATGTCAATTACCAGTTCACAGTTATTGTTTAATGCATCTAGAGTGAAAGGGTTTCAATTCTGTGGCATTGCTTTTTTTACAAAACTGCTGCTGGAAAGACATTTCAAATATGCCATTATCGAGTGGTTGTCACGTGAGCATTACAATTACCAGAAAGGTTGGGCCAAAATTGTTCTTTCCTCTAGTTTTACAAATAGAAAAGAAGAAAGTTTAGCATGTTCAAAGTGTGGATTGAGAATTTTGATTTTCGACCATTTTCGACAGCCGCGCGGCTTAGCAAAAATGGCAAAATTGGGTCAAATTTGTTTTTCGAGGAAACAGCAAAACAACACTTTTCCTGCACTGCAAATACATCCTAAAACACAGCAAATGCATTAGAAAATGTGTAGGTGTTGTTCTAACACTAACCCTAACCCTACCTCGGACACTTTTGGAACAGACTTCCAAATCCCTGCTTTAAAAACTGTGCTCAAAAATGTCCAAAATGACTCCCAATTAGTCAGAATCATGTCAATTACCAGTTCACAGTTATTGTTTAATGCATCTAGACTGAAAGGGTTTCAATTCTGTGGCATTGCTTTTTTTACAAAACTGCTGCTGGAAAGACATTTCAAATATGCCATTATCGAGTGGTTGTCACGTGAGCATTACAATTACCAGAAAGGTTGGGCCAAAATTGTTCTTTCCTCTAGTTTTAAAAATAGAAAAGAAGAAAGTTTAGCATGTTCATAGTGTGGATTGAGAAGTTTGATTTTCGACCATTTTCGACAGCTGCGCGGCTTAGCAAAAACGGCAAAATTGGGTCAAATTTGTTTTTCGAGGAAACAGCAAAACAACACTTTTCCTTCACTGCAAATACATCCTAAAGCACAGCAACTGCATTAGAAAATGTGTAGGTGTTGTTCCAACTCTAACCCTAACCCTACCTCGGACACTTTTGGAACAGACTTCCAAATCCCTGCTTTAAAAACTGTGTTCAAAAAAGTCCAAAATGACTCCCAATTAGTCAGAATCATGTCAATTACCAGTTCACAGTTATTGTTTAATGCATCTAGAGTGAAAGGGTTTCAATTCTGTGGCATTGCTTTTTTTACAAAACTGCTGCTGGAAAGACATTTCAAATATGCCATTATCGAGTGGTTTTCACGTGAGCATTACAATTACCAGAAAGGCTGGGCCAAAATTGTTCTTTCCTCTAGTTTTACAAATAGAAAAGAAGAAAGTTTAGCATGTTCATAGTGTGGATTGAGAAGTTTGATTTTCGATCATTTTCGACAGCTGCGCGGCTTAGCAAAAACGGCAAAATTGGGTCAAATTTGTTTTTCGAGGAAACAGCAAAACAACACTTTTCCTTCACTGCAAATACATCCTAAAGCACAGCAAATGCATTAGAAAATGTGTAGGTGTTGTTCCAACTCTAACCCTAACCCTACCTCGGACACTTTTGGAACAGACTTCCAAATCCCTGCTTTAAAAACTGTGTTCAAAAAAGTCCAAAATGACTCCCAATTAGTCAGAATCATGTCAATTACCAGTTCACAGTTATTGTTTAATGCATCTAGAGTGAAAGGGTTTCAATTCTGTGGCATTGCTTTTTTTACAAAACTGCTGCTGGAAAGACATTTCAAATATGCCATTATCGAGTGGTTTTCACGTGAGCATTACAATTACCAGAAAGGCTGGGCAAAAATTGTTCTTTCCTCTAGTTTTACAAATAGAAAAGAAGAAAGTTTAGCATGTTCATAGTGTGGATTGAGAAGTTTGATTTTCGACCATTTTCGACAGCCGCGCGGCTTAGCAAAAACTGCAAAATTGGGTCAAATTTGTTTTTCGAGTTAACAGCAAAACAACACTTTTCCTGCACTGCAAATACATCCTAAAGCACAGCAAATGCATTAGAAAATGTGTAGTTGTTGTTCCAACACTAACCCTAACCCTACCTCGGACACTTTTGGAACAGACTTCCAAATCCCTGCTTTAAAAACTGTGTTCAAAAAAGTCCAAAATGACTCCCAATTAGTCAGAATCATGTCAAATACCAGTTCACAGTTATTGTTTAATGCATCTAGAGTGAAAGGGTTTCAATTCTGTGGCATTGCTTTTTTTACAAAACTGCTGCTGGAAAGACATTTCAAATATGCCATTATCGAGAGGTTTTCACGTGAGCATTACAATTAACAGAAAGGCTGGGACAAAACTGTTCTTTCCTCTAGTTTTAAAAATAGAAAAGAAGAAATTTAGCATGTTCAAATGTGAGGATTGAGAATTTTGATTTTCGACCATTTTCGACAGCCGCGCGGCTTAGCAAAAACGGCAAAATTGGGTCAAATGTGTTTTTCGAGGAAACAGCAAAACAACACTTTTCCTGCACTGCAAATGCATCCTAAAGCACAGCAAATGCATTAGAAAATGTGTAGGTGTTGTACCAACACTAACCCTAACCCTACCTCGGACACTTTTGGAACAGACTTCCAAATCCCTGCTTTAAAAACTGTGTTCAAAAAAGTCCAAAATGACTCCCAATTAGTCAGAATCATGTCAATTACCAGTTCACAGTTATTGTTTAATGCATCTAGAGTGAAAGGGTTTCAATTCTGTGGCATTGCTTTTTTTACAAAACTGCTGCTGAAAAGACACTTCAAATATGCCATTATCGAGTGGTTTTCACGTGAGCATTACACTTACCAGAAAGGCTAGGCCAAAATTGTTCTTTCCTCTAGTTTTACAATAGAAAAGAAGAAAGTTTAGCATGTTCATAGTGTGGATTGAGAATTTTGATTTTCGACCATTTTCGACAGCCGCGCGGCTTAGCAAAAACGGCAAAATTGGGTCAAATGTGTTTTTCGAGGAAACAGCAAAACAACACTTTTCCTGCACTGCAAATGCATCCTAAAGCACAGCAAATGCATTAGAAAATGTGTAGGTGTTGTTCCAACACTAACCCTAACCCTACCTCGACACTTTTGGAACAGACTTCCAAATCCCTGCTTTAAAAACTGTGCCAAAAAAGTCCAAAATGACTCCCAATTAGTCAGAATCATGTCAATTACCAGTTCACAGTTATTGTTTAATGCATCTAGAGTGAAAGGGTTTCAATTCTGTGGCATTGCTTTTTTTACAAAACTGCTGCTGGAAAGACATTTCAAATATGCCATTATCGAGTGGTTGTCACGTGAGCATTACAATTACCAGAAAGGTTGGGCCAAAATTGTTCTTTCCTCTAGTTTTACAAATAGAAAAGAAGAAAGTTTAGCATGTTCAAAGTGTGGATTGAGAATTTTGATTTTCGACCATTTTCGACAGCCGCGCGGCTTAGCAAAAATGGCAAAATTGGGTCAAATTTGTTTTTCGAGGAAACAGCAAAACAACACTTTTCCTGCACTGCAAATACATCCTAAAACACAGCAAATGCATTAGAAAATGTGTAGGTGTTGTTCTAACACTAACCCTAACCCTACCTCGGACACTTTTGGAACAGACTTCCAAATCCCTGCTTTAAAAACTGTGCTCAAAAATGTCCAAAATGACTCCCAATTAGTCAGAATCATGTCAATTACCAGTTCACAGTTATTGTTTAATGCATCTAGACTGAAAGGGTTTCAATTCTGTGGCATTGCTTTTTTTACAAAACTGCTGCTGGAAAGACATTTCAAATATGCCATTATCGAGTGGTTGTCACGTGAGCATTACAATTACCAGAAAGGTTGGGCCAAAATTGTTCTTTCCTCTAGTTTTAAAAATAGAAAAGAAGAAAGTTTAGCATGTTCATAGTGTGGATTGAGAAGTTTGATTTTCGACCATTTTCGACAGCTGCGCGGCTTAGCAAAAACGGCAAAATTGGGTCAAATTTGTTTTTCGAGGAAACAGCAAAACAACACTTTTCCTTCACTGCAAATACATCCTAAAGCACAGCAACTGCATTAGAAAATGTGTAGGTGTTGTTCCAACTCTAACCCTAACCCTACCTCGGACACTTTTGGAACAGACTTCCAAATCCCTGCTTTAAAAACTGTGTTCAAAAAAGTCCAAAATGACTCCCAATTAGTCAGAATCATGTCAATTACCAGTTCACAGTTATTGTTTAATGCATCTAGAGTGAAAGGGTTTCAATTCTGTGGCATTGCTTTTTTTACAAAACTGCTGCTGGAAAGACATTTCAAATATGCCATTATCGAGTGGTTTTCACGTGAGCATTACAATTACCAGAAAGGCTGGGCCAAAATTGTTCTTTCCTCTAGTTTTACAAATAGAAAAGAAGAAAGTTTAGCATGTTCATAGTGTGGATTGAGAAGTTTGATTTTCGATCATTTTCGACAGCTGCGCGGCTTAGCAAAAACGGCAAAATTGGGTCAAATTTGTTTTTCGAGGAAACAGCAAAACAACACTTTTCCTTCACTGCAAATACATCCTAAAGCACAGCAAATGCATTAGAAAATGTGTAGGTGTTGTTCCAACTCTAACCCTAACCCTACCTCGGACACTTTTGGAACAGACTTCCAAATCCCTGCTTTAAAAACTGTGTTCAAAAAAGTCCAAAATGACTCCCAATTAGTCAGAATCATGTCAATTACCAGTTCACAGTTATTGTTTAATGCATCTAGAGTGAAAGGGTTTCAATTCTGTGGCATTGCTTTTTTTACAAAACTGCTGCTGAAAAGACACTTCAAATATGCCATTATCGAGTGGTTTTCACGTGAGCATTACACTTACCAGAAAGGCTAGGCCAAAATTGTTCTTTCCTCTAGTTTTACAATAGAAAAGAAGAAAGTTTAGCATGTTCATAGTGTGGATTGAGAATTTTGATTTTCGACCATTTTCGACAGCCGCGCGGCTTAGCAAAAACGGCAAAATTGGGTCAAATGTGTTTTTCGAGGAAACAGCAAAACAACACTTTTCCTGCACTGCAAATGCATCCTAAAGCACAGCAAATGCATTAGAAAATGTGTAGGTGTTGTTCCAACACTAACCCTAACCCTACCTCGACACTTTTGGAACAGACTTCCAAATCCCTGCTTTAAAAACTGTGCCAAAAAAGTCCAAAATGACTCCCAATTAGTCAGAATCATGTCAATTACCAGTTCACAGTTATTGTTTAATGCATCTAGAGTGAAAGGGTTTCAATTCTGTGGCATTGCTTTTTTTACAAAACTGCTGCTGGAAAGACATTTCAAATATGCCATTATCGAGTGGTTTTCACGTGAGCATTACAATTACCAGAAAGGCTGGGCCAAAATTGTTCTTTCCTCTAGTTTTACAAATAGAAAAGAAGAAAGTTTAGCATGTTCATAGTGTGGATTGAGAAGTTTGATTTTCGACCATTTTCGACAGCTGCGCGGCTTAGCAAAAACGGCAAAATTGGGTCAAATTTGTTTTTCGAGGAAACAGCAAAACAACACTTTTCCTTCACTGCAAATACATCCTAAAGCACAGCAAATGCATTAGAAAATGTGTAGGTGTTGTTCCAACTCTAACCCAAACCCTACCTCGGACACTTTTGGAACAGACTTCCAAATCCCTGCTTTAAAAACTGTGTTCAAAAAAGTCCAAAATGACTCCCAATTAGTCAGAATCATGTCAATTACCAGTTCACAGTTATTGTTTAATGCATCTAGAGTGAAAGGGTTTCAATTCTGTGGCATTGCTTTTTTTACAAAACTGCTGCTGAAAAGACACTTCAAATATGCCATTATCGAGTGGTTTTCACGTGAGCATTACACTTACCAGAAAGGCTAGGCCAAAATTGTTCTTTCCTCTAGTTTTACAATAGAAAAGAAGAAAGTTTAGCATGTTCATAGTGTGGATTGAGAATTTTGATTTTCGACCATTTTCGACAGCCGCGCGGCTTAGCAAAAACGGCAAAATTGGGTCAAATGTGTTTTTCGAGGAAACAGCAAAACAACACTTTTCCTGCACTGCAAATGCATCCTAAAGCACAGCAAATGCATTAGAAAATGTGTAGGTGTTGTTCCAACACTAACCCTAACCCTACCTCGACACTTTTGGAACAGACTTCCAAATCCCTGCTTTAAAAACTGTGCCAAAAAAGTCCAAAATGACTCCCAATTAGTCAGAATCATGTCAATTACCAGTTCACAGTTATTGTTTAATGCATCTAGAGTGAAAGGGTTTCAATTCTGTGGCATTGCTTTTTTTACAAAACTGCTGCTGGAAAGACATTTCAAATATGCCATTATCGAGTGGTTGTCACGTGAGCATTACAATTACCAGAAAGGTTGGGCCAAAATTGTTCTTTCCTCTAGTTTTAAAAATAGAAAAGAAGAAAGTTTAGCATGTTCATAGTGTGGATTGAGAAGTTTGATTTTCGACCATTTTCGACAGCTGCGCGGCTTAGCAAAAACGGCAAAATTGGGTCAAATTTGTTTTTCGAGGAAACAGCAAAACAACACTTTTCCTTCACTGCAAATACATCCTAAAGCACAGCAACTGCATTAGAAAATGTGTAGGTGTTGTTCCAACTCTAACCCTAACCCTACCTCGGACACTTTTGGAACAGACTTCCAAATCCCTGCTTTAAAAACTGTGTTCAAAAAAGTCCAAAATGACTCCCAATTAGTCAGAATCATGTCAATTACCAGTTCACAGTTATTGTTTAATGCATCTAGAGTGAAAGGGTTTCAATTCTGTGGCATTGCTTTTTTTACAAAACTGCTGCTGGAAAGACATTTCAAATATGCCATTATCGAGTGGTTTTCACGTGAGCATTACAATTACCAGAAAGGCTGGGCCAAAATTGTTCTTTCCTCTAGTTTTACAAATAGAAAAGAAGAAAGTTTAGCATGTTCATAGTGTGGATTGAGAATTTTGATTTTCGACCATTTTCGACAGCCGCGCGGCTTAGCAAAAACGGCAAAATTGGGTCAAATGTCTTTTTCGAGGAAACAGCAAAACAACACTTTTCCTGCACTGCAAATACATCCTAAAGCACAGCAAATGCATTAGAAAATGTGTAGGTGTTGTTCCTGCACTAACCCTAACCCTACCTCGGACACTTTTGGAACAGACTTCCAAATCCCTGCTTTAAAAACTGTGTTCAAAAAAGTCCAAAATGACTCCCAATTAGTCAGAATCATGTCAATTACCAGTTCACAGTTAGTGTTTAATGCATCTAGACTGAAAGGGTTTCAATTCTGTGGCATTGCTTTTTTTACAAAACTGCTGCTGGAAAGACATTTCAAATATGCCATTATCGAGTGGTTTTCACGTGAGCATTACAATTACCAGAAAGGTTGGGCCAAAATTGTTCTTTCCTCTATTTTTAAAAATAGAAAACAAGAAAGTTTAGCAAGTTCAAAGTGTGGATTGAGAATTTTGATTTTTGACCATTTTCGACAGCCGCGCGGCTTAGCAAAAACGGTAAAATTGGGTCAAATTTGTTTTTCTTGGAAACAGCAAAACAACACTTTTCCTGCACTGCAAATACATCCTAAAGCACAGCAAATCCATTAGAAAATGTGTAGGTGTTGTTCCAACACTAACCCTAACCCTACCTCGGACACTTTTGGAACAGACTTAAAAAATCCCTGCTTTAAAAACTGTGTTCAAAAAAGTCCAAAATGACTCCCAATTAGTCAGAATCATGTCAATTACCAGTTCACAGTTATTGTTTAATGCATCTAGAGTGAAAGGGTTTCAATTCTGTGGTATTGCTTTTTTTACAAAACTGCTGCTGGAAAGACGTTTCAAATATGCCATTATCGAGTGGTTGTCACGTGAGCATTACAATTACCAGAAAGGTTGGGCCAAAATTGTTCTTTCCTCTAGTTTTACAAAAAGAAAAGAGGAAAGTTTAGCATGTTCAAAGTTTGATTTGAGAATTTTGATTTTCGACCATTTTCGACAGCCGCGAGGCTTAGCAAAAACGGCAAAATTGGGTCAAATTTGTTTTTCGAGAAAACAGCAAAACAACACTTTTCTTGCACTGCAAATACATCCTAAAGCACAGCAAATGCATTAGAAAATGTGTAGCTGTTGTTCCAACACTAACCCTAACCCTACCTCGGACACTTTTGGAACAGACTTCCAAATCCCTGCTTTAAAAACTGTGTTCAAAAAAGTCCAAAATGACTCCCAATTAGTCAGAATCATGTCAATTACCAGTTCACAGTTATTGTTTAATACATCTAGAGTGAAAGGGTTTCAATTCTGTGGCATTGCTTTTTTTACAAAACTGCTGCTGGAAAGACATTTCAAATATGCCATTATCGAGTGGTTTTCACGTGAGCATTACACTTACCAGAAAGGCTGGGCCAAAATTGTTCTTTCCTCTAGTTTTTCAAATACAAAACACGAAAGTTTAGCAAGTTCAAAGTGTGGATTGAGAATTTTGATTTTTGACCATTTTCGACAGTTGCGCGGTTTAGCAAAAACGGCAAAATTGGGTCAAATTTGTTTTTCGAGGAAACAGCAAAACAACACTTTTCCTGCACTGCAAATACATCCTAAAGCACAGCAAATGCATTAGAAAATGTGTAGGTGTTGTTCCAACACTAACCCTAACCCTACCTTGGACACTTTTGGAACAGACTTAAAAAATCCCTGCTTTAAAAACTGTGTTCAAAAAAGTCCAAAATGACTCCCAATTAGTCAGAATCATGTCAATTACCAGTTCACAGTTATTGTTTAATGCATCTAGAGTTAAAGGGTTTCAATTCTGTGGCATTGCTTTTTTTACAAAACTGCTGCTGGAAAGACATTTCAAATATGCCATTATCGAGTGGTTGTCACGTGAGCATTACAATTACCAGAAAGGTTGGGCCAAAATTGTTCTTTCCTCTAGTTTTAAAAACAGAAAAGAAGAAAGTTTAGAATGTTCAAAGTGTGGATTGAGAATTTTGATTTTCGACCATTTTCGACAGCCGCGCAGCTTAGCAAAAACGGCAAACTTGGGTCAAATTTGTTTTTCGAGGAAACAGCAAAACAACACTTTTCCTGCACTGCAAATACATCCTAAAGCACAGCAAATGCATTAGAAAATGTGTAGGTGTTGTTCCAACACTAACCCTAACCCTACCTCGAACACTTTTGGAACAGACTTCCAAATCCCTGCTTTAAAAACTGTGTTCAAAAAAGTCCAAAATAACTCCCAATTAGTCAGAATCATGTCAATTACCAGTTCACAGTTATTGTTTAATGCATCTAGAGTGAAAGGGTTTCAATTCTGTGGCATTGCTTTTTTTACAAAACTGCTGCTGAAAAGACACTTCAAATATGCCATTATCGAGAGGTTTTCACGTGAGCATTACAATTACCAGAAAGGTTGGGCCAAAATTGTTCTTTCCTCTATTTTTAAAAATAGAAAACAAGAAAGTTTAGCAAGTTCAAAGTGTGGATTGAGAATTTTGATTTTTGACCATTTTTGACAGCCGCGCGGTTTAGCAAAAACGGTAAAATTGGGTCAAATTTGTTTTTCTTGGAAACAGCAAAACAACACTTTTCCTGCACTGCAAATACATCCTAAAGCACAGCAAATCCATTAGAAAATGTGTAGGTGTTGTTCCAACACTAACCCTAACCCTACCTCGGACACTTTTGGAACAGACTTAAAAAATCCCTGCTTTAAAAACTGTGTTCAAAAAAGTCCAAAATGACTCCCAATTAGTCAGAATCATGTCAATTACCAGTTCACAGTTATTGTTTAATGCATCTAGAGTGAAAGGGTTTCAATTCTGTGGTATTGCTTTTTTTACAAAACTGCTGCTGGAAAGACGTTTCAAATATGCCATTATCGAGTGGTTGTCACGTGAGCATTACAATTACCAGAAAGGTTGGGCCAAAATTGTTCTTTCCTCTATTTTTAAAAATAGAAAACAAGAAAGTTTAGCAAGTTCAAAGTGTGGATTGAGAATTTTGATTTTTGACCATTTTCGACAGCCGCGCGGTTTAGCAAAAACGGTAAAATTGGGTCAAATTTGTTTTTCTTGGAAACAGCAAAACAACACTTTTCCTGCACTGCAAATACATCCTAAAGCACAGCAAATCCATTAGAAAATGTGTAGGTGTTGTTCCAACACTAACCCTAACCCTACCTCGGACACTTTTGGAACAGAATTAAAAAATCCCTGCTTTAAAAACTGTGTTCAAAAAAGTCCAAAATGACTCCCAATTAGTCAGAATCATGTCAATTACCAGTTCACAGTTATTGTTTAATGCATCTAGAGTGAAAGGGTTTCAATTCTGTGGTATTGCTTTTTTTACAAAACTGCTGCTGGAAAGACGTTTCAAATATGCCATTATCGAGTGGTTGTCACGTGAGCATTACAATTACCAGAAAGGTTGGGCCAAAATTGTTCTTTCCTCTAGTTTTACAAAAAGAAAAGAAGAAGGTTTAGCATGTTCAAAGTGTGGATTGAGAATTTTGATTTTCGACCATTTTCGACAACCGCGCGGCTTAGTAAAAATGGCAAAATTGGGTCAAATTTGTTTTTCGAGGAAACAGCAAAACAACACTTTTCCTGCACTGCAAATACATCCTAAAGCACAGCAAATGCATTAGAAAATGTGTAGGTCTTGTTCCAACACTAACCCAAACCCTACCTCGGACACTTTTGGAACAGACTTCCAAATCCCTGCTTTAAAAACTGTGTTCAAAAAAGTCCAAAATGACTCCCAATTAGTCAGAATCATGTCAATTACCAGTTCACAGTTATTGTTTAATGCATCTAGAGTGAAAGGGTTTCAATTCTGTGGCATTGCTTTTTTTACAAAACTGCTGCTGAAAAGACACTTCAAATATGCCATTATCGAGAGGTTTTCACGTGAGCATTACAATTACCAGAAAGGTTGGGCCAAAATTGTTCTTTCCTCTATTTTTAAAAATAGAAAAGAAGAAAGTTTAGCAAGTTCAAAGTGTGGATTGAGAAGTTTGATTTTCGACCATTTTCGACAGCCGCGCGGCTTCGCAAAAACGGCAAAATTGGGTCAAATTTGTTTTTCGAGGAAACAGCAAAACAACACTTTTCCTGCACTGCAAATACATCCTAAAGCACAGCAAATGCATTAGAAAATGTGTAGGTGTTGTTCCAACACTAACCCTAACCCTACCTCGGACACTTTTGGAACAGACTTCCAAATCCCTGCTTTAAAAACTGTGTTCAAAAAAGTCCAAAATGACTCCCAATTAGTCAGAATCATGTCAAATACCAGTTCACAGTTATTGTTTAATGCATCTAGAGTGAAAGGGTTTCAATTCTGTGGCATTGCTTTTTTACTAAACTGCTGCTGGAAAGACATTTCAAATATGCCATTTTCGAGTGGTTTTCACGTGAGCATTACAATTACCAGAAAGGTTGGGCCGAAATTGTTCTTTCCTCTAGTTTTAAAAATAGAAAAGAAGAAAGTTTAGCATGTTCATAGTGTGGATTGAGAAGTTTGATTTTCTACCATTTTCGACAGCCGCGCGGCTTCGCAAAAACGGCAAAATTGGGTCAAATTTGTTTTTCGAGGAAACAGCAAAACAACACTTTTCCTGCACTGCAAATACATCCTAAAGCACAGCAAATGCATTAGAAAATGTGTAGGTGTTGTTCCAACACTAACCCTAACCCTACCTCGGACACTTTTGGAACAGACTTCCAAATCCCTGCTTTAAAAACTGTGTTCAAAAAAGTCCAAAATGACTCCCAATTAGTCAGAATCATGTCAATTACCAGTTCACAGTTAGTGTTTAATGCATCTAGAGTGAAAGGGTTTCAATTCTGTGGCATTGCTTTTTTTACAAAACTGCTGCTGGAAAGACATTTCAAATATGCCATTATCGAGTGGTTGTCACGTGAGCATTACAATTACCAGAAAGGTTGGGCCGAAATTGTTCTTTCTTCTAGTTTTAAAAATAGAAAAGAAGAAATTTAGCATGTTCAAAGTGTGGATTGAGAATTTTGATTTTCGACCATTTTCGACAGCCGCGCGGCTTAGCAAAAACGGCAAAATTGGGTCAAATTTGTTTTTCGAGGAAACAGCAAAACAACACTTTTCCTGCACTGCAAATACATCCTAAAGCACAGCAAATGCATTTGAAAATGTGTAGGTGTTGTTCCAACACTAACCCTAACCCTACCTCGGACACTTTTGGAACAGACTTCCAAATCCCTGCTTTAAAAACTGTGTTCAAAAACGTCCAAAATGACTCCCAATTAGTCAGAATCTTGTCAATTACCAGTTCTCAGTTATTGTTTAATGCATCTAGAGTGAAAGGGTTTCAATTCTGTGGCATTGCTTTTTTTACAAAACTGCTGCTGGAAAGACATTTCAAATATGCCATTATCGAGAGGTTTTCACGTGAGCATTACATTTACCAGAAAGGTTGGGCCGAAATTGTTCTTTCCTCTAGTTTTAAAAATAGAAAAGAAGAAAGTTTAGCATGTTCAAAGTGTGGATTGAGAATTTTGATTTTCGACCGTTTTCGATAGCCGCGCGGCTTAGCAAAAACGGCAAAATTGGGTCAAATTTGTTTTTCGAGGAAACAGCAAAACAACACTTTTCCTGCACTGCAAATACATCCTAAAGCACAGCAAATGCATTTGAAAATGTGTAGGTGTTGTTCCAACACTAACCCTAACCCTACCTCGGACACTTTTGGAACAGACTTCCAAATCCCTGCTTTAAAAACTGTGTTCAAAAAAGTCCAAAATGACTCCCAATTAGTCAGAATCATGTCAATTACCAGTTCACAGTTAGTGTTTAATGCATCTAGAGTGAAAGGGTTTCAATTCTGTGGCATTGCTTTTTTTACAAAACTGCTGCTGGAAAGACATTTCAAATATGCCATTATCGAGTGGTTGTCACGTGAGCATTACAATTACCAGAAAGGTTGGGCCGAAATTGTTCTTTCTTCTAGTTTTAAAAATAGAAAAGAAGAAATTTAGCATGTTCAAAGTGTGGATTGAGAATTTTGATTTTCGACCATTTTCGACAGCCGCGCGGCTTAGCAAAAACGGCAAAATTGGGTCAAATTTGTTTTTCGAGGAAACAGCAAAACAACACTTTTCCTGCACTGCAAATACATCCTAAAGCACAGCAAATGCATTTGAAAATGTGTAGGTGTTGTTCCAACACTAACCCTAACCCTACCTCGGACACTTTTGGAACAGACTTCCAAATCCCTGCTTTAAAAACTGTGTTCAAAAACGTCCAAAATGACTCCCAATTAGTCAGAATCTTGTCAATTACCAGTTCTCAGTTATTGTTTAATGCATCTAGAGTGAAAGGGTTTCAATTCTGTGGCATTGCTTTTTTTACAAAACTGCTGCTGGAAAGACATTTCAAATATGCCATTATCGAGAGGTTTTCACGTGAGCATTACATTTACCAGAAAGGTTGGGCCGAAATTGTTCTTTCCTCTAGTTTTAAAAATAGAAAAGAAGAAAGTTTAGCATGTTCAAAGTGTGGATTGAGAATTTTGATTTTCGACCGTTTTCGATAGCCGCGCGGCTTAGCAAAAACGGCAAAATTGGGTCAAATTTGTTTTTCGAGGAAACAGCAAAACAACACTTTTCCTGCACTGCAAATACATCCTAAAGCACAGCAAATGCATTTGAAAATGTGTAGGTGTTGTTCCAACACTAACCCTAACCCTACCTCGGACACTTTTGGAACAGACTTCCAAATCCCTGCTTTAAAAACTGTGTTCAAAAAAGTCCAAAATGACTCCCAATTAGTCAGAATCATGTCAATTACCAGTTCTCAGTTATTGTTTAATGCATCTAGAGTGAAAGGGTTTCAATTCTGTGGCATTGCTTTTTTTACAAAACTGCTGCTGGAAAGACATTTCAAATATGCCATTATCGAGAGGTTTTCACGTGAGCATTACAATTAACAGAAAGGCTGGGCCAAAATTGTTCTTTCCTCTAGTTTTACAAATAGAAAAGAAGAAAGTTTAGCATGTTCATAGTGTGGATTGAGAAGTTTGATTTTCGACCATTGTCGATAGCTGCGCGGCTTAGCAAAAACGGCAAAATTGGGTCACATTTGTTTTTCTTGGAAACAGCAAAACAACACTTTTCCTGCACTGCAAATACATCCTAAAGCACAGCAAATGCATTAGAAAATGTGTAGGTGTTGTTCCAACACTAACCCTAACCCTACCTCGGACACTTTTGGAACAGACTTCCAAATCCCTGCTTTAAAAACTGTGTTCAAAAAAGTCCAAAATGACTCCCAATTAGTCAGAATCATGTCAAATACCAGTTCACAGTTATTGTTTAATGCATCTAGAGTGAAAGGTTTTTAGTTCTGTGGCATTGTTTTTTTACAAAACTGCTGCTGGAAAGACATTTCAAATATGCCATTATCGAGTGGTTTTTACGTGAGCATTACAATTACCAGAAAGGTTGGGCCGAAATTGTTCTTTCCTCTAGTTTTAAAAATAGAAAAGAAGAAATTTAGCATGTTCAAAGTGTGGATTGAGAATTTTGATTTTCGACCATTTTCGACAGCCGCGCGGCTTAGCAAAAACGTCAAAATTGGGTCAAATGTGTTTTTTGAGGAAACAGCAAAACAACACTTTTCCTGCACTGCAAATACATCCTAAAGCACAGCAAATGCATTAGAAAATGTGTAGGTGTTGTTCCAACACTAACCCTAACCCTACCTCGGACACTTTTGGAACAGACTTCCAAATCCCTGCTTTAAAAACTGTGATCAAAAAAGTCCAAAATGACTCCCAATTAGTCAGAATCATGTCAATTACCAGTTCACAGTTAGTGTTTAATGCATCTAGAGTGAAAGGGTTTCAATTCTGTGGCATTGCTTTTTTTACAAAACTGCTGCTGGAAAGACATTTCAAATATGCCATTATCGAGTGGTTTTCACGTGAGCATTACAATTAACAGAAAGGCTGGGCCAAAATTGTTCTTTCCCCTAGTTTTACAAATAGAAAAGAAGAAAGTTTAGCATTTTCATAGTGTGGATTGAGAATTTTGATTTTCGACCATTTTCGACAGCCGCGCGGCTTCGCAAAAACGGCAAAATTGGGTCAAATTTGTATTTCGAGGAAACAGCAAAACAACACTTTTCCTGCACTTCAAATACATCCTAAAGCACAGCAAATGCATTAGAAAATGTGTAGGTGTTGTTCCAACACTAACCCTAACCCTACCTCGGACACTTTTGCAACAGACTTCCAAATCCCTGCTTTAAAAACTGTGATCAAAAAAGTCCAAAATGACTCCCAATTAGTCAGAATCATGTCAATTACCAGTTCACAGTTAGTGTTTAATGCATCTAGAGTGAAAGGGTTTCAATTCTGTGGCATTGCTTTTTTTACAAAACTGCTGCTGGAAAGACATTTCAAATATGCCATTATCAAGTGGTTTTCACGTGAGCATTACAATTACCAGAAAGGTTGGGCCAAAATTGTTCTTTCCTCTTGTTTTAAAAATAGAAAACAAGAAAGTTTAGCATGTTCAAAGTGTGGATTGAGAATTTTGATTTTCGACCATTTTCGATGGCCACGCGGCTTAGCAAAAATGGCAAAATTGGGTCAAATTTCTTTTTCGAGGAAACAGCAAAACAACACTTTTCCTGCACTGCAAATACATCCTAAAGCACAGCAAATGCATTAGAAAATGTGTAGGTGTTGTTCCAACACTAACCCTAACCCTACCTCGGACACTTTTGGAACAGACTTCCAAATCCCTGCTTTATAAACTGTGTTCAAAAAAAGTCCAAAATGACTCCCAATTAGTCAGAATCATGTCAATTACCATTTCACAGTTATTGTTTAATGCATCTAGAGTGAAAGGGTTTCAATTCTGTGGCATTGCTTTTTTACTAAACTGCTGCTGGAAAGACATTTCAAATATGCCATTTTCGAGTGGTTTTCACGTGAGCATTACAATTACCAGAAAGGCTGGGCCAAAATTGTTCTTTCCTCTAGTTTTACAAATAGAAAAGAAGAAAGTTTAGCATGTTCATAGTGTGGATTGAGAATTTTGATTTTCGACCATTTTCGACAGCCGCGCGGCTTAGCAAAAACGGCAAAATTGGGTCAAATTTGTTTTTCGAGGAAACAGCAAAACAACACTTTTCCTGCACTGCAAATACATCCTAAAGCACAGCAAATGCATTTGAAAATGTGTAGGTGTTGTTCCAACACTAACCCTAACCCTACCTCGGACACTTTTGGAACAGACTTCCAAATCCCTGCTTTAAAAACTGTGTTCAAAAAAGTCCAAAATGACTCCCAATTAGTCAGAATCATGTCAATTACCAGTTCTCAGTTATTGTTTAATGCATCTAGAGTGAAAGGGTTTCAATTCTGTGGCATTGCTTTTTTTTCAAAACTGCTGCTGGAAAGACATTTCAAATATGCCATTATCGACAGGTTTTCACGTGAGCATTACAATTAACAGAAAGGCTGGGCCAAAATTGTTCTTTCCTCTAGTTTTACAAATAGAAAAGAAGAAAGTTTAGCATGTTCATAGTGTGGATTGAGAAGTTTGATTTTCGACCATTTTCGATAGCTGCGCGGCTTAGCAAAAATGGCAAAATTGGGTCAAATTTCTTTTTCGAGGAAACAGCAAAACAACACTTTTCCTGCACTGCAAATACATCCTAAAGCACAGCAAATGCATTAGAAAATGTGTAGGTGTTGTTCCAACACTAACCCTAACCCTACCTCGGACACTTTTGGAACAGACTTCCAAATCCCTGCTTTATAAACTGTGTTCAAAAAAAGTCCAAAATGACTCCCAATTAGTCAGAATCATGTCAATTACCATTTCACAGTTATTGTTTAATGCATCTAGAGTGAAAGGGTTTCAATTCTGTGGCATTGCTTTTTTACTAAACTGCTGCTGGAAAGACATTTCAAATATGCCATTTTCGAGTGGTTTTCACGTGAGCATTACAATTACCAGGAAGGTTGGGCCAAAATTGTTCTTTCCTCTAGTTTTACAAATAGAAAAGAAGAAAATTTACCATGTTCATAGTGTGGATTGAGAATTTTGATTTTCGAACATTTTCGACAGCCGCGCGGCTTCGCAAAAACGGCAAAATTGGGTCAAATTTGTTTTTCGAGGAAACAGCAAAACAACACTTTTCCTGCACTGCAAATACATCCTAAAGCACAGCAAATGCATTAGAAAATGTGTAGGTGTTGTTCCAACACTAACCCTAACCCTACCTCGGACACTTTTGCAACAGACTTCCAAATCCCTGCTTTAAAAACTGTGATCAAAAAAGTCCAAAATGACTCCCAATTAGTCAGAATCATGTCAATTACCAGTTCACAGTTATTGCTTAATGCATCTAGAGTGAAAGGGTTTCAATTCTGTGGCATTGCTTTTTTTACAAAACTGCTGCTGGAAAGACATTTCAAATATGCCATTATCGAGTGGTTGTCACGTGAGCATTACAATTACCAGAAAGGTTGGGCCGAAATTGTTCTTTCCTCTAGTTTTAAAAATAGAAAAGAAGAAATTTAGCATGTTCAAAGTGTGGATTGAGAATTTTGATTTTCGACCATTTTCGACAGCCGCGCGGCTTAGCAAAAACGGCAAAATTGGGTCAAATTTGTTTTTCGAGGAAACAGCAAAACAACACTTTTCCTGCACTGCAAATACATCCTAAAGCACAGCAAATGCATTTGAAAATGTGTAGGTGTTGTTCCAATACTAACCCTAACCCTACCTCGGACACTTTTGGAACAGACTTCCAAATCCCTGCTTTAAAAACTGTGCTCAAAAAAGTCCAAAATGACTCCCAATTAGTCAGAATCATGTCAATTACCAGTTCACAGTTATTGTTTAATGCATCTAGAGTGAAAGGTTTTTAGTTCTGTGGCATTGTTTTTTTACAAAACTGCTGCTGGAAAGACGTTTCAAATATGCCATTATCGAGTGGTTTTCACGTGAGCATTACAATTAACAGAAAGGCTGGGCCAAAATTGTTCTTTCCCCTAGTTTTACAAATAGAAAAGAAGAAAGTTTAGCATGTTCATAGTGTGGATTGAGAATTTTGATTTTCGACAATTTTCGACAGCCGCGCGGCTTCGCAAATACGGCAAAATTGGGTCAAATTTGTTTTTCGAGGAAACAGCAAAACAACACTTTTCCTGCACTGCAAATACATCCTAAAGCACAGCAAATGCATTAGAAAATGTGTAGGTGTTGTTCCAACACTAACCCTAACCCTACCTCGGACACTTTTGCAACAGACTTCCAAATCCCTGCTTTAAAAACTGTGAAAAAAAAAGTCCAAAATGACTCCCAATTAGTCAGAATCATGTCAATTACCAGTTCACAGTTATTGTTTAATGCATCTAGAGTGAAAGGGTTTCAATTCTGTGGCATTGCTTTTTTTACCAAACTGCTGCTGGAAAGGCATTTCAAATATGCCATTATCGATTGGTTTTCACGTGAGCATTACAATTACCAGAAAGGTTGGGCCGAAATTGTTCTTTCCTCTAGTTTTAAAAATAGAAAAGAAGAAAGTTTAGCATGTTCAAAGTGTGGATTGAGAATTTTGATTTTCGACCATTTTCGACAGCCGCGCGACTTAGCAAGAATGGCAAAATTGGGTCAAATTTCTTTTTCGAGGAAACAGCAAAACAACACTTTTCCTGCACTGCAAGTACATCCTAAAGCACAGCAAATGCATTAGACAATGTGTAGGTGTTGTTCCAATACTAACCCTAACCCTACCTCGGACACTTTTGGAACAGACTTCCAAATCCCTGCTTTAAAAACTGTGTTCAAAAAAGTCCAAAATGACTCCCAATTAGTCAGAATCATGTCAATTACCAGTTCACAGTTATTGCTTAATGCATCTAGAATGAAAGGGTTTCAATTCTGTGGCATTGCTTTTTTACAAAACTGCTGCTGGAAAGACATTTCAAATATGCCATTTTTGAGTTGTTTTCACGTGAGCATTACAATTACCAGAAAGGTTAGGCCGAAATCGTTCTTTCCTCTAGTTTTACAAATAGAAAAGAAGAAAGTTTAGCATGTTCATAGTGTGGATTGAGAATTTTGATTTTCGACCATTTTCGACAGCCGCGCGGCTTCGCAAAAACGGCAAAATTGGGTCAAATTTGTATTTCGAGGAAACAGCAAAACAACACTTTTCCTGCACTGCAAATACATCCTAAAGCACAGCAAATGCATTAAAAAATGTGTAGGTGTTGTTCCAACACTAACCCTAACCCTACCTCGGACACTTTTGGAACAGACTTCCAAATCCCTGCTTTATAAACTGTGTTCAAAAAAAGTCCAAAATGACTCCCAATTAGTCAGAATCATGTCAATTACCAGTTCACAGTTATTGTTTAATGCATCTAGAGTGAAAGGGTTTCAATTCTGTGGCATTGCTTTTTTTACCAAACTGCTGCTGGAAAGACATTTCAAATATGCCATTATCGATTGGTTTTCACGTGAGCATTACAATTACCAGAAAGGCTGGGCCAAAATTGTTCTTTCCTCTAGTTTTACAAATAGAAAAGAAGAAAGTTTAGCATGTTCATAGTGTGGATTGAGAATTTTGATTTTCGACCATTTTCGACAGCCGCGCGGCTTCGCAAAAACGGCAAAATTGGGTCAAATTTGTATTTCGAGGAAACAGCAAAACAACACTTTTCCTGCACTTCAAATACATCCTAAAGCACAGCAAATGCATTAGAAAATGTGTAGGTGTTGTTCCAACACTAACCCTAACCCTACCTCGGACACTTTTGCAACAGACTTCCAAATCCCTGCTTTAAAAACTGTGATCAAAAAAGTCCAAAATGACTCCCAATTAGTCAGAATCATGTCAATTACCAGTTCACAGTTAGTGTTTAATGCATCTAGAGTGAAAGGGTTTCAATTCTGTGGCATTGCTTTTTTTACAAAACTGCTGCTGGAAAGACATTTCAAATATGCCATTATCAAGTGGTTTTCACGTGAGCATTACAATTACCAGAAAGGTTGGGCCAAAATTGTTCTTTCCTCTTGTTTTAAAAATAGAAAACAAGAAAGTTTAGCATGTTCAAAGTGTGGATTGAGAATTTTGATTTTCGACCATTTTCGATGGCCACGCGGCTTAGCAAAAATGGCAAAATTGGGTCAAATTTCTTTTTCGAGGAAACAGCAAAACAACACTTTTCCTGCACTGCAAATACATCCTAAAGCACAGCAAATGCATTAGAAAATGTGTAGGTGTTGTTCCAACACTAACCCTAACCCTACCTCGGACACTTTTGGAACAGACTTCCAAATCCCTGCTTTATAAACTGTGTTCAAAAAAAGTCCAAAATGACTCCCAATTAGTCAGAATCATGTCAATTACCATTTCACAGTTATTGTTTAATGCATCTAGAGTGAAAGGGTTTCAATTCTGTGGCATTGCTTTTTTACTAAACTGCTGCTGGAAAGACATTTCAAATATGCCATTTTCAAGTGGTTTTCACGTGAGCATTACAATTACCAGAAAGGCTGGGCCAAAATTGTTCTTTCCTCTAGTTTTACAAATAGAAAAGAAGAAAGTTTAGCATGTTCATAGTGTGGATTGAGAATTTTGATTTTCGACCATTTTCGACAGCCGCGCGGCTTAGCAAAAACGGCAAAATTGGGTCAAATTTGTTTTTCGAGGAAACAGCAAAACAACACTTTTCCTGCACTGCAAATACATCCTAAAGCACAGCAAATGCATTTGAAAATGTGTAGGTGTTGTTCCAACACTAACCCTAACCCTACCTCGGACACTTTTGGAACAGACTTCCAAATCCCTGCTTTAAAAACTGTGTTCAAAAAAGTCCAAAATGACTCCCAATTAGTCAGAATCATGTCAATTACCAGTTCTCAGTTATTGTTTAATGCATCTAGAGTGAAAGGGTTTCAATTCTGTGGCATTGCTTTTTTTTCAAAACTGCTGCTGGAAAGACATTTCAAATATGCCATTATCGACAGGTTTTCACGTGAGCATTACAATTAACAGAAAGGCTGGGCCAAAATTGTTCTTTCCTCTAGTTTTACAAATAGAAAAGAAGAAAGTATAGCATGTTCATAGTGTGGATTGAGAATTTTGATTTTCGACCATTTTCGACAGCCGCGCGGCTTCGCAAAAACGGCAAAATTGGGTCAAATTTGTATTTCGAGGAAACAGCAAAACAACACTTTTCCTGCACTTCAAATACATCCTAAAGCACAGCAAATGCATTAGAAAATGTGTAGGTGTTGTTCCAACACTAACCCTAACCCTACCTCGGACACTTTTGCAACAGACTTCCAAATCCCTGCTTTAAAAACTGTGATCAAAAAAGTCCAAAATGACTCCCAATTAGTCAGAATCATGTCAATTACCAGTTCACAGTTAGTGTTTAATGCATCTAGAGTGAAAGGGTTTCAATTCTGTGGCATTGCTTTTTTTACAAAACTGCTGCTGGAAAGACATTTCAAATATGCCATTATCAAGTGGTTTTCACGTGAGCATTACAATTACCAGAAAGGTTGGGCCAAAATTGTTCTTTCCTCTTGTTTTAAAAATAGAAAACAAGAAAGTTTAGCATGTTCAAAGTGTGGATTGAGAATTTTGATTTTCGACCATTTTCGATGGCCACGCGGCTTAGCAAAAATGGCAAAATTGGGTCAAATTTCTTTTTCGAGGAAACAGCAAAACAACACTTTTCCTGCACTGCAAATACATCCTAAAGCACAGCAAATGCATTAGAAAATGTGTAGGTGTTGTTCCAACACTAACCCTAACCCTACCTCGGACACTTTTGGAACAGACTTCCAAATCCCTGCTTTATAAACTGTGTTCAAAAAAAGTCCAAAATGACTCCCAATTAGTCAGAATCATGTCAATTACCATTTCACAGTTATTGTTTAATGCATCTAGAGTGAAAGGGTTTCAATTCTGTGGCATTGCTTTTTTACTAAACTGCTGCTGGAAAGACATTTCAAATATGCCATTTTCAAGTGGTTTTCACGTGAGCATTACAATTACCAGAAAGGCTGGGCCAAAATTGTTCTTTCCTCTAGTTTTACAAATAGAAAAGAAGAAAGTTTAGCATGTTCATAGTGTGGATTGAGAATTTTGATTTTCGACCATTTTCGACAGCCGCGCGGCTTAGCAAAAATGGCAAAATTGGGTCAAATTTGTTTTTCGAGGAAACAGCAAAACAACACTTTTCCTGCACTGCAAATACATCCTAAAGCACAGCAAATGCATTTGAAAATGTGTAGGTGTTGTTCCAACACTAACCCTAACCCTACCTCGGACACTTTTGGAACAGACTTCCAAATCCCTGCTTTAAAAACTGTGTTCAAAAAAGTCCAAAATGACTCCCAATTAGTCAGAATCATGTCAATTACCAGTTCTCAGTTATTGTTTAATGCATCTAGAGTGAAAGGGTTTCAATTCTGTGGCATTGCTTTTTTTTCAAAACTGCTGCTGGAAAGACATTTCAAATATGCCATTATCGACAGGTTTTCACGTGAGCATTACAATTAACAGAAAGGCTGGGCCAAAATTGTTCTTTCCTCTAGTTTTACAAATAGAAAAGAAGAAAGTTTAGCATGTTCATAGTGTGGATTGAGAAGTTTGATTTTCGACCATTTTCGATAGCTGCGCGGCTTAGCAAAAATGGCAAAATTGGGTCAAATTTCTTTTTCGAGGAAACAGCAAAACAACACTTTTCCTGCACTGCAAATACATCCTAAAGCACAGCAAATGCATTAGAAAATGTGTAGGTGTTGTTCCAACACTAACCCTAACCCTACCTCGGACACTTTTGGAACAGACTTCCAAATCCCTGCTTTATAAACTGTGTTCAAAAAAAGTCCAAAATGACTCCCAATTAGTCAGAATCATGTCAATTACCATTTCACAGTTATTGTTTAATGCATCTAGAGTGAAAGGGTTTCAATTCTGTGGCATTGCTTTTTTACTAAACTGCTGCTGGAAAGACATTTCAAATATGCCATTTTCGAGTGGTTTTCACGTGAGCATTACAATTACCAGGAAGGTTGGGCCAAAATTGTTCTTTCCTCTAGTTTTACAAATAGAAAAGAAGAAAGTTTACCATGTTCATAGTGTGGATTGAGAATTTTGATTTTCGAACATTTTCGACAGCCGCGCGGCTTCGCAAAAACGGCAAAATTGGGTCAAATTTGTTTTTCGAGGAAACAGCAAAACAACACTTTTCCTGCACTGCAAATACATCCTAAAGCACAGCAAATGCATTAGAAAATGTGTAGGTGTTGTTCCAACACTAACCCTAACCCTACCTCGGACACTTTTGCAACAGACTTCCAAATCCCTGCTTTAAAAACTGTGATCAAAAAAGTCCAAAATGACTCCCAATTAGTCAGAATCATGTCAATTACCAGTTCACAGTTATTGCTTAATGCATCTAGAGTGAAAGGGTTTCAATTCTGTGGCATTGCTTTTTTTACAAAACTGCTGCTGGAAAGACATTTCAAATATGCCATTATCGAGTGGTTGTCACGTGAGCATTACAATTACCAGAAAGGTTGGGCCGAAATTGTTCTTTCCTCTAGTTTTAAAAATAGAAAAGAAGAAATTTAGCATGTTCAAAGTGTGGATTGAGAATTTTGATTTTCGACCATTTTCGACAGCCGCGCGGCTTAGCAAAAACGGCAAAATTGGGTCAAATTTGTTTTTCGAGGAAACAGCAAAACAACACTTTTCCTGCACTGCAAATACATCCTAAAGCACAGCAAATGCATTTGAAAATGTGTAGGTGTTGTTCCAATACTAACCCTAGCCCTACCTCGGACACTTTTGGAACAGACTTCCAAATCCCTGCTTTAAAAACTGTGCTCAAAAAAGTCCAAAATGACTCCCAATTAGTCAGAATCATGTCAATTACCAGTTCACAGTTATTGTTTAATGCATCTAGAGTGAAAGGTTTTTAGTTCTGTGGCATTGTTTTTTTACAAAACTGCTGCTGGAAAGACGTTTCAAATATGCCATTATCGAGTGGTTTTCACGTGAGCATTATAATTAACAGAAAGGCTGGGCCAAAATTGTTCTTTCCCCTAGTTTTACAAATAGAAAAGAAGAAAGTTTAGCATGTTCATAGTGTGGATTGAGAATTTTGATTTTCGACAATTTTCGACAGCCGCGCGGCTTCGCAAATACGGCAAAATTGGGTCAAATTTGTTTTTCGAGGAAACAGCAAAACAACACTTTTCCTGCACTGCAAATACATCCTAAAGCACAGCAAATGCATTAGAAAATGTGTAGGTGTTGTTCCAACACTAACCCTAACCCTACCTCGGACACTTTTGCAACAGACTTCCAAATCCCTGCTTTAAAAACTGTGAAAAAAAAAGTCCAAAATGACTCCCAATTAGTCAGAATCATGTCAATTACCAGTTCACAGTTATTGTTTAATGCATCTAGAGTGAAAGGGTTTCAATTCTGTGGCATTGCTTTTTTTACCAAACTGCTGCTGGAAAGGCATTTCAAATATGCCATTATCGATTGGTTTTCACGTGAGCATTACAATTACCAGAAAGGTTGGGCCGAAATTGTTCTTTCCTCTAGTTTTAAAAATAGAAAAGAAGAAAGTTTAGCATGTTCAAAGTGTGGATTGAGAATTTTGATTTTCGACCATTTTCGACAGCCGCGCGACTTAGCAAGAATGGCAAAATTGGGTCAAATTTCTTTTTCGAGGAAACAGCAAAACAACACTTTTCCTGCACTGCAAGTACATCCTAAAGCACAGCAAATGCATTAGACAATATGTAGGTGTTGTTCCAATACTAACCCTAACCCTACCTCGGACACTTTTGGAACAGACTTCCAAATCCCTGCTTTAAAAACTGTGTTCAAAAAAGTCCAAAATGACTCCCAATTAGTCAGAATCATGTCAATTACCAGTTCACAGTTATTGCTTAATGCATCTAGAATGAAAGGGTTTCAATTCTGTGGCATTGCTTTTTTACAAAACTGCTGCTGGAAAGACATTTCAAATATGCCATTTTTGAGTTGTTTTCACGTGAGCATTACAATTACCAGAAAGGTTAGGCCGAAATCGTTCTTTCCTCTAGTTTTACAAATAGAAAAGAAGAAAGTTTAGCATGTTCATAGTGTGGATTGAGAATTTTGATTTTCGACCATTTTCGACAGCCGCGCGGCTTCGCAAAAACGGCAAAATTGGGTCAAATTTGTATTTCGAGGAAACAGCAAAACAACACTTTTCCTGCACTGCAAATACATCCTAAAGCACAGCAAATGCATTAAAAAATGTGTAGGTGTTGTTCCAACACTAACCCTAACCCTACCTCGGACACTTTTGGAACAGACTTCCAAATCCCTGCTTTAAAAACTGTGTTCAAAAAAGTCCAAAATGACTCCCAATTAGTCAGAATCATGTCAATTACCAGTTCTCAGTTATTGTTTAATGCATCTAGAGTGAAAGGGTTTCAATTCTGTGGCATTGCTTTTTTTACAAAACTGCTGCTGGAAAGACATTTCAAATATGCCATTATCGACAGGTTTTCACGTGAGCATTACAATTAACAGAAAGGCTGGGCCAAAATTGTTCTTTCCTCTAGTTTTACAAATAGAAAAGAAGAAAGTTTAGCATGTTCATAGTGTGGATTGAGAAGTTTGATTTTCGACCATTTTCGATAGCTGCGCGGCTTAGCAAAAATGGCAAAATTGGGTCAAATTTCTTTTTCGAGGAAACAGCAAAACAACACTTTTCCTGCACTGCAAATACATCCTAAAGCACAGCAAATGCATTAGAAAATGTGTAGGTGTTGTTCCAACACTAACCCTAACCCTACCTCGGACACTTTTGGAACAGACTTCCAAATCCCTGCTTTATAAACTGTGTTCAAAAAAAGTCCAAAATGACTCCCAATTAGTCAGAATCATGTCAATTACCAGTTCACAGTTATTGTTTAATGCATCTAGAGTGAAAGGGTTTCAATTCTGTGGCATTGCTTTTTTTACCAAACTGCTGCTGGAAAGACATTTCAAATATGCCATTATCGATTGGTTTTCACGTGAGCATTACAATTACCAGAATGGCTGGGCCAAAATTGTTCTTTCCTCTAGTTTTACAAATAGAAAAGAAGAAAGTTTAGCATGTTCATAGTGTGGATTGAGAATTTTGATTTTCGACCATTTTCGACAGCTGCGCGGCTTAGCAAAAACGGCAAAATTGGGTCAAATTTGTTTTTCGAGGAAACAGCAAAACAACACTTTTCCTGCACTGCAAATACATCCTAAAGCACAGCAAATGCATTTCAAAATGTGTAGGTGTTGTTCCAACACTAACCCTAACCCTACCTCGGACACTTTTGGAACAGACTTCCAAATCCCTGCTTTAAAAACTGTGCTCAAAAAAGTCCAAAATGACTCCCAATTAGTCAGAATCATGTCAATTACCAGTTCACAGTTATTGTTTAATGCATCTAGAGTGAAAGGTTTTTAGTTCTGTGGCATTGTTTTTTTACAAAACTGCTGCTGGAAAGACGTTTCAAATATGCCATTATCGAGTGGTTTTTACATGAGCATTACAATTACCATAAAGGTTGGGCCGAAATTGTTCTTTCCTCTAGTTTTAAAAATAGAAAAGAAGAAATTTAGCATGTTCAAAGTGTGGATTGAGAATTTTGATTTTCGACAATTTTCGACAGCCGCGCGGCTTCGCAAATACGGCAAAATTGGGTCACATTTGTTTTTCGAGGAAACAGCAAAACAACACTTTTCCTGCACTGCAAATACATCCTAAAGCACAGCAAATGCATTAGAAAATGTGTAGGTGTTGTTCCAACACTAACCCTAACCCTACCTCGGACACTTTTGCAACAGACTTCCAAATCCCTGCTTTAAAAACTGTGAAAAAAAAAGTCCAAAATGACTCCCAATTAGTCAGAATCATGTCAATTACCAGTTCACAGTTATTGTTTAATGCATCTAGAGTGAAAGGGTTTCAATTCTGTGGCATTGCTTTTTTTACCAAACTGCTGCTGGAAAGGCATTTCAAATATGCCATTATCGATTGGTTTTCACGTGAGCATTACAATTACCAGAAAGGTTGGGCCGAAATTGTTCTTTCCTCTAGTTTTAAAAATAGAAAAGAAGAAAGTTTAGCATGTTCAAAGTGTGGATTGAGAATTTTGATTTTCGACCATTTTCGACAGCCGCGCGACTTAGCAAGAATGGCAAAATTGGGTCAAATTTCTTTTTCGAGGAAACAGCAAAACAACACTTTTCCTGCACTGCAAATACATCCTAAAGCACAGCAAATGCATTAGACAATGTGTAGGTGTTGTTCCAACACTAACCCTAACCCTACCTCGGACACTTTTGGAACAGACTTCCAAATCCCTGCTTTAAAAACTGTGTTCAAAAAAGTCCAAAATGACTCCCAATTAGTCAGAATCATGTCAATTACCAGTTCACAGTTATTGTTTAATGCATCTAGAGTGAAAGGTTTTTAGTTCTGTGGCATTGTTTTTTTACAAAACTGCTGCTGGAAAGACGTTTCAAATATGCCATTATCGAGTGGTTTTTACGTGAGCATTACAATTACCATAAAGGTTGGGCCGAAATTGTTCTTTCCTCTAGTTTTAAAAATAGAAAAGAAGAAATTTAGCATGTTCAAAGTGTGGATTGAGAATTTTGATTTTCGACAATTTTCGACAGCCGCGCGGCTTCGCAAATACGGCAAAATTGGGTCAAATTTGTTTTTCGAGGAAACAGCAAAACAACACTTTTCCTGCACTGCAAATACATCCTAAAGCACAGCAAATGCATTAGAAAATGTGTAGGTGTTGTTCCAACACTAACCCTAACCCTACCTCGGACACTTTTGGAACAGACTTCCAAATCCCTGCTTTAAAAACTGTGTTCAAAAAAGTCCAAAATGACTCCCAATTAGTCAGAATCATGTCAATTACCAGTTCTCAGTTATTGTTTAATGCATCTAGAGTGAAAGGGTTTCAATTCTGTGGCATTGCTTTTTTTACAAAACTGCTGCTGGAAAGACATTTCAAATATGCCATTATCGAGAGGTTTTCACGTGAGCATTACAATTAACAGAAAGGCTGGGCCAAAATTGTTCTTTCCTCTAGTTTTACAAATAGAAAAGAAGAAAGTTTAGCATGTTCATAGTGTGGATTGAGAAGTTTGATTTTCGACCATTTTCGATAGCTGCGCGGCTTAGCAAAAACGGCAAAATTGGGTCACATTTGTTTTTCGAGGAAACAGCAAAACAACACTTTTCCTGCACTGCAAATACATCCTAAAGCACAGCAAATGCATTAGAAAATGTGTAGGTGTTGTTCCAACACTAACCCTAACCCTACCTCGGACACTTTTGCAACAGACTTCCAAATCCCTGCTTTAAAAACTGTGATCAAAAAAGTCCAAAATGACTCCCAATTAGTCAGAATCATGTCAATTACCAGTTCACAGTTATTGTTTAATGCATCTAGAGTGAAAGGGTTTCAATTCTGTGGCATTGCTTTTTTTACCAAACTGCTGCTGGAAAGGCATTTCAAATATGCCATTATCGATTGGTTTTCACGTGAGCATTACAATTACCAGAAAGGTTGGGCCGAAATTGTTCTTTCCTCTAGTTTTAAAAATAGAAAAGAAGAAAGTTTAGCATGTTCAAAGTGTGGATTGAGAATTTTGATTTTCGACCATTTTCGACAGCCGCGCGACTTAGCAAGAATGGCAAAATTGGGTCAAATTTCTTTTTCGAGGAAACAGCAAAACAACACTTTTCCTGCACTGCAAATACATCCTAAAGCACAGCAAATGCATTAGACAATGTGTAGGTGTTGTTCCAACACTAACCCTAACCCTACCTCGGACACTTTTGGAACAGACTTCCAAATCCCTGCTTTATAAACTGTGTTCAAAAAAAGTCCAGAATGACTCCCAATTAGTCAGAATCATGTCAATTACCATTTCACAGTTATTGTTTAATGCATCTAGAGTGAAAGGGTTTCAATTCTGTGGCATTGCTTTTTTACTAAACTGCTGCTGGAAAGACATTTCAAATATGCCATTTTCGAGTGGTTTTCACGTGAGCATTACAATTACCAGAAAGGTTGGGCCAAAATTGTTCTTTCCTCTAGTTTTACAAATAGAAAAGAAGAAAGTTTACCATGTTCATAGTGTGGATTGAGAATTTTGATTTTCGAACATTTTCGACAGCCGCGCGGCTTCGCAAAAACGGCAAAATTGGGTCAAATTTGTTTTTCGAGGAAACAGCAAAACAACACTTTTCCTGCACTGCAAATACATCCTAAAGCACAGCAAATGCATTAGAAAATGTTTAGGTGTTGTTCCAACACTAACCCTAACCGTACCTCGGACACTTTTGCAACAGACTTCCAAATCCCTGCTTTAAAAACTGTGATCAAAAAAGTCCAAAATGACTCCCAATTAGTCAGAATCATGTCAATTACCAGTTCACAGTTATTGTTTAATGCATCTAGAGTGAAAGGGTTTCAATTCTGTGGCATTGCTTTTTTTACCAAACTGCTGCTGGAAAGACATTTCAAATATGCCATTATCGATTGGTTTTCACGTGAGCATTACAATTACCAGAAAGGCTGGGCCAAAATTGTTCTTTCCTCTAGTTTTACAAATAGAAAAGAAGAAAGTTTAGCATGTTCATAGTGTGGATTGAGAATTTTGATTTTCGACCATTTTCGACAGCTGCGCGGCTTAGCAAAAACGGCAAAATTGGGTCAAATTTGTTTTTCGAGGAAACAGCAAAACAACACTTTTCCTGCACTGCAAATACATCCTAAAGCACAGCAAATGCATTTCAAAATGTGTAGGTGTTGTTCCAACACTAACCCTAACCCTACCTCGGACACTTTTGGAACAGACTTCCAAATCCCTGCTTTAAAAACTGTGCTCAAAAAAGTCCAAAATGACTCCCAATTAGTCAGAATCATGTCAATTACCAGTTCACAGTTATTGTTTAATGCATCTAGAGTGAAAGGTTTTTAGTTCTGTGGCATTGTTTTTTTACAAAACTGCTGCTGGAAAGACGTTTCAAATATGCCATTATCGAGTGGTTTTTACGTGAGCATTACAATTACCATAAAGGTTGGGCCGAAATTGTTCTTTCCTCTAGTTTTAAAAATAGAAAAGAAGAAATTTAGCATGTTCAAAGTGTGGATTGAGAATTTTGATTTTCGACAATTTTCGACAGCCGCGCGGCTTCGCAAATACGGCAAAATTGGGTCAAATTTGTTTTTCGAGGAAACAGCAAAACAACACTTTTCCTGCACTGCAAATACATCCTAAAGCACAGCAAATGCATTAGAAAATGTGTAGGTGTTGTTCCAACACTAACCCTAACCCTACCTCGGACACTTTTGGAACAGACTTCCAAATCCCTGCTTTAAAAACTGTGTTCAAAAAAGTCCAAAATGACTCCCAATTAGTCAGAATCATGTCAATTACCAGTTCTCAGTTATTGTTTAATGCATCTAGAGTGAAAGGGTTTCAATTCTGTGGCATTGCTTTTTTTACAAAACTGCTGCTGGAAAGACATTTCAAATATGCCATTATCGAGAGGTTTTCACGTGAGCATTACAATTAACAGAAAGGCTGGGCCAAAATTGTTCTTTCCTCTAGTTTTACAAATAGAAAAGAAGAAAGTTTAGCATGTTCATAGTGTGGATTGAGAAGTTTGATTTTCGACCATTTTCGATAGCTGCGCGGCTTAGCAAAAACGGCAAAATTGGGTCACATTTGTTTTTCGAGGAAACAGCAAAACAACACTTTTCCTGCACTGCAAATACATCCTAAAGCACAGCAAATGCATTAGAAAATGTGTAGGTGTTGTTCCAACACTAACCCTAACACTACCTCGGACACTTTTGCAACAGACTTCCAAATCCCTGCTTTAAAAACTGTGATCAAAAAAGTCCAAAATGACTCCCAATTAGTCAGAATCATGTCAATTACCAGTTCACAGTTATTGTTTAATGCATCTAGAGTGAAAGGGTTTCAATTCTGTGGCATTGCTTTTTTTACCAAACTGCTGCTGGAAAGGCATTTCAAATATGCCATTATCGATTGGTTTTCACGTGAGCATTACAATTACCAGAAAGGTTGGGCCGAAATTGTTCTTTCCTCTAGTTTTAAAAATAGAAAAGAAGAAAGTTTAGCATGTTCAAAGTGTGGATTGAGAATTTTGATTTTCGACCATTTTCGACAGCCGCGCGACTTAGCAAGAATGGCAAAATTGGGTCAAATTTCTTTTTCGAGGAAACAGCAAAACAACACTTTTCCTGCACTGCAAATACATCCTAAAGCACAGCAAATGCATTAGACAATGTGTAGGTGTTGTTCCAACACTAACCCTAACCCTACCTCGGACACTTTTGGAACAGACTTCCAAATCCCTGCTTTATAAACTGTGTTCAAAAAAAGTCCAAAATGACTCCCAATTAGTCAGAATCATGTCAATTACCATTTCACAGTTATTGTTTAATGCATCTAGAGTGAAAGGGTTTCAATTCTGTGGCATTGCTTTTTTACTAAACTGCTGCTGGAAAGACATTTCAAATATGCCATTTTCGAGTGGTTTTCACGTGAGCATTACAATTACCAGAAAGGTTGGGCCAAAATTGTTCTTTCCTCTAGTTTTACAAATAGAAAAGAAGAAAGTTTACCATGTTCATAGTGTGGATTGAGAATTTTGATTTTCGAACATTTTCGACAGCCGCGCGGCTTCGCAAAAACGGCAAAATTGGGTCAAATTTGTTTTTCGAGGAAACAGCAAAACAACACTTTTCCTGCACTGCAAATACATCCTAAAGCACAGCAAATGCATTAGAAAATGTGTAGGTGTTGTTCCAACACTAACCCTAACCGTACCTCGGACACTTTTGCAACAGACTTCCAAATCCCTGCTTTAAAAACTGTGATCAAAAAAGTCCAAAATGACTCCCAATTAGTCAGAATCATGTCAATTACCAGTTCACAGTTATTGTTTAATGCATCTAGAGTGAAAGGGTTTCAATTCTGTGGCATTGCTTTTTTTACCAAACTGCTGCTGGAAAGACATTTCAAATATGCCATTATCGATTGGTTTTCACGTGAGCATTACAATTACCAGAAAGGCTGGGCCAAAATTGTTCTTTCCTCTAGTTTTACAAATAGAAAAGAAGAAAGTTTAGCATGTTCATAGTGTGGATTGAGAATTTTGATTTTCGACCATTTTCGACAGCTGCGCGGCTTAGCAAAAACGGCAAAATTGGGTCAAATTTGTTTTTCGAGGAAACAGCAAAACAACACTTTTCCTGCACTGCAAATACATCCTAAAGCACAGCAAATGCATTAGAAAATGTGTAGGTGTTGTTCCAACACTAACCCTAACCCTACCTCGGACACTTTTGGAACAGACTTCCAAATCCCTGCTTTATAAACTGTGTTCAAAAAAAGTCCAAAATGACTCCCAATTAGTCAGAATCATGTCAATTACCATTTCACAGTTATTGTTTAATGCATCTAGAGTGAAAGGGTTTCAATTCTGTGGCATTGCTTTTTTACTAAACTGCTGCTGGAAAGACATTTCAAATATGCCATTTTCGAGTGGTTTTCACGTGAGCATTACAATTACCAGAAAGGTTGGGCCGAAATTGTTCTTTCCTCTAGTTTTAAAAATAGAAAAGAAGAAAGTTTAGCATGTTCAAAGTGTGGATTGAGAATTTTGATTTTCGACCATTTTCGACAGCCGCGCGACTTAGCAAGAATGGCAAAATTGGGTCAAATTTCTTTTTCGAGGAAACAGCAAAACAACACTTTTCCTGCACTGCAAATACATCCTAAAGCACAGCAAATGCATTAGACAATGTGTAGGTGTTGTTCCAACACTAACCCTTACCCTACCTCGGACACTTTTGGAACAGACTTCCAAATCCCTGCTTTAAAAACTGTGCTCAAAAAAGTCCAAAATGACTCCCAATTAGTCAGAATCATGTCAATTACCAGTTCACAGTTATTGCTTAATGGATCTAGAGTGAAAGGGTTTCAATTCTGTGGCATTGCTTTTTTTACAAAACTGCTGCTGGAAAGACATTTCAAATATGCCATTATCGAGTGGTTGTCACGTGAGCATTACAATTACCAGAAAGGTTGGGCCGAAATTGTTCTTTCCTCTAGTTTTAAAAATAGAAAAGAAGAAATTTAGCATGTTCAAAGTGTGGATTGAGAATTTTGATTTTCGACCATTTTCGACAGCCGCGCGGCTTAGCAAAAACGGCAAAATTGGGTCAAATTTGTTTTTCGAGGAAACAGCAAAACAACACTTTTCCTGCACTGCAAATACATCCTAAAGCACAGCAAATGCATTAGACAATGTGTAGGTGTTGTTCCAACACTAACCCTAACCCTACCTCGGACACTTTTGGAACAGACTTCCAAATCCCTGCTTTAAAAACTGTGTTCAAAAAAGTCCAAAATGACTCCCAATTAGTCAGAATCATGTCAATTACCAGTTCTCAGTTATTGTTTAATGCATCTAGAGTGAAAGGGTTTCAATTCTGTGGCATTGCTTTTTTTACAAAACTGCTGCTGGAAAGACATTTCAAATATGCCATTATCGAGAGGTTTTCACGTGAGCATTACAATTAACAGAAAGGTTGGGCCAAAATTGTTCTTTCCTCTAGTTTTACAAATAGAAAAGAAGAAAGTTTAGCATGTTCATAGTGTGGATTGAGAAGTTTGATTTTCGACCATTTTCGATAGCTGCGCGGCTTAGCAAAAACGGCAAAATTGGGTCACATTTGTTTTTCGAGGAAACAGCAAAACAACACTTTTCCTGCACTGCAAATACATCCTAAAGCACAGCAAATGCATTAGAAAATGTGTAGGTGTTGTTCCAACACTAACCCTAACCCTACCTCGGACACTTTTGCAACAGACTTCCAAATCCCTGCTTTAAAAACTGTGATCAAAAAAGTCCAAAATGACTCCCAATTAGTCAGAATCATGTCAATTACCAGTTCACAGTTATTGTTTAATGCATCTAGAGTGAAAGGGTTTCAATTCTGTGGCATTGCTTTTTTTACCAAACTGCTGCTGGAAAGGCATTTCAAATATGCCATTTTCGAGTGGTTTTCACGTGAGCATTACAATTACCAGAAAGGTTGGGCCAAAATTGTTCTTTCCTCTAGTTTTACAAATAGAAAAGAAGAAAGTTTACCATGTTCATAGTGTGGATTGAGAATTTTGATTTTCGAACATTTTCGACAGCCGCGCGGCTTCGCAAAAACGGCAAAATTGGGTCAAATTTGTTTTTCGAGGAAACAGCAAAACAACACTTTTCCTGCACTGCAAATACATCCTAAAGCACAGCAAATGCATTAGAAAATGTGTAGGTGTTGTTCCAACACTAACCCTAACCGTACCTCGGACACTTTTGCAACAGACTTCCAAATCCCTGCTTTAAAAACTGTGATCAAAAAAGTCCAAAATGACTCCCAATTAGTCAGAATCATGTCAATTACCAGTTCACAGTTATTGTTTAATGCATCTAGAGTGAAAGGGTTTCAATTCTGTGGCATTGCTTTTTTTACCAAACTGCTGCTGGAAAGACATTTCAAATATGCCATTATCGATTGGTTTTCACGTGAGCATTACAATTACCAGAAAGGCTGGGCCAAAATTGTTCTTTCCTCTAGTTTTACAAATAGAAAAGAAGAAAGTTTAGCATGTTCATAGTGTGGATTGAGAATTTTGATTTTCGACCATTTTCGACAGCTGCGCGGCTTAGCAAAAACGGCAAAATTGGGTCAAATTTGTTTTTCGAGGAAACAGCAAAACAACACTTTTCCTGCACTGCAAATACATCCTAAAGCACAGCAAATGCATTAGAAAATGTGTAGGTGTTGTTCCAACACTAACCCTAACCCTACCTCGGACACTTTTGGAACAGACTTCCAAATCCCTGCTTTATAAACTGTGTTCAAAAAAAGTCCAAAATGACTCCCAATTAGTCAGAATCATGTCAATTACCATTTCACAGTTATTGTTTAATGCATCTAGAGTGAAAGGGTTTCAATTCTGTGGCATTGCTTTTTTACTAAACTGCTGCTGGAAAGACATTTCAAATATGCCATTTTCGAGTGGTTTTCACGTGAGCATTACAATTACCAGAAAGGTTGGGCCGAAATTGTTCTTTCCTCTAGTTTTAAAAATAGAAAAGAAGAAAGTTTAGCATGTTCAAAGTGTGGATTGAGAATTTTGATTTTCGACCATTTTCGACAGCCGCGCGACTTAGCAAGAATGGCAAAATTGGGTCAAATTTCTTTTTCGAGGAAACAGCAAAACAACACTTTTCCTGCACTGCAAATACATCCTAAAGCACAGCAAATGCATTAGACAATGTGTAGGTGTTGTTCCAACACTAACCCTTACCCTACCTCGGACACTTTTGGAACAGACTTCCAAATCCCTGCTTTAAAAACTGTGCTCAAAAAAGTCCAAAATGACTCCCAATTAGTCAGAATCATGTCAATTACCAGTTCACAGTTATTGCTTAATGCATCTAGAGTGAAAGGGTTTCAATTCTGTGGCATTGCTTTTTTTACAAAACTGCTGCTGGAAAGACATTTCAAATATGCCATTATCGAGTGGTTGTCACGTGAGCATTACAATTACCAGAAAGGTTGGGCCGAAATTGTTCTTTCCTCTAGTTTTAAAAATAGAAAAGAAGAAATTTAGCATGTTCAAAGTGTGGATTGAGAATTTTGATTTTCGACCATTTTCGACAGCCGCGCGGCTTAGCAAAAACGGCAAAATTGGGTCAAATTTGTTTTTCGAGGAAACAGCAAAACAACACTTTTCCTGCACTGCAAATACATCCTAAAGCACAGCAAATGCATTAGAAAATGTGTAGGTGTTGTTCCAATACTAACCCTAACCCTACCTCGGACACTTTTGGAACAGACTTCCAAATCCCTGCTTTAAAAACTGTGTTCAAAAAAGTCCAAAATGACTCCCAATTAGTCAGAATCATGTCAATTACCAGTTCTCAGTTATTGTTTAATGCATCTAGAGTGAAAGGGTTTCAATTCTGTGGCATTGCTTTTTTTACAAAACTGCTGCTGGAAAGACATTTCAAATATGCCATTATCGAGAGGTTTTCACGTGAGCATTACAATTAACAGAAAGGCTGGGCCAAAATTGTTCTTTCCTCTAGTTTTACAAATAGAAAAGAAGAAAGTTTAGCATGTTCATAGTGTGGATTGAGAAGTTTGATTTTCGACCATTTTCGATAGCTGCGCGGCTTAGCAAAAACGGCAAAATTGGGTCACATTTGTTTTTCGAGGAAACAGCAAAACAACACTTTTCCTGCACTGCAAATACATCCTAAAGCACAGCAAATGCATTTGAAAATGTGTAGGTGTTGTTCCAACACTAACCCTAACCCTACCTCGGACACTTTTGGAACAGACTTCCAAATCCCTGCTTTAAAAACTGTGCTCAAAAAAGTCCAAAATGACTCCCAATTAGTCAGAATCATGTCAATTACCAGTTCACAGTTATTGCTTAATGCATCTAGAGTGAAAGGGTTTCAATTCTGTGGCATTGCTTTTTTTACAAAACTGCTGCTGGAAAGACATTTCAAATATGCCATTATCGAGTGGTTGTCACGTGAGCATTACAATTACCAGAAAGGTTGGGCCGAAATTGTTCTTTCCTCTAGTTTTAAAAATAGAAAAGAAGAAATTTAGCATGTTCAAAGTGTGGATTGAGAATTTTGATTTTCGACCGTTTTCGACAGCCGCGCGACTTAGCAAAAACGGCAAAATTGGGTCAAATTTGTTTTTCGAGGAAACAGCAAAACAACACTTTTCCTGCACTGCAAATACATCCTAAAGCACAGCAAATGCATTAGAAAATGTGTAGGTGTTGTTCCAACACTAACCCTAACCGTACCTCGGACACTTTTGCAACAGACTTCCAAATCCCTGCTTTAAAAACTGTGATCAAAAAAGTCCAAAATGACTCCCAATTAGTCAGAATCATGTCAATTACCAGTTCACAGTTATTGTTTAATGCATCTAGAGTGAAAGGGTTTCAATTCTGTGGCATTGCTTTTTTTACCAAACTGCTGCTGGAAAGACATTTCAAATATGCCATTATCGATTGGTTTTCACGTGAGCATTACAATTACCAGAAAGGCTGGGCCAAAATTGTTCTTTCCTCTAGTTTTACAAATAGAAAAGAAGAAAGTTTAGCATGTTCATAGTGTGGATTGAGAATTTTGATTTTCGACCATTTTCGACAGCTGCGCGGCTTAGCAAAAACGGCAAAATTGGGTCAAATTTGTTTTTCGAGGAAACAGCAAAACAACACTTTTCCTGCACTGCAAATACATCCTAAAGCACAGCAAATGCATTAGAAAATGTGTAGGTGTTGTTCCAACACTAACCCTAACCCTACCTCGGACACTTTTGGAACAGACTTCGAAATCCCTGCTTTATAAACTGTGTTCAAAAAAAGTCCAAAATGACTCCCAATTAGTCAGAATCATGTCAATTACCATTTCACAGTTATTGTTTAATGCATCTAGAGTGAAAGGGTTTCAATTCTGTGGCATTGCTTTTTTACTAAACTGCTGCTGGAAAGACATTTCAAATATGCCATTTTCGAGTGGTTTTCACGTGAGCATTACAATTACCAGAAAGGTTGGGCCGAAATTGTTCTTTCCTCTAGTTTTAAAAATAGAAAAGAAGAAAGTTTAGCATGTTCAAAGTGTGGATTGAGAATTTTGATTTTCGACCATTTTCGACAGCCGCGCGACTTAGCAAGAATGGCAAAATTGGGTCAAATTTCTTTTTCGAGGAAACAGCAAAACAACACTTTTCCTGCACTGCAAATACATCCTAAAGCACAGCAAATGCATTAGACAATGTGTAGGTGTTGTTCCAACACTAACCCTTACCCTACCTCGGACACTTTTGGAACAGACTTCCAAATCCCTGCTTTAAAAACTGTGCTCAAAAAAGTCCAAAATGACTCCCAATTAGTCAGAATCATGTCAATTACCAGTTCACAGTTATTGCTTAATGCATCTAGAGTGAAAGGGTTTCAATTCTGTGGCATTGCTTTTTTTACAAAACTGCTGCTGGAAAGACATTTCAAATATGCCATTATCGAGTGGTTGTCACGTGAGCATTACAATTACCAGAAAGGTTGGGCCGAAATTGTTCTTTCCTCTAGTTTTAAAAATAGAAAAGAAGAAATTTAGCATGTTCAAAGTGTGGATTGAGAATTTTGATTTTCGACCATTTTCGACAGCCGCGCGGCTTAGCAAAAACGGCAAAATTGGGTCAAATTTGTTTTTCGAGGAAACAGCAAAACAACACTTTTCCTGCACTGCAAATACATCCTAAAGCACAGCAAATGCATTAGAAAATGTGTAGGTGTTGTTCCAATACTAACCCTAACCCTACCTCGGACACTTTTGGAACAGACTTCCAAATCCCTGCTTTAAAAACTGTGTTCAAAAAAGTCCAAAATGACTCCCAATTAGTCAGAATCATGTCAATTACCAGTTCTCAGTTATTGTTTAATGCATCTAGAGTGAAAGGGTTTCAATTCTGTGGCATTGCTTTTTTTACAAAACTGCTGCTGGAAAGACATTTCAAATATGCCATTATCGAGAGGTTTTCACGTGAGCATTACAATTAACAGAAAGGCTGGGCCAAAATTGTTCTTTCCTCTAGTTTTACAAATAGAAAAGAAGAAAGTTTAGCATGTTCATAGTGTGGATTGAGAAGTTTGATTTTCGACCATTTTCGATAGCTGCGCGGCTTAGCAAAAACGGCAAAATTGGGTCACATTTGTTTTTCGAGGAAACAGCAAAACAACACTTTTCCTGCACTGCAAATACATCCTAAAGCACAGCAAATGCATTTGAAAATGTGTAGGTGTTGTTCCAACACTAACCCTAACCCTACCTCGGACACTTTTGGAACAGACTTCCAAATCCCTGCTTTAAAAACTGTGCTCAAAAAAGTCCAAAATGACTCCCAATTAGTCAGAATCATGTCAATTACCAGTTCACAGTTATTGCTTAATGCATCTAGAGTGAAAGGGTTTCAATTCTGTGGCATTGCTTTTTTTACAAAACTGCTGCTGGAAAGACATTTCAAATATGCCATTATCGAGTGGTTGTCACGTGAGCATTACAATTACCAGAAAGGTTGGGCCGAAATTGTTCTTTCCTCTAGTTTTAAAAATAGAAAAGAAGAAATTTAGCATGTTCAAAGTGTGGATTGAGAATTTTGATTTTCGACCGTTTTCGACAGCCGCGCGACTTAGCAAAAACGGCAAAATTGGGTCAAATTTGTTTTTCGAGGAAACAGCAAAACAACACTTTTCCTGCACTGCAAATACATCCTAAAGCACAGCAAATGCATTAGAAAATGTGTAGGTGTTGTTCCAACACTAACCCTAACCGTACCTCGGACACTTTTGCAACAGACTTCCAAATCCCTGCTTTAAAAACTGTGATCAAAAAAGTCCAAAATGACTCCCAATTAGTCAGAATCATGTCAATTACCAGTTCACAGTTATTGTTTAATGCATCTAGAGTGAAAGGGTTTCAATTCTGTGGCATTGCTTTTTTTACCAAACTGCTGCTGGAAAGACATTTCAAATATGCCATTATCGATTGGTTTTCACGTGAGCATTACAATTACCAGAAAGGCTGGGCCAAAATTGTTCTTTCCTCTAGTTTTACAAATAGAAAAGAAGAAAGTTTAGCATGTTCATAGTGTGGATTGAGAATTTTGATTTTCGACCATTTTCGACAGCTGCGCGGCTTAGCAAAAACGGCAAAATTGGGTCAAATTTGTTTTTCGAGGAAACAGCAAAACAACACTTTTCCTGCACTGCAAATACATCCTAAAGCACAGCAAATGCATTAGAAAATGTGTAGGTGTTGTTCCAACACTAACCCTAACCCTACCTCGGACACTTTTGGAACAGACTTCGAAATCCCTGCTTTATAAACTGTGTTCAAAAAAAGTCCAAAATGACTCCCAATTAGTCAGAATCATGTCAATTACCATTTCACAGTTATTGTTTAATGCATCTAGAGTGAAAGGGTTTCAATTCTGTGGCATTGCTTTTTTACTAAACTGCTGCTGGAAAGACATTTCAAATATGCCATTTTCGAGTGGTTTTCACGTGAGCATTACAATTACCAGAAAGGTTGGGCCAAAATTGTTCTTTCCTCTAGTTTTACAAATAGAAAAGAAGAAAGTTTAGCATGTTCAAAGTGTGGATTGAGAATTTTGATTTTCGACCATTTTCGACAGCCGCGCGGCTTAGCAAAAATGGCAAAATTGGGTCAAATTTGTTTTTCGAGGAAACAGCAAAACAACACTTTTCCTGCACTGCAAATACATCCTAAAGCACAGCAAATTCATTAGAAAATGTGTAGGTGTTGTTCCAACACTAACCCTAACCCTACCTCGGACACTTTTGCAACAGACTTCCAAATCCCTGCTTTATAAACTGTGTTCAAAATAGTCCAAAATGACTCCCAATTAGTCAGAATCATGTCAATTACCAGTTCACAGTTATTGTTTAATGCATCTAGAGTGAAAGGTTTTCAATTCTGTGGCATTGTTTTTTTTACAAAACTGCTGCTGGAAAGACATTTCAAATATGCCATTATCGAGCGGTTTTCACGTGAGCATTACAATTACCAGAAAGGTTGGGCCAAAATTGTTCTTTCCTCTAGTTTTAAAAATAGAAAAGAAGAAAGTTTAGCATGTTCAAAGTGTGGATTGAGAATTTTGATTTTCGACCATTTTCGACAGCCGCGCGGCTTAGCAAAAACGGCAAAATTGGGTCAAATGTGTTTTTTGAGGAAACAGCAAAACAACACTTTTCCTGCACTGCAAATGCATCCTAAAGCACAGCAAATGCATTAGAAAATGTGTAGGTGTTGTTCCAACACTAACCCTAACCCTACCTCGGACACTTTTGGAACAGACTTCCAAATCCCTGCTTTAAAAACTGTGTTCAAGAAAGTCCAAAATGACTCCCAATTAGTCAGAATCATGTCAATTACCAGTTCACAGTTAGTGTTTAATGCATCTAGAGTGAAAGGGTTTCAATTCTGTGGCATTGCTTTTTTTACAAAACTGCTGCTGGAAAGACATTTCAAATATGCCATTATCGAGTGGTTTTCACGTGAGCATTACAATTACCAGAAAGGCTGGGCCAAAATTGTTCTTTCCTCTAGTTTTACAAATAGAAAAGAAGAAAGTTTAGCATGTTCATAGTGTGGATTGAGAATTTTGATTTTCGACCATTTTCGACAGCTGCGCGGCTTAGCAAAAACGGCAAAATTGGGTCAAATTTGTTTTTCGAGGAAACAGCAAAACAACACTTTTCCTGCACTGCAAATACATCCTAAAGCACAGCAAATGCATTAGAAAATGTGTAGGTGTTGTTCCAACACTAACCCTAACCCTACCTCGGACACTTTTGGAACAGACTTCGAAATCCCTGCTTTATAAACTGTGTTCAAAAAAAGTCCAAAATGACTCCCAATTAGTCAGAATCATGTCAATTACCATTTCACAGTTATTGTTTAATGCATCTAGAGTGAAAGGGTTTCAATTCTGTGGCATTGCTTTTTTACTAAACTGCTGCTGGAAAGACATTTCAAATATGCCATTTTCGAGTGGTTTTCACGTGAGCATTACAATTACCAGAAAGGTTGGGCCAAAATTGTTCTTTCCTCTAGTTTTACAAATAGAAAAGAAGAAAGTTTAGCATGTTCAAAGTGTGGATTGAGAATTTTGATTTTCGACCATTTTCGACAGCCGCGCGGCTTAGCAAAAATGGCAAAATTGGGTCAAATTTGTTTTTCGAGGAAACAGCAAAACAACACTTTTCCTGCACTGCAAATACATCCTAAAGCACAGCAAATTCATTAGAAAATGTGTAGGTGTTGTTCCAACACTAACCCTAACCCTACCTCGGACACTTTTGCAACAGACTTCCAAATCCCTGCTTTATAAACTGTGTTCAAAATAGTCCAAAATGACTCCCAATTAGTCAGAATCATGTCAATTACCAGTTCACAGTTATTGTTTAATGCATCTAGAGTGAAAGGTTTTCAATTCTGTGGCATTGTTTTTTTTACAAAACTGCTGCTGGAAAGACATTTCAAATATGCCATTATCGAGCGGTTTTCACGTGAGCATTACAATTACCAGAAAGGTTGGGCCAAAATTGTTCTTTCCTCTAGTTTTAAAAATAGAAAAGAAGAAAGTTTAGCATGTTCAAAGTGTGGATTGAGAATTTTGATTTTCGACCATTTTCGACAGCCGCGCGGCTTAGCAAAAACGGCAAAATTGGGTCAAATGTGTTTTTTGAGGAAACAGCAAAACAACACTTTTCCTGCACTGCAAATGCATCCTAAAGCACAGCAAATGCATTAGAAAATGTGTAGGTGTTGTTCCAACACTAACCCTAACCCTACCTCGGACACTTTTGGAACAGACTTCCAAATCCCTGCTTTAAAAACTGTGTTCAAGAAAGTCCAAAATGACTCCCAATTAGTCAGAATCATGTCAATTACCAGTTCACAGTTAGTGTTTAATGCATCTAGAGTGAAAGGGTTTCAATTCTGTGGCATTGCTTTTTTTACAAAACTGCTGCTGGAAAGACATTTCAAATATACCATTATCGAGTGGTTTTCACGTGAGCATTACAATTACCAGAAAGGTTGGGCCGAAATTTTTCTTTCCTCTAGTTTTAAAAATAGAAAAGAAGAAAGTTTAGCATGTTCAAAGTGTGGATTGAGAATTTTGATTTTCGACCATTTTCGACAGCCGCGCGGCTTAGCAAAAACGGCAAAATTGGGTCAAATTTGTTTTTCGAGGAAACAGCAAAACAACACTTTTCGTGCACTGCAAATACATCCTAAAGCACAGCAAATGCATTAGAAAATGTGTACGTGTTGTTCCAACACTAACCCTAACCCTACCTCGGACACTTTTGGAACAGACTTCCAAATCCCTGCTTTAAAAACTGTGTTCAAAAAAGTCCAAAATGACTCCCAATTAGTCAGAATCATGTCAATTACCAGTTCACAGTTATTGTTTAATGCATCTAGAGTGAAAGGGTTTCAATTCTGTGGCATTGCTTTTTTTACAAAACTGCTGCTGGAAAGACATTTCAAATATGCCATTATCGAGAGGTTTTCACGTGAGCATTACAATTACCAGAATGGTTGGGCCGAAATTGTTCTTTCCTCTAGTTTTAAAAATAGAAAAGAAGAAATTTAGCATGTTCAAAGTGTGGATTGAGAATTTTGATTTTCGACCATTTTCGACAGCTGCGCGGCTTAGCAAAAACGGCAAAATTGGGTCAAATTTGTTTTTGGAGGAAACAGCAAAACAACACTTTTCCTGCACTGCAAATACATCCTAAAGCACAGCAAATGCATTAGAAAATGTGTACGTGTTGTTCCAACACTAACCCTAACCCTACCTCGGACACTTTTGGAACAGACTTCCAAATCCCTGCTTTAAAAACTGTGATCAAAAAAGTCCAAAATGACTCCCAATTAGTCAGAATCATGTCAATTACCAGTTCACAGTTATTGTTTAATGCATCTAGAGTGAAAGGGTTTCAATTCTGTGGCATTGATTTTTTTACAAAACTGCTGCTGGAAAGACATTTCAAATATTCCATTATCGAGTGGTTTTCACGTGAGCATTACAATTACCAGAAAGGTTGGGCCAAAATTGTTCTTTCCTCTAGTTTTAAAAATAGAAAAGAAGAAAGTTTAGCATGTTCAAAGTGTGGATTGAGAATTTTGATTTTCGACCATTTTCGACAGCCGCGCGGCTTAGCAAAAATGGCAAAATTGGGTCAAATTTGTTTTTCGAGGAAACAGCAAAACAACACTTTTCCTGCACTGCAAATACATCCTAAAGCACAGCAAATGCATTAGAAAATGTGTACGTGTTATTCCAACACTAACCCTAACCCTACCTCGGACACTTTTGGAACAGACTTCCAAATCCCTGCTTTAAAAACTGTGTTCAAAAAAGTCCAAAATGACTCCCAATTAGTCAGAATCATGTCAATTACCAGTTCACAGTTAGTGTTTAATGCATCTAGAGTGAAAGGGTTTCAATTCTGTGGCATTGCTTTTTTTACAAAACTGCTGCTGGAAAGACATTTCAAATATGCCATTATCGAGTGGTTTTCACGTGAGCATTACAATTACCACAAAGGTTGGGCCGAAATTGTTCTTTCCTCTAGTTTTAAAAATAGAAAAGAAGAAAGTTTAGCATGTTCAAAGTGTGGATTGAGAATTTTGATTTTCGACCATTTTCGATAGCCGCGCGGCTTAGCAAAAACGGCAAAATTGGGTCAAATTTGTTTTTCGAGGAAACAGCAAAACAACACTTTTCCTGCACTGCAAATACATCCTAAAGCACAGCAAATGCATTAGAAAATGTGTACGTGTTGTTCCAACACTAACCCTAACCCTACCTCGGACACTTTTGGAACAGACTTCCAAATCCCTGCTTTAAAAACTGTGTTCAAAAAAGTCCAAAATGACTCCCAATTAGTCAGAATCATGTCAATTACCAGTTCACAGTTAGTGTTTAATGCATCTAGAGTGAAAGGGTTTCAATTCTGTGGCATTGCTTTTTTTACAAAACTGCTGCAGGAAAGACATTTCAAATATTCCATTATCAAGTGGTTTTCACGTGAGCATTACAATTACCAGAAAGGTTGGGCCAAAATTGTTCTTTCCTCTAGTATTAAAAATAGAAAAGAAGAAAGTTTAGCATGTTCAAAGTGTGGATTGAGAATTTTGATTTTCGACCATTGTCGACAGCCGCGCGGCTTAGCAAAAATAGCAAAATTGGGTCAAATTTGTTTTTCGAGGAAACAGCAAAACAACACTTTTCCTGCACTGCAAATACATCCTAAAGCACAGCAAATGCATTAGAAAATGTGTAGGTGTTGTTCCAACACTAACCCTAATCCTACCTCGGACACTTTTGGAACAGACTTCCAAATCCCTGCTTTAAAAACTGTGTTCAAAAAAGTCCAAAATGACTCCCAATTAGTCAGAATCATGTCAATTACCACTTCACAGTTATTGTTTAATGCATCTAGAGTGAAAGGGTTTCAATTCTGTGGCATTGCTTTTTTACAAAACTGCTGCTGGAAAGACATTTCAAATATGCCATTATCTAGTGGTTTTCACGTGAGCATTACAATTACCAGAAAGGCTGGGCCAAAATTGTTCTTTCCTCTAGTTTTACAAATAGAAAAGAAGAAAGTTTAGCATGTTCATAGTGTGGATTGAGAAGTTTGATTTTCGACCATTTTCGACAGCCGCGCGGCTTAGCAAAAACGGCAAAATTGGGTCAAACTTGTTTTTCGAGGAAACAGCAAAACAACACTTTTCCTGCACTGCAAATACATCCTAAAGCACAGCAAATGCATTAGAAAATGTGTAGGTGTTGTTCCAACACTAACCCTAACCCTACCTCGGACACTTTTGGAACAGACTTCCAAATCCCTGCTTTAAAAACTGTGTTCAAAAACGTCCAAAATGACTCCCAATTAGTCAGAATCATGTCAATTACCAGTTCACAGTTATTGTTTAATGCATCTAGCGTGAAAGGGTTTCAATTCTGTGGCATGGCTTTTTTTACAAAACTGCTGCAGGAAAGACATTTCAAATATTCCATTATCAAGTGGTTTTCACGTGAGCATTACAATTACCAGAAAGGTTGGGCCAAAATTGTTCTTTCCTCTAGTTTTACAAATAGAAAAGCAGAAAGTTTAGCATGTTCATAGTGTGGATTGAGAAGTTTGATTTTCGACCATTTTCGAAAGCCGCGCGGCTTAGCAAAAACGGCAAAATTGGGTCAAATGTGTTTTTTGAGGAAACAGCAAAACAACACTTTTCCTGCACTGCAAATACATCCTAAAGCACAGCAAATGCATTAGAAAATGTGTAGGTGTTGTTCCAACACTAACCCTAACCCTACCTCGGACACTTTTGGAACAGACTTCCAAATCCCTGCTTTAAAAACTGTGCTCAAAAAAGTCCAAAATGACTCCCAATTAGTCAGAATCATGTCAATTACCAGTTCACAGTTATTGTTTAATGCATCTAGACTGAAAGGGTTTCAATTCTGTGGCATTGCTTTTTTTACAAAACTGCTGCTGG